>NW_023458559.1:1057391-1068460 GCF_013731165.1 Rhagoletis pomonella | reverse complement strand
GATAATAGTTAATAAGTGTTTATGTACATGTATGTAAACTTCGAATTTGTCAAATCTTGTGCTTTTGATTATAGTTTGTGTAATGCTTCCATATAATGTCAATGTTTTAATACGTTTTGTTTATTTTAATTTTTCTTGTTTCTTTTGTTGATGTTTTTAATAAAGAAATCGCCCCTAAGGAAGCTATGAAAGTTAGCGAAACGTCGGGCTGTAATGTGAAGAAATCTTTTTCTTGCACTCAACCTTATTAGGTCAATTAGCCTAGAATCCAAAAGTTTAAAAATTTTTAGTTTATATTGAAACGACTAAAAAACGGAATCCTCCTCACACATATGCCAAGAATAGTAACGCTGTGATTCCATATGGAATACTAATCCCTTTCGATGTAATGCATTTTACCTATGGTCTTATTTCCACCTGTAAGATCTCTGCCAAGCGTACGTAATATTCTTCTATGATCCTGCAACTTCAGCATTGGTCCGGTATACCATGTAAGCCAGTAAAAGTCCTTATACGGAAACTCAAGAGCACAGATGACGGTTTTCAATTATAGGAGGGCCAAGAAACCTCGCTGCCCCACAGGACGAAA
Source organism: Rhagoletis pomonella (assembly GCF_013731165.1). Lineage (NCBI taxonomy): Eukaryota > Metazoa > Arthropoda > Insecta > Diptera > Tephritidae > Rhagoletis > Rhagoletis pomonella. The sequence continues at coordinate 1,067,871 of NW_023458559.1, read as the reverse complement.
TGTTTCCGCGTACATTGGCTAAATGAGTCGTGTGATCTCATGAATATCGTTCAAATGAAGCCATGTGTTCCTTCTTGGACAGATGTGGTCGAATCTTTCTTTGTCAATTCGCCACTTTTACAATTCGTCTTAATATTTATGAATTGGTTTCTTTTAGTCTTGCTGCTGTAATAACGGTCGCCTCGAGCAACTTTGCCAATCGGAGGTAGATGCAAGATCACGCTTACACAGTCTTACGGTCTTTATATGCATACTTAAACGCATCCTTGATTTGGCCATCTAAAAAGTAAATTCGTCTAAGATAAACATAGGGCCAAAGCAGAACAAACACCGCGGGGGTTTCTGTATATTTCGGGTGCAGGGTCATCCATTGGGTCCCTTTTCTGCAAAACCTTTGCTTGTCATGAAATGAATACGAATTATGAATTGCAATCAGATTTTATAAAAAAATACGGATTTTCTAAATACCTAAACTCCAGCGGTCCATTTTTAGTAAAGGAATTTTTCATCATACAGGTAGTCACGCTGCGAATTTGAACGAAATTTGTTAATAAATGCGCGTGTTTTCTAGTAGCCTATAATAGGACCATATATGAAAGGTATAACCTCCGACAATTTGACTGGGCTCTATTGAGTGGTTTTTGAGTTTAGTCCGAAAAACGGAAATGGCTATCCTTTTATGTATGTAATCTTCCTTATCCTGAGTAAGTACATGGAAACCAAAGCGAAAAGTGAACCGGTTCAGGGGAGATGAAACTCATGATAAGGCTGAATATGTTTCGAATGAAAAAAAAATCATCATGAAAGTAATAAACGTTTCGAATGTGTATTAACAAAATAAGTTCATAAATACGGCTTTTATAAATAACTCGACTCCAGCACCATCTAGGGGGCCGTTTTTCGCAGTGCTTTTTTCATCATGCTTACGAAATCGGGTCATGAATACAACTTCTATAAATAACTCACCTCCCGCGCCATCTAGCGGCTCCGTTTCTTGTAAACGTATCTTCCATTATGCTGAAACTATACCTTTTGAATTTGAAAGAAATCGGTTCATTAATAAAACTTTTATAAATAACTCAACTCCCGCGCCACCTAGCGGGTCTACTTTTGGTAAACGTGTTTGTCATCATGCTGGTAGCTCACATTTTGGATTTAAAAAAAAATCGGTCCATAAATACGATTTTTATAAATAACTCGACCCCAGCGCCACCTACCGAGTTTTCTGGTAGCCTATAATAGGAACATATATGCAAGGTATAACCTCTGAAAATTTGACTGAAACCTATGCAGTAGTTTTTGAGTTAACTCCGAACAACGAAAACGGCTATTATTTTATATATATAGATAGAAGATACATATAGTCCATTCTATAACAAAAACTACGTAAAACCAAGTTCCAAAGTTTGTACAAAAATTAAAAGGAAATCAAAATTTAAAATTATACACTTTTTATTCAGAATAAAAAAGTGGAATTTTGATGAAAACGTACTAGCGCAAAAGAGAAGGCACGAGTTGTCCCTTCTTATTATCTACGTTCTTTGATGAATCTTTGTTGATATGTTTTTAATATTTGTACAAAGTTTTAAACTTGGATTAACAAGGTTTTCGTTGAACTATATTATTTATAAAAAAAGTAATTAAATCTTTTTATTTTTAATATTTTGTACCACGATTGTTTATTGAGAAAAATTGAAAAAGCAAAAAAGTCTAAGCGGTAGAAGTTATAGCACTGTTTCGGAAATCACCACATCTCCTCATCAGACTTTTTTTTTCTAGACTTCAGCAGTGATCGAACCTGCGTATTCGATGTTCAAAGTCAGAAGCGTTAACCACTGAGCTATGTACATCCCGTAAACTCTTGTTGCTAATTCATTTTCCTTATTCAACCAACTACTAAAAAGTGCAGCTGATTTGCTGCTATTTAAACTCGACAGCGTGGTTGTTGTTGTCAATTCTATACATCCATTTGCTTATTTGCTTTTTTGTATAGTTTCAGGCAGGCTCTTACTAAACTATGTATTTGTCAATGTTATTGTGGCTTGTTAACATTTTATTTTTAATATTTGTATTGAGCTTTGTACCACGATTGTTTATTCGGAAAAATTGAAAAAGCAACAAAGTCTAAGCGGTAGAAATTATAGCACTACTTCGAAGATCACCACATCTCCTCATCAGACTTCTTTTTCCTAGACTTCAGCAGGGATCGATCCTGCGTGTTCGATGTTCAAAGTCAAAAGCGTTAACCACTGAGCTATGTACATCCCGTAAACTCTTGTTGCTAATTCATTTTCCTTATTCAACCAACTACTATCTAGTGCAGCTGATTTGCCGCTATTTAAACTCGACAGCGTGGTTGTTGTTGTCAATTCTATACATCCATTTTCTTATTGGCTTTTTTGTATAGTTTCAGGCAGGCTCTTCCTAAACTATGTATTTGTCAATGTTATTGTGGCTCGTTAACATTTTATTTTTAATATTTTTATTGAGCTTTGTACCACGATTGTTTATTAAGAAAAATTTAAAAAGCAACAAAGTCTAGGCGGTAGAAGTTATAGCACCATTTCGGAGATCACCACATCTCCTCATCAGACTTCTTTTTTCAAGACTTCAGCGGGGATCGAACCTGCGTATTCGATGTTCAAAGTCAGAAGCGTTAACCACTGAGCTATGTACATCCTGTAAACTAAAATGGATGTATAGAATTGACACAACAACTTTGGTAATGTGCCATAAATATTAGTTAATAATCATTTTGTATTCTTGCAAAATAACTTAAATATAAAGGTTTTCTATACCTGGAACTTTATGGTCTTATCTGATTTTGACATAAAATTTTTAAAATCATGATAAGACGTAATCATACGACCTTTTACAACAAAAAAGGGAAGTATCTCTCGAAAGATAAGATGAGAACTATTCAAGTAAGTACTCGATATCTTGCCGATACTTTCATTCTTTCGAATGCAAGTACTCATTAAAGTGATACCTTAGTGGTATCGATTGAACCCTACACTTGACGCTTGCTATTACAAACGCAAGATCGGGCGACGAGCGAATACTACATGAGTTCCCAAAGTAAATAAAGAATGAATGTAAATAAGGGGAAATAGATTAGGGAGTAACCAAGAAATGTGATTGGTTACTCATAGTAAATAAGATATTTTATGACTAAACTATTGTAATAGATTGTAAGCATGTTGTAGTATATATAGGAATAAACATTGTTTCACTCAACTCCATTTGAAACCATTACAATTGTTTCACTCAACCAGAGTGTCCAGATTTGGCGATTTCGCGCCAATTTGGCGATTTTTTTGATATTTGCGTGTAAAAATTTAGGAAATCGCCAATGGCGATTTTTGGTGATTTTTTCCCTTCAAATACATTTTTTCCAATTATAACAATATACAAAACTAGTTTTCCACGATAATTTTACAGAAGAGGCTAATGCGTTGCGTGATAACCTTGACTTAAAAAGCATATTAAAAGACTATCAAAAATGTTTAATCACCCTAATCGAAGAACTTTTGAAACGATTACCTAGTCAATTAAGTGCTTTTAAAAAAGCTTTGATTCTGTCACCATAAAAGTGTGTGAATCACAAGAGGGCGAGTCTCAGGGACCTGCCAATTCACTATTTGACTTTGAAGGCAAGAAAAGCAGCGGAAACTGAATATGTAAATCTTTTAACTTTCCCATTTAATAACTCTTCTCAGAACCATTCCATCAGACTCTGAAGCAACAGGCGATGAAATGTTTGGAAATATAAGTAAATTCATATTCTTATCCTTTCCGCACTCTCATGCTCTGTTGCGCGAGTTTTTTCCGTAATGAATTCAACAAAAACTAAGATTCGAAATAGGATGAGGTTGGAAAGCCTTAATTCAATAGTTCGAATAAAGTGTTATATAAAGGCTGCTGCAAAACGTTTCCATTATCAAACAGTATGTTATCAAGGTTGAACAGTTCACTATATGACAACAGAAATGTAAATAATTCAGACACTACAGGTGATTTTGAAAAAATTGTAGAAATAGCTGATCTCCCCTTATTATAGGTTTTTATTTAACTTTTAGCGCCGAGCTCTTAAAAGCGGATTGTGCGAATGAGTTGTAATAAATTTAATAATTGCGCGGTCCTATTGCAAAATGTGTGAAAACAAATACTTTTAAAAAATATGCGTATTTTTAAAGAAAATTGTTTGTACATCACTATTGTATAAGTGATTTGTGTTATTTATTATTATCCTTTTAAGGTATTATATTCGTTTTTGGTTTTAAAACTATATTATAACAAGATCTCATTTTTATAATAAAAGATTAGTTAAATCGATTTCATAAATTTTATTTAAACAAGTAAGAAAGTCTAAGTTCGGGCGGAGCCGAACATTAAATACCCGGCGCAAGTATTAAATATAAGTTTTTCACCTTTCCGAAACCTACCGCTACATGGTAAGCTGGGGCGTATCAATTTTGAGTAAATTAGAGTCCTTAAATTTCGAAATTTTGAAGTTTCAAGCAGTTCTGAAATTTACCGTTAATGAAAAGCGGCCTCAATTTTAGTCCGATTTCAATAATTTTCAACGCTTTGCTTTTATGTGGCAAGCACAATAACCATACCAAGTTTGGTACAAATTGGTATAACGGTTAACGGGATACATATATGTGATCATAAGTGGGCGGTGCAACGCCCATTTTCCAAAATTTTACCATAAACGTATTTCTTGGTAAAAAATTGTTGTAAGTATCGATTTTGAATAAATTAGCTTTAATATTTACTCATTTATCGAAGATTTTGTATTTCTCTAAATTACCGTTACATGGGATGTGGGCGGGGTTATTGTCCGATTTTAAAAATTTTCGGACATTTGGTATGATGTGCAAAGGCCAACAACTGTGCCAAGGTTGGAAGAAATTGGTAAAGCGGTTACCAAGATATACACATGTAACCATAAGTGGGCGTGGCTACGCCCATTTTCCAAAAATTTATAATGTTCTTATTTTTCGTCTAAAACTTATTGTAAATATCAATTTTGAGTGAATAATCTCCAGTAGTTACTAAAATATCGCAGTTTTCGTATTTCTGAAAATTACCGTTATATGGTAAGTGGGCGTACAGTCCGATTTCGCCCATTTTCAATACCAACCTACCTTGGGTAAATGGAAACCTACATACCAAATTTCGTTGAGATATCTTAATTTTTGCTCGAGTTGCACAAGTGCGCTCCGGTATAAAAAAATTGGCGATTTTTTCCCCAGAAATTGCGCTTTTTATTTAAACAATCTGGACACCCAGCATTCAACTCCAATTGAAACCATTACAAATTTAATACCAAACATTACATGCTCTTGCCCATTCACGCATCCACCAACAGTGAGGTTGCATGCTTTCCGACCTATTTGTGAGACGGAGATTATGGACCCTTTAATTGTCTGTCTGCTGGCTCGTTTTAGTTTAACGACTGACTGGAGTTCGGTGCATCTTCTTCTGCTCTGCGGTTGCGTCCTGCCGAGTTTTTGTTCCTGTTGGAACGACATCTAAATGCATGTACATTAGGGCGGGTCAATTTTTTTTTTTGACATCGTTCCTAGCGGATTCGGATTCTACATAAAAAGTTCTAAGAAAAAGAGCTCTTTAGACCATAGCTCCAAAATCAATTTGGAGCCTGCGCAATTTTAAAAGAAAAAAATATCTTTAATCAATAATCAGATTAATATTTACTAAAGTATCATGAATGTTTTAGGGACCGAAAATTATAGTTATATACGAGTTAAAATTGGCCAAATATTTGTTATTCCGAAATAAAAATTACTCTCCGGATAATAAACAAACCTTCTTCTTCTTCTTTTTTGACGCTGTAACCGCCTAAGCGATTTTGGCCGAGTTCAGCAAAGCACGCCAGTCGTTTCTACTCTGTGCCAACTGATGCCAATTGGAAAGGCCAAGTGAAGCCAAGACCTTCTACACCTGATCTTTCCATCGCAGTGGGGGCCTCCCTCTTCCTCCGCTACTACCAGCGGGTTCCGAGTAAGGGTGGGTAACTCTGTAAATTTTGGTGTGCTGACTCAGTAACTCCAACTCACTTTAATGAGTCAGCACAGAGAGCTGGCACAAGTGTGCTATCGCACAATTGGTATGTACATCGAAATTATTGACGATGTTAGTAATCGAAATCGATTTGGAAAAGGTTATCCTTAGCTTCTATTCGTAGCTGGTCGGCAAAATTTTAGAAAGCTGATTTCAACTGGTGAGTTCATTTGCGAATAAATTCCCTACTTAGATGTATAATTCGGTTTGGTTTTGACTTTTACGTAAAATGGGTATAGCAGTGCAAGTATGCATAACTGGGCTATTCGCCTTGCTTGTTAAATTTGGTAGTCGTATATTCAACTGATGGTAAGTCTCGTGATGCCATCTATTATGGTACTTTTTGGAAGATCGTATGGTGTGAATGTGTCAGCTCATCAATTGAGTTACCACATCGACACAGTTCTAAACAATGCAGCCGAACCGAGCTATCCAAGTGTCAGCACATCAACTGAGTTACCATATCGACACTGAAGCACACTGAGCTATACATTGTCAGCACATAAACTGAGTTACTGAGTTACAAATTTTTTCAGAGGTGAGTCTGAGCGTGCGGCACATTTCTAAGAGTCAGCACAGTAACTCAGCACAGTGCTGAGTTACCCACCTCTAGTTCCGAGTTGAATACTTTCAGAGCTGGAGCGTCGGTGTCCATTCGAACGACATGACCAAGCCAGCGGAGCCGCTGTATTTTAATTCGCTGCACTATATCCATATCGTTGTAAAGCTCATACACCTCATCGCCGTCGCCAACGCGTAAAGGCCCGTAAATCTTCCGCAAAATCTTTCTCTCAAACACTCCAAGAGCCGCCTCATCGGATGTTGTCATTGTCCATGCTTCTGCGCCATATACCAGCACGGGCATGATGAGTGACTTATAGAGCGTGGTTTTCGTACGTCGAGAGAGGACTTTACTCCTGAAATACCTACTCAGTCCAAAGTAGCACTTGTTGGCAAGAGTGATTCTACGTTGGATTTCAATGCTGACATTATTATCGGTGTTAATGCTGGTTCCCAAGTAAACGAAATTCTCTACTTTCTCGAAATTGTAACTGTCAACAGTGACGTGAGTGCCAAGGCGCGAATGTGGTGACTGTTTGTTTGATGACAGGAGATACTTCGTCTTGTCCTCGTTTACCACCAGACCCATTCGCTTTGCTTCCCTATCCAACTTGGGAAAGGCAGAACAGACTTTGCGGTTTTTGTTACCGATGATGTCGATGTCATCGGCATAAGCCAGCAATTGCACGCTCTTGTAGTAAATTGTTCCTGAGCGGTTGAGTTCTGCAGCTCTTATTATCTTCTCCAACATCAGATTAAAGAAGTCACATGAAAAGAAATCGCCCTGTCTGAAACCCCGTTTTGTGGCGAACGGCTCGGAGAGGTCTTTTCCAATTCTGACGGAGCTGGTGGTATTGCTCAACGTCATTTTACACAGCCGTATGAGTTTTGAGGGGACAACTCATTTTAGTGCTGTCAAAAGCGGCTTTAAAGTCGACAAATAGGTGGTGAGTGTCGATCCTTTTCTCGCGGGTCTTTTCTAAGATTTGGCGTATTGTGAATACCTGGTCTATGGTGGATTTGCCAGGTCTAAAGCCACACTGATAAGGCTCAATCAGTTCATTGGCGGTGGGCTTCAGTCTTTCACCAAATACGCTCGATAAGACCTTGTAACCTATGCTTAGAAGGCTGATCCCGCGGTAGTTGGCGCGAATGGCGCGGTCACCTTGCTTGTGGATTGGGCAGAGCACACTTAAATTCCAGTCGTCAGGCATGCGTTGATCTGACCATATTCTGCACAAGAGTTGATGCATGCACCTTATCAACTCCTCGCCGCCGTTCTGGAATAGCTCAGATGGCAGGCTATCAGCTCCAGCAGCTTTGTTGTTTTTCAGCCGCGTCGGGTTCTTCTTCTCCGCAACTTTCCGTGCTGCTACCATTTAGTAGGGCGGAAAAGTGTTCCCACCATAATTTAAGTATGCTCTGGACATCAGTTACTAGCTCGCCATTATTGTTCTTACAGGAGTACGCCCGGTCTAGAAACCTTCCGTAAGTCGCCTAACTCGCTGGTAAAATTTTCGGGAATTCTTCCTGTCGCCTAGCATTTCAAGCTCTTCGCACTCACGTATTTCGGCCTCTCTCTTCTTATTGCGGCAAATAACGCCCGCTTCCCTCTTCAGGTCCCTATAGCGATCCCACATAGCGCGCGTTGCGCCCGATCGCAGCGTGGCCCTGCAGGCGGCATCTTTTTTCTCTGCAGCTTCCTGACACTCCTCATCGTACCAGTTGTTCTTTCCGGCTCGCTGAAATCCGACTACTTCTTCGGCGGCGGTACTTAATGAGCGGGAAATGTGGTTACACTGCTCGCATATGTCGGTTTGTAGAAGAGTGCTCTCTGAGAGCAGGTGTGAGAGTCGAGTAGCGAAAGCGCTGGCTGTCTGTTGTGATTGCAGCTTTTCGACGTTAAACAAACCGCTTATCCAAATTAAACAAGTTTGGTATCCAATGAAAGAGGACTTAAATAGCTTTAAAGCTGAAATGTCTAAAAGAGGAAAGCCACACATGGAAAGATATTTCAATAAAAAATTTTAATTAATTACCATAGAACAAACATTGGGTCAGGTATGTATTTACATGAATTTCTTTAGTATTAAGTTATAAAAATATATAAATAGAGATGGTAAGCTTCATTCGTTGTTTCTGTTCAAAATCTATTTAAGTCCTCTTTCATATGATACCAAATTTGTTTAATTTGGATAAGCGATTTCAATATTATCCGAATAGGACGTTTGTTTCGGAATAAAAAATATTAGGCCAAATTTAACTCAGAAAAAAATAGCTGTTATTTTCGGTCCCTGGAATATTGTGCAAGTGCACAGACGTTTATCTAACCAGTCACAGAAGAAAGCATTAAAAATGAGTTACAAAAACTAAAATCGAAAAACGCTGATGCCGTGACAAATTCCGAAACAACCAAAAAAATTAGAAAGAAGAATTCTTTCGAAAAAAACGGTGTTTAAACAACGATTGTGCCATGATGCTAGATTGTGAAGATGAAAGTCAGGAGGATACATCCGAAATTTTCAGCCCCGATGAAATTCTCAAAAAGTAATAATTTCACCGCAATAAAAATAAATAAATATAACTCTCAACTGGTGCAGCGTCAATAGAAAAGAATTTACAATTTTGCCAAGTTTCAAGCTTTTCAAGTTTGTCGCCTTGAACGAGTACTCATTTAGTGGCGCAGGTTTGCTTTACGACCCTTCAAAAAGTTTTTATTAAGTACAATGTTCCAATTTTTAAATTCAAGTACTAAAAAAACATTCAGTCTTACCATGAGCTTAATTTTCCCCGAACCGGTTCACCTTCCACTTTTGGTTTTCATGTGCATCTGCTATATATTTGTGAAAGTATGTACATATGTATGTGCCAGGTTGCAGTCTAAACGGGCGGACAGACTCGATCAAAATTTTGACAGAGTATTGCCATGACACCTGGGCCTGTAATAGGATGAAAAAACTTGGGATCCCACAAGGGGGCGTGGCACCTCCCATAAGCGCGAAATTTTTTATCAACTATAACTTTGGAACCATAAGTCACACGAACTTGAAATTTGGTATGCAGACATATAAATGGTAGGTACTTATAGGAGGGAATGTATAAGCGTGTTTGTAAAAGGGGGCGTGGCACATCCCATAGGCGCGGAATTTCTTATGAACTATAACTTCGGAACCATAAGTCACACGAACTTGAAATTCGGTCTGCAGACATATCAATGGTAGGTGCTTATAGGAGGGAATGTATAAACGAGTTTGTAAAAGGAGGCGTGGCACGTCCCATAAGCGTGGAATTTTTATCAGCTATAACTTCGCAACAATAAGTCACACGAACTTGAAATCCGGTATGCAGACATATCAATGGTAGGTGCTTATACGAGGGTATATATAAACCTGTTTGTAAAAAGGGGGCGTGGCACATCCCATAGGCTTGGAATTTCTTATCAGCCGTAACTTCGGAACCAATTGGTATGCAGACATATCAAAGGTAGGTGTTTATACGAGGGTATGTATAAACGTGTTTGTGAAAGGGGGCGTGGCAAATCCCATAGGCGCGAAATTTTTTATCAGCTATAACTTCGGAACCATAATATTACATTTACATTGAGCCCAAATGCGTAATTTGGGCGAGAAATCTGAAATGCGAGGCCAAATCACGCATTTCTCCATACAACTTCGCATTTCCAAAATGACGCATTTCAACATATTTAAACAAAATCACGAAGCAAATGCGTTCCAATTGCCGCACTATTTTATTGAACTCACTCAGAAACAAAAGTTCCACATAAGCTTTTTTTGTCTTTGATATTTGGAATTTTTCAAAATCAAAACAA
>NW_023458559.1:1055126-1057291 GCF_013731165.1 Rhagoletis pomonella | reverse complement strand
TTTTTCCAAATTAAAAATGGCGGAACCAAAATGGCGATTAATTTTTTTAAAACATTATTGGATTTGCTTGAAAAGCGGCACTCGGGAGTTTTTGAGATCGCCGATTACGAATCTGAAGTCAATTTTTTTAAATTTGAACTGGCGGATCCAATATGGTGATCAAATTAAAAAAAAAAATACTAAATTAAAACGTTGATACTGAACGTTTTAAGCATTTTCAAGGGTTTAAACTCGTTTCCAGGGGGTTTCTGGGGTTGCTGATTACGAATTTGTTGTCATATTTTCAAAATTCAAAATGTCGGTTAAGAGTTTCAAACAAATCCAATCATTTTTTTAAAGTTGGTCGCCATTTTGGATCCACCATTTTGAATTTTGAAAATCTGACATCAGATTCGTAATCAGCGACCTCAGAAACCCGCTGGAAACGTGTGTTAACCCTTGACAATGTTTAAAACTTTCAGTATCAACGTTTTGATTTTAGTACTTTTTTTTTAATTTGATCGCCATATTGGATCCGCCATTTTGAATTTAAAAAAATTGACTTCTGATTCGTAATCGGCGACCCCAAAAATCATTTCAATCATTTAAAAAAAAATGGACCGCCATTTTGAATTTCGAAAAACTGACTTCAGATTCCTAATTAGAAACCCCATAAACCCCCTGGTAACAAGTTCCAACCCATGACAATGCGTAAATCGTTCAGCATCAACGTTTTAATTTTACTAATGTCTTTTCAAAAGCATATTTTCGGGAACTAGACCCATTCTAATTGTCCAAGACAGGTGTGTAATTAAAGGAAAGTTCCCCAATAATACCAGAGTAATTATATGTAAAAAAAAAACAATTTTTAGCTGCATTTTAACATGTCAAGAAAATAAAAAAATTTAAACCTCAGCGTTTTTATAAAAAACCTCTAAAACATTTTTTTTCAAAATAAAAAATACGTGTCTCTTTTTTATCACAAATAACCATATTTTGATGTAGCGATTATGAATTTCGAAAAAGAGTGTTTTTATGAACCACTCTAATCTGCATATTTTATCAATTCGGCGGAATATTTTTTAATGTATGTTGCCGCATAACTTTGGACTACGTTACCCGTTTTCTATACTTATATTTTAAGGGAAAAATGGTTCCTCAGAGGTAGTCTGCTACTAATTGAGGGTAGATCCGATAACTGGGCCATGAAGAAATTTACGGTGTTCGTAAATTTGTATATGAGAATTGAAGTCGGTTTTGTTTTTTGTTTAAAATTTCCTCCAGTGTCCACAGCTTCTCTAAAAGAGTCATAGGCCATATTTTTTTTTTAGTTCAATTGTGGAACATTTCTATAACCAGCTTCGGCTAATACTTCGGCTTTGGGTGGCAACCCGACTCAAAAATATGTTCAGTAGTAAGCTTTCTTAAACCTTTTTAATTTGATAACCATATTGCAATATTTACTTCATCTTACCAATTTAATTTAATTAAATTTTGAAACAGGTGGCCTGTAAGCCTTCTTTCTTTTGACACCCATATTGTGATAATATCACAATTAATTAATTTATGTCATTAATTTATTTATACTGAAAGTTTTAAACAGGTGGCAACTCTCATTTTTTTCTAGTTTTAACCATCCGGATATTATAAAAAACAAACCACAAAAATAAAAATATTCAAATCGGTCAAGCCGTTTTCGAGTCTTAGCGAGACTAACGGACAGCAATTAATTTTTATACATAAGCAGGGAACGGATTTTTAAGACCTAAAAACCCATAAAAAAGGCAAAGTAAAGTAACGAAATAGGCTGGAAAAGGCAAAACAAAATAGCGAAAAAGGCAGGAAAAGGCACTAGGTATTGCCAAAAAGGAAAAAAAAGGCAAACAACATATGGAAAAAGGCAGGAAAAGGCAAAAAAAAGGTATTGCAAAAAAAGCAAAATAAGGCACTAAAAAAAGACAGAAAATACGAAGAACATTAAAAAAATATATTTATTTTAGAAATACTTATATTACAAGTAAAAAGAGAAAAACTATGAACTAGTTTCATTATATGAAAAAATTGTACTTTGAATCTTTGACTATTTTATCCTTTCGAGTTTCTAACTCATAAAAGTTTAATCTGTATAGTTGTAGTAACATTGAACCACAAGATGCATTTTGAAGTTTTCTGGCAGCATTTTCATT
>NW_023458559.1:1053010-1055116 GCF_013731165.1 Rhagoletis pomonella | reverse complement strand
TTGCGAAAAGCACCAAATTGGCAACAGTGGATGTAAACAAAAGTATTGTGTGACGTCAGCGAATGGATGGATGCTGTCAAATCGACGAAGAGAGGGTTAGCGGTCCGCAAATAGTGCCACCTTCATTTTCTGCATCGTGAATAAACTCTAAAGATAAAGATGGATAAACTTGATAAAGTGATATTTTTATCATGTTGATAAATAAACTGTCAAACTTTGTATAGAAATCTATTTAACCAAAGTTTATCACTTTATCAAACGACTTTGGTGGATAAATGTATAATTTCAGCGAAATTCAACTTTTACAGGTTGCCAGGTAGTCGCTTTTGCTACGAACACTTAAAAGCAAATGAACACAATGAACAAGGTAAGAAAGAAAGTAAACTAGCTATACAAGTTAAATAATAAACAGTTTTATGCAATTATTTACCAAGGCGCGTTCATGAAAGAATGTGGATCTTCTTCTTCTTCTTATTTGGCGCTGTAAACGCCTAAGTGATTTTGGCCGAGTTCAGCAAAGCACACCAGTCGTTTCTCTTCCGTGCCAACTGGTTGCACCTGACCGAGGTGGTGTTTGTATGCAGTCGTCACTGGCATACGCAGCAGGTGTAAATTTCTGGCCCTGGGTTTGACTCTATGCCAGCCCTGAGCAGAAGAGTACGGGGAAGATGTAGCCCTAGAATCGAGCAACGTTTGATGGATTTCGCGGACCTAAACGGGGTTAGATCGCCGAAACAACAGCCCTTGGTCGGATAAAACCCGAGTCATTCCGGTACGTAGAACCGGCTGTCGTGGGAATGGTTCGTCTTGCTCTCTCATTCTGGTATATGTTGATTCATGGAGTCTATCGCTTTTGATGAAGATCCCTATTATTTCATGTTATACGGCTTTCACACACCACCCCCATTATGTAGTTCGCTCGCTCGTTCGTAATTCGCACTGCAATTACCCTTCGAATTACGTAATTCACCATACAAAACTTTGAGAGAATTGCCTCATTTGTTGGTAATTCAGATCCCATTGACATGCGAATTACGATAAAAGCGTAGTTGTTCCTAATTTTTATCGGAAATTTGTCGAAACTAGCCCACATATCAAAACTTGCATTTTTCTGACAACGAAATTTAAAGTTTATAAATGTCCCTATATCCCTAATTTAATACACAAACTTATAAATTGATAGGAAGAACCCACATTTTGCATCAATTTTCCAGCGAAGAAAAAACAAAACACAGATACAGAGAACTGTCAAATCGAATGAAGAATATGCTTGTGGGAATGGGGTAATTCACGATCGTAATGCCCTTGTGATACTACGTTTTTTCCCATATTTTTCCATATGAAATACAAACAAAAAATCTGACGAAAGTCAAATTACAAAAACCATTCGGCAATGTGTTAGAGAGAAACAAATTCTGTGCTAAAAACAGCTGAGTTTTGACATATCCTTCTTCTTCATCTTTTTTGGCGCTGTAACCGCCTAAGCGATTTTGGCCGAGTTCAGTAAAGCACGCCAGTCGTTTCTCCTCTGTGCCAACTGACGCCAATTGGAAACGCCAAGTGAAGCCAAGTCCGTCTCCACCTGATCTTTCCATCGCAGTGGGGGCCTCCCTCTTCCTCTGCTACCACCAGCGGGTTTCGGGTTGAATACTTTCAGAGCTGGAGCGGCAGTGTCCATTCGAACGACATGACCAAGCCAGCGGAGCCGCTGTATTTTAATTCGCTGCACTATGTCCATATCGTTGTAAAGCTCATACAGTTCATCGTTCCATCGTCTGCGGTACTCGCCGTCGCCAACGCGTAAAGGCCCTTAAATCTTCCGCAAAATCTTTCTCTTAGATGATGTTGTCATTGTCCATGCTTCTGCGCCATATACCAGCACGGGCATGATGAGCGACTTATAGGTCGTGGTTTTCGTACGTCGAGAGAAGACTTTACTCCTGAATTGCCTACTCAGTCCAAAGTAGCACTTGTTGGCAAGAGTGATTCTGCGTTGGATTTCAATGCTGACATTGTAAACTTTGACCGTAGCTAGCAAATTTAACGCATACTTATTATTCACAATAAGAAAAACTCAGTAATTTAATTATACAACTCTATCAAAAG
>NW_023458559.1:1042084-1052910 GCF_013731165.1 Rhagoletis pomonella | reverse complement strand
ACACGCTTGCATAGCTCATAATACGAATTTCACTTTCGATCTTCGATCTTCGATAGCCAGCGAAGATCGAAAATCGAATGCAGCTCATAATAAAGTGTGGTTCTATTATAGACCTATACACTAGCCAATAAAATGTTTGGAAATATAATAAATTCATAATATTATCCTTGCCGCACTCACAGGCTTTTGTTGAGCGCGTTTTTTTCGTAATGAATCCAACAAAAACTAAAATTCGAAATGGGATGAGGTTGGAAAGCTTTAATTCAATAGTTCGAATAAAGTGATATATGAAGGCTAGTAGTTTCTGCTGTAAAACGTTTCCAATATCAAACAGTATGTTATCAAGGTTGAATAGCTCAATATATGACAACAGAAATGTAAATCATTCAGACACTATAGGTGATTTTAAAGAAATTGTGGAAGTAGCTGATCTCGCCTTATTATAGGTTTTTAATAAACTTTTAGGGCCGAGCTTTTAAAAGCGGATTGTGCGATTAATCAATTAATACGAGTTATAAAAAATTTAGTAATTGCGCAGTCCTATTGCAAAATGTGTTGAAACAAATATTTTTAAAAATTATGCTTATTTTTAAAGAAAATGTGTGTACATCATTATTATATAAGTTATTTGTGTTATTTATTATTACCCTCTGAAGGTAAATTGGCAATTTTTTTTTTAGATTGCGCTTTTTTTAACAATCTGGACACCCCGGCTTTGTATCACGATTTTTTATTACGAAAAATTTAAAAAGCAACAAAGTCTATCATCAGACTTCTGTTTACCTCCCTTTTATTAGCTCGGGATGTAGCTATGTAATATTGATGCGCCTAAAAGATTCAGTGATTTCTATTACCAAGTTACATACCTGATGACAGTACGAATGGAAATTATAATAGTTTTTTAAACTATATTTTTTTTTTACACTTCAGCTGGTATCAAACCCGCGTAATTTGTTGTTAAAGTTTTCGAATAAACGATGAATAAGATAGCAAAATAACATCAAACTTGGTGCTGCCAGACTGGAACTTTATAATAAAAGCGGATTTTTACTTCGGAATTTTCACTTAGTAGAATTCTCCTTTCTGCGTAGGCGACCTTAGGCCGCGCTTTCGGATTATAACCCTTACCAAATAGAATTCTCCTTTTGGTGTGCATCACCAGAAGTGCAGTGATGAAGCCTTGGGAAAGGATAAGGTATCTAGAATTCCTTTTCTGTGTGGTAAACCTGGCACTGCCGCCCCAGTGATGTCTATTATGGTTATGATCAGGACTAAGACCCCTATCGATCCCAATATAAATTTTTCGAATCAGAGAAATGTACGTATTCTGCACGTATTAAGCATTGCCTTCTTTGTATGTATTGTCTTGTACAATATGGCAACACATGTTATGTGTCAGTGTGCAACCATGTGTTATTGTAAATATGGGTGCAACCATGTAATTTACATATCAATGAATTAAAGTGATTTATATACAAGATAAAATAAAATAAAAGTATGTAAAGTATTAAGTACAGTGTCATGTGCATTTATATATATGAAAGTATGTGACAAATGCACTTTTTGTTAAGGAAATCAAGTGAAACTAGCTAAGAAATTTTAACAACAAATAACTTATAAACAATGATATTGTTTATAATTTTTAGTTATACATGTTTTAAAGGATACCTCCTTTAACATCCTGACCAAGTTTCATTTGTTAATTCCACCTGGTTTCCTTAAAACAGAAGGTGCGGCTGACTACTAAAGCCCACCCGTCAATTTTATTGTGGCTTATTAATATTTATTTCCAGTGTTATAACCAGGGAACAGGTTTTATGGAAATTGCCTTTTTTTCTGCTAAGGAGATATTAGATCGATTAAGAATGTCCACGATTTAGCTTTCCCTGATTCCATATATACACATTTGAAGTTGCCTTTTTTTTGCCTTTTTTAAGATATTTGCCTTTTTTTGCCTTTTCTACCTTTAAAAAAGTGATTATAGCATTTACAATTTTTTTTTAAGATTAAAAAATATTCACATACCCATGCGGCTTATAGAAGCACAGGGACCTATTGCCAAATTGTTGTTGAAAAAATTCCGTTTTCTCAGCTAACGTAGGCTTGAAGACAATAACGGGTGTAGATAAAATTGTAAAGGGCGAGGAAAGCGCCCTTATTTCTGATAATATGAACGTTTCAAACGTTCCATATTTAAATTGGGCTCCAATTGTATCAACTTAAGTCGAGCGAACATTTAGTACAATCAAGGCTTTTCTTCGCGAAAATCGAATGAAAATGCTGCCAGAAAACTTCAAAATGCATCTTGTGGTTCAATGTTACTACAACTATACAGATTAAAGTTTTATGAGTTAGAAACTCGAAAGGATAAAATAGTCAAAGATTCAAAGTACAAATTTTTCATATAATGAAACTAGTTCATAGTTTTTCTCTTTTTACTTGTAATATAAGCATTTCTAAAATAAATATATTTTTTGATTGTTCTTCGTATTTTGTCCTACCTTTTTTTGCCTCTTCCTGCCTTTTTCGCTATTTTGTTTTGCCTTTTTTGCAATACCTAGTGCCTTTTCCTGCCTTTTTCGCCATTTTATTTTGCCTTTTCCAGCCTATTTCGTTACTTTATTTTGCCTTTTTTATAGGTTTTTAGGTCCTAAAAATCCGTTCCCTGGTTATAACACTCTTATAATAAGATGAGGTTTGTACCAAGATTGTTTATTAGGTAAAATGGGAAAAGCAACCTAAACCCCAAAATATAATAACGCAGTGGCAGTGGCAGTTTTTCGTAATCAGTTATTTTTTAGAAGGTGTGGTGTCCAATGAAGCGACTCACAATACATTAGTGGCAGCTAGCAGTACTGCTCAATTTAGCCCAAATTCTAAATTCACTGCCACTGGCTTCATTGCAGCAAACTTCGCATGTTGAATTTGACATAAATGAAACGCAGCCAACAGCTGTTGATGTCACTGAAACCTAAAAGGCAACAACAGAAATGTAAACAAACAAAAGGAAATGTCAAAAAAAGCAGTCACTGACAACGCCGTATTGTGTTTGCTACGGCAGTGACTGCCAATATTAGCAGTTACAGCTGATTTTAAGAACTGTCACTGCCACTGCGCTATTGTATTTTGGGCTTATTACTCCAAGCATTACTGGCGTCTGTAAGGATGCAGACAGAGTGGAAGCGAAGCCGAATATGAAGATGAAGACGGATCCGAAGACGAATTGTTTGCGTTGTGGCAAAGCTGGCGAGTGTACATAGTGGAAGATGAATGATATGAAGATTTGTTTCCAAATAAAACCTTTTTTTTAGAAAAAATCAAAAGAAAATAAAGAAAAAACATCAATTCATGAAATAACTTGTATAGGACAACTTTTGGAGTATTTCGCCACTTGTATTGTGTTATGGCAAGACGGACAGACATTTTTCGGATATACAAGAATGCCAATTAATACGTTTGATTACATTTTGCCAAAAATTTAGCCAATTTCTTGAAAAACGCTTTTTTCACAATTGCAAACAGAAAAATAAATTGTAAACAACTCATCACAGCAAGCGATTCGTCTTTGAAAACAGTACCGCAGTCATGGACATGGATAACTAGATATGAAACTCTCTCACTTTTCCTGATAGCGCGCCCAGGAACTCGTTTTCGTACTTGGCAGCACTGCCAATCCCTGGGCAGATAAACAGCTGACACGCGAATTTGCGAGCTACCACTAGATGTGTGGAAAATGCATCACATTGATTTCAGTGGATTTCTTCTTCCAGCATTTATATTGCCAGGAAAATTGCGTTTAGTTACAAATACTGTTTTATAGTAATATTAAAAAATGCGGGAAGAAATCCACTGAAATCAATGTGGTGCATTTTCCACACATCTAGTGGTAGCTCGCCACTTCGCGTGCCAGCTGTTTATCTGCCCAGGGATTGGCAGTGCTGCCAAGCACGAAAACGAGTTCCTGGGCGCGCTCTCAGAAAAAAATAGTTTTATATCTAGTTATCCGTGCCGCAGTTTCAAGCTGACTGCTTGCGCAACGTCCTTTGTCTTCGTCTTCGTTTGCACTGTGATCACTTTCATATGTTTACTACTGCACTGTTTTTCGTCTTCGTCTTCATCTCCATCTTCGGCTTCGCTTCCACTCTGTCTGCAACCTTAGGATAAAATTATTATGCGTATATATGTGCTAGAATGTATACCGTCTGTTACAGCTTTTAAGCTGTGTTCATTTATTCCCTTTATTTGTGAAATTCATTCAAAGTTTGAAAAGTCCAGTTTTTTGCAAATAACTCTAATTAAAAAAAGGTAATTTCCTTACTAGCATTATTATTATTGGCGTTAAAACGCGTCAATTTGTACCCATCTCGAAACTGTTTGTCAATTTTTGGCCTTGTCAAGCCAAAGGGCACTTTTACCGAAAAAAGCCATTACCTTTTCAGCTTTTGCCAGCCAAACCCACAACTGCCTCCATGTCGCAAACTTATGCTGTTCACTAAATAGAAACTGCATTTCATTGCTGGCATATCGCGTACTTAATGGAGATTTATATCCCTCATAAAGACGAATCGTATTCATTACTTGTTAATTTTTCGCTCGCAGACTTCCGAAACAATCCTTTACTTGATCTCAAAGTTACAATTTTTAGGGTGGAGAAAACATCGTGGCTCTATCGATGCATCGATGTTTTTGTATTTTTGATAAACATCGATGGTTGATGGCGACTATCGATGTCTTTTGTACACATTTGCGCATGTAATACCATTTTCCCACAACATCCTGAATTACTATGTTCGCTTCCCCAGTAATGCTCGTATGATGCTCGTTTTTTTCTTGTATTTCGAGTGTATTATTATTATTATTATTATTATTATTATTATTATTTAGTACTGATATGAATATCAGAACTAATAGAATTATATGAGCATTGGCTGCCGAGGTCATCAGCTCTACGTTGCAGAAATGAGTTGTGTTTATATTTGTGTATGTGTCACGTAGTTTTAGTGGTTATATGGTTAAATTAATAGTTTTAACGAATCTAGCGATTTTTTCAATGTTTGTGGAGGTAGGAATGGAGAGTATTTCCGAAATGTTCTGTGAGTCGAGTATTGCTTGTTTTGCTTCTTCGTATAGAGGGCAATCGTTGAGGATGTGTTGCAATGTTTGGAGTGAGTTACAGTTTTCGCAGATTGTTTGGTTTTCTCTTTTTAGGAGATATACATGGGTTTGTGTTGTGTGCCCAGGACGGAGTCGAGAAAATATCCTCGTTTTAAAACCGTTTACGTTTTTGGGGTATTCCGGAGGAACTAGATCTTTGTTGATGGCTGAGTAGTGAGGGTGTTGGTAGTTTTGGTATTCCGTTTTTGACTTTGCTTTTAGGTGTTGGTGGATGTGGTGTTTTATGTCAGTTTTTTCTATGTTTGAAGCGGTGACGATGGGAGCCATACATGCGAATTTCGCAGCTTCATCGGCGTGGGAGTTACCTTCGATACCTGCGTGTCCTTAACGTTGTTGACATTTTTTATCAGTATATACCTAATATTGTTGATGGTTTCCCAGTTGTTACAGGTGGGATTTCTCACCGCTCGTATGACTGACAGGCTATCAGAGCGTATGACCACTTTTTGCTTCTTATGAGTACATAGCGCCAACGCTTCTAGAATGGCACTTGCTTCTGCAGAGAATATTGAGGAAAGAGGGATCGTTTGCTTTATGCTTAGATAAGAACCAGATTCGGTCGTAACGCTAAACGCTGTTGAGTAATTTCTTTTGGAGCCATCTGTGTAAATGATAGTCCATCCGAGTGTAATTTACACTGTATTTTGAAAGAAAGAGAAAGTTATATACGATTTCAGTATTTGTGTAAGGGGTAAGCTATATACCAAAAAATAAACGAAAAACTGGCAAAAACAAACTAGGTTGTTAAAAACAGTCCGCCCAGCTTATATTTCGTTAGGTTTTTTTGACAGATGGCTGTATTTCGTTCGTCTTTCTTACACAGCTGTTTGCATTTCGACAGACGAGTTATTTTCCTAGCATAAACAAAATGGAAATACAATTAATTAAATTGCCAATTTATTTTACACCCCTATTCTGCAATTCATTCGTATTCGGATTTTGCCACGAATCGTAGAAATAGTATGCTGCAATCCGAATCGTATTTTCTAACTTTTGAAATTCGTAACAATGGCATGCCTAAACTCTAACGAGTAAGCTTTTTTGCGTAATTTTGTACGAAAACAATTCTGTGTCGGAGGCGAGATAAAAGATGTAAATCGATGTGTGTTTACAGGAAATATTAGTGGTGTTCATTTAAACAGATAAATTTGCCTTTCGCATATACGTATATTATTATCCACTGCTTTTAATAAACGAGCAAAAAAGAATCTTTGTTGCCTCTTATCGAGAAACTTGGGCCCGGTTTAGTTATTTGTATAATGATTTTCGGTTGTTGTGTCCAAACGCATAACCCGAATCCAAAACCTTTAACATCACGTGTAATCAAAGGATTCAAATTTTATTTAAAATAAATATTTCAAATTTCCGACCATTAGCTTATTAATAAATTCGGTTTGCACTATACATTTTTTTGCAAATTTCGATATGGGTTCTGCACAAAAAAAACTGTGGATGGCGTAGCGTGAGTGATGTGCACGGGAAAGTGTTGTATACCTTTGACATGCGGAAGCCCCTCTTCTCCGGCAACATAGAAAGGAGAATTCTACTTAGTAAGGGTTATAATTTCTAAGCGCGGCCGAAGGCAGAAGCAAGTGCAACAGGTGGTGGACATAACAAAGTGCATGTTTTCAACGGCTTGGAAGAAGCTGTTATTGCATTAATTGGATTGAGAACCAGTTCTTTCGGCATAGGAGGAGTTCTGGCTTGTGGTTCAACAATTCAACCAGAAGCTGACATAGATGCGCCCATTGTTACTATGCCCGACAGCTGCGCATGTCTTTGTGACATCATTCCCATAGCGCGCTCTTACTCTGCTGCTATAATTGCAAATGCAATAGAATCCATCGTTTTATTGAAAATATGTAAAATCAAACAATTTTACTATAAATAAACACTTGATGAGGGTTTTTTTAATTCCTTTCCACTTTGTTTTCCTTCATTCACCTATCTTCGAGAAACAACTGATAGCTGGCAATGCTGCACATGTTTTCGCAAGCGTTGCAGCATGTGGATTTCTCGTTTTTCGTAGCGTAGCTACGAATTACGAATTTCAAAAACTCGGGTTCTAGAATAAGGGGGTTAATTTTTTAATGTAACAAATCGGTTTTACGAAAATTTTAATCAATCACAACAGACAGCCAGCGCTTTCGCTACTCGACTCTCACACCTGCTCTCAAAGAGCACTCTTCAACAAACCGACATATGCGAGCAGTGGAGCCACATTTCCCGCTCATTAAGTACCGCCGCCGAAGAAGTAGTCGAATTTCAGCGAGCCCGAAAGAACAACTGATACCATGAGGAGTGTCAGGAAGCTGCAGAGAAAAAATAAAATGCCCAAGTATGCAAGGAAAGCTAAACGTTGAAAAGCTGCAATCACAACAGATAGCCAGCGCTTTCGCTACTCTAATCTTACATCTGCTCTCAGAAAGCACTCTTCAACAAACCGATATATGCGAGCAGTGGAACCACAATTCCCGCTCATTAAATACCGCCGCCGATAGAACAACTGGTATGATCAGGAGTGTCAGGAAGCTGCCGCCTACAGGGCCACGCTCCGATCGAGCGCAACGCGCGCTATGTGGGACCGCTATAGGGATCTGAAGAGGGAAGCGAGACGTATTTGCCGCAATAAGAAGAGAGAGACCGAAATACGTGAGTGCGAAGAGCTTGAAATGCTAGCCGACAGGAAGAATGCCCGAAAATTTTACCAGAGAGTTAGGCGACTTACGGAAGGTTTAAAGACCGGGGCGTACTCCTGTAAGAACAATAATGGCGAGCTAGTAACTGATGTCCAGAGCGTACTTAAATTATGGAGGGAACACTTTTCCGCCCTACTAAATGGGAGCAGCACGGACAGTTGAGGAGAAGAAGAACACGAGCCCGCAGTCGATAATGACGTAGTCGACGTTCCACCGCCTGACTATGACGAGGTACGTATAGCAATAACGCGCCTGAAACTCAACAAAGCCGCTGGAGCTGACAGTCTGCCAGCTGAGCTAATCAAGTAGGGCGGCGTTGGAAAAGTGCATGCATCAACTCTTGTGCAGAATATGGTCAGATGAACGCATGCCTGACGACTGGAATTTAAGTGTGCTCTGCCCAGTCCGCAAGCAAGGTGACCCCGCCATTCGCGCCAACTACCGCGGGATCAGTCTTCTAAACATAGGTTACAACGTCTTATCGAGCGTATTGTGTGAAAGACTGAAGCCCACCGTCAATGAACTGATTGGGCCTTATCAGTGTGGCTTTAGACCTGGCAAATCCACCATAGACCAGGTATTCACAATACGCCAAATCTTGGAAAAGAGCCGCGAGAAATGACGTTGAGCAATGCCACCAGGCCCGTCAGAATTGGGAAAGACCTCTCCGAGCCGTTCGCTACAAAACGGGGTTTCAGACAGGGCGACTCCCTTTCATGTGACTTCTTTAATCTGATGTTGGAGAAGATAATAAGAGCTGCAGAACTCAACCGCTCAGGAACAATTTACTACAAGAGCGTGCAATTGCTGGCTTATGCCGATGACATCGACATCATCGGTAACAAAAACCGCGAAGTCTGTTCTGCCTTTCCCAAGTTGGATAGGAAAGCAAAGCGAATGGGTCTGGTGGTAAACGAGGACAAGACGAAGTATCTCCTGTCATCAAACAAACAGTCACCACATTCGCGCCTTGGCACTCACGTCACTGTTGACAGTTACAATTTCGAGAAAGTAGAGAATTTCGTTTACTTGGGAACCAGCATTAACACCGATAATAATGTCAGCATTGAAATCCAACGTAGAATCACTCTTGCCAACAAGTGCTACTTTGGAGTGAGTAGGTATTTTAGGTGTAAAGTCCTCTCTCGACGTACGAAAACCACGCTCTATAAGTCACTCATCATGCCCGTGCTGGTATATGGCGCAGAAGCATGGACAATGACAACATCCGATGAGGCGGCTCTTGGAGTGTTTGAGAGAAAGATTTTGCGGAAGATTTACGGGCCTTTACGCGTTGGCGACGGCGATGAGGTGTATGAGCTTTACAACGATATGGATATAGTGCAGCGAATTAAAATACAGCGGCTCCGCTGGCTTGGTCATGTCGTTCGAATGGACTTCGACGCTCCAGCTCTGAAAGTATTCAACTCGGAACCCGCTGGTAGTAGCGGAGGAAGAGGGAGGCCCCCACTGCGATGGAAAGATCAGGTGTAGAAGGTCTTGGCTTCACTTGGCCTTTCCAATTGGCGTCAGTTGGCACAGAGTAGAAACGACTGGCGTGCTTTGCTGAACTCGGCCAAAATCGCTTAGGCGGTTACAGCGTCAAAAAAGAAGAAGAAGAAGGTTTGTTTATTATCCGGAGAGTAATTTTTATTTCGGAATAACAAATATTTGGCCAATTTTAACTCGTATATAACTATAATTTTCGGTCCCTAAAACATTAATGATACTTTAGTAAATATTAATCTGATTATTGATTAAAGATATTTTTTTCTTTTAAAATTGCGCAGGCTCCAAATTGATTTTGGAGCTATGGTCTAAAGAGCTTTTTTTCTTAGAACTTTTTATGTAGAATCCGAATCCGCTAGGAACGATGTCAAAAAAAAATTTACCCGCCCTAATGTACATGCCTTTAGATGTCGTTCCAACAGGAACAACAACTCGGCAGGACGAACCGCAGAGCAGAAGAAGATGCACCGAACTCCAGTCAGTCGTTAAACTAAAACGAGCCAGCAGACAGACAATTAAAGGGTCCATAATCTCCGTCTCACAAATAGGTCGGAAAGCATGCAACCTCACTGTTGGTGGATGCGTGAATGGGCAAGAGCATGCAATGTTTGGTATTAAATTTGTAATGGTTTCAATTGGAGTTGAATGCTGGGTGTCCAGATTGTTTAAATAAAAAGCGCAATTTCTGGGGAAAAAATCGCCAATTTTTTTATACCCGAGCGCACTTGTGCAACTCGAGCAAAAATTTAGATATCTCAACGAAATTTGGTATGTAGGTTTCCATTTACCCAAGGTAGGTTGGTATTGAAAATGGGCGAAATCGGACTGTACGCCCACTTACCATATAACGGTAATTTTCAGAAATACGAAAACTGCGATATTTAAGTAACTACTGGACATTATTCACTCAAAATTGATATTTACAATAAGTTTTAGACGAAAAATAAGAATATTAAAAATTTTTGGAAAATGGGCGTAGCCACGCCCACTTATGGTTACATGTGTATATCTTGGTAACCGCTTGGGTCTGGTGGTAAACGAGGACAAGATGAAGTATCTCCTGTCATCAAACAAACAGTCAGTACATTCGCGGCTTGGAACCCACGTCACTGTTGACAGTTACAATTTCGAGAAAGTATAGAATTTCGTTTACTTGGGAACCAGCATTGACACCCATAATAATGTCTGTCGCAGAACGCCCATTTACCCTATGGTGTCGCACACTGCGCACTTACCCTACGGTTTATTGTGACCGATTATTTTTTGTAATATCTATTTATCCTATTCTCGCTTATGTACAAATGAATTGATTTCTGTATACATACATACGTATGTACAATTTAAGTTCTTATGTTCAAATTTACCGCTATGTGGCTTACTCCGTTTGCAATTCACATGCCAAATTCATTCGTTGGCCAGCAACCGGAGCGAGAACAAAGCAAA
>NW_023458559.1:1034710-1041984 GCF_013731165.1 Rhagoletis pomonella | reverse complement strand
GATGTGTACACAATAGCGATGTGTCAATCAAAATCCTCAAGAAGCAAAAGATGAACGACAATAAACCAATAGAACAGCAAAATAAAGATGTAAAGGCTCTGTTATGCATACTTGGCATTGCATGCACTGCTATACCATTTTTACGTAGAAATCAAAAACCAACAGACTTTTACGTATGTAATGATGCGCGTTGGGTAACCACTTACACGCGAAGCTCAGATTCCTTATGTGACAACTCTCAAGCAATGCCAAGTATGCATAACAGAGACTTAAACGTTGACCGTAGCTAGCAAATTTAACGCATACTTATTATGCACAATAAGAAAAACTCAGTAATTTAATTATACAACTCTATCAAAAGTATGGTTTATTTTGCTTTGTTCTCGCTCCGGTTGCTGGCCAACGAATGAATTTGGCATGTGAATTGCAAACGGAGTAAGCCACATAGCGGTAAATTTGAACATAAGAACTTAAATTGTACATACGTATGTATGTATGTATACAGAAACTTCAATTCATTTGTACATAAGCGAGAATAAGATAAATAGAAATTACAAAAAATAATCGGTCACAATAAACCGTAGGGTAAGTGCGCAGTGTGCGACACCATAGGGTAAATGGGCGTTCTGCGACATCCCCACCCCCGTGAATCAACCCGATTCACCAACATCGACATCCAGAACGGCCCGTTTGGATACTGCACGACGCTTCACTCCGGTATTGGTTCGCACATCAGCTTGTCGGATCTCGCCATCTCGGCCGGGGTATAGCTCCTCTACCAAACCGCGACACCAGTCCCTTTGCGGTACGTTGGGGTCGCAGAGAAATACCAAATCACCCTTTTTCAATGGCTTCGTTCTTTGGCACCATTTTACGCGGCGCGTCAATGTCGGCAGGTACTCCGCTATCCAGCGTTTCCAGAAATGGTCCCTGAGCTGGCGAGCGATGCGCCACTGTTGGCGTATGGCACATGTGGTGGCTATTTCTTCATCCATACCGGGCGTATGCGCGGTATTGGCAGACGCCAACAAGAAGTCGTTTGGCGTCAATGGCTGTTGTTGGTTCAAGCTGATCGGCAGGTGTGTGAGCGGGCGGGAGTTTACCACGTTCTCCGCCTCTATTAAAAAACAGTTCAGTGTATGCTCCTTTGGAGCGATCTCTTTTAGCGTTTGGCGCAGGACTCGCTTAACGCACTGGACCATGCGTTCCCATGCTCCTCCTTCGGCTGGGTTAAACGGTGAGTTGAAGACCCAGTCAACGCCTCTTTTCGACAATTCGCCTTGGATTCTCTCACAGTCGAAAACTTCGTCGAACCTCTTCGCTTCGTTGTTCACTCCTATGAAGTTTTTTCCGTTGTCAGACCTCATTCGCGTAGGTAAACCGCGACGATTTACGAAGTTTCGAATAGCAATTATGCAGGCGTCTGTGCTAAGGTCGTGCGCTATCTCTAAGTGGACCGCTCGTATGGTGAGGCACGTAAAGAGGGCCACCCATCTTTTTTCCGTGCTTCTTCGCACGGTCACGTTCAGCGGACCGAAGTAGTCCAGGCCAGTATAAGTAAATGGCCTTACGTACGGCGTGACACGGTCTACTGGAAGAGGACCCATCAGTGGCGGTATTGGGACTGTTTTGCGTAGGCGGCACACTTGACAGTTGGCGATGATATTACGAAGAAGACTTCTCAAGCGCGGTATCCAGTAAATTCGTTTAATGGCACAAATAGTAGCTTCTGTGTTCTGATGGGCCATAAGCACGTGATGGTGCGCGGTCACTAGCTTCGAGAAGACGTGAGTTGATGGCAATATTATTGGGTGTCGTACGTTCATTGGAAGCCAGCTGGCTGCATCGATGCGCCCTCGTACGCGTAAAACAGCTTCGTCATCGAGGTATGGCGAGAGTTGCAGTAATGGACTTTGGCGGGAAATTTCTTGTCCGTTGCGGATTTGCTGGATTTCTGCACCGAAGGCTTCACCTTGCACGATTCGGCACAGAAGACATTTTGCGGCTTCGAGGTCACTGACGGTCAGTCCGTATGGCTTTAGAACCTCAATTCGGCGGCGGCATAAATTGATGAATAAAATAACCCAAGCTGTGGTTCTTACCAACCTGTTTAACGAAGAGAATCGATTAAATTTTATGCAATCACAACTTACGATATTCAATGCGTATTGTGGTCTAAGCTCGTCATCAACATCTTCGTGCTCAACATTGGTGCCATCTTCGGAGGGCCAAGCAGTTTCATCCTCATGTAAAAATGACGGTCCAAGTGTCCAACGAGCAGTTGGGCCAAACTCGATTTTGTGGTTGAAGCGTGTAGCCTCGTCGGCGACATTTTCTGTGGTGGGTATCCATCTCCAGTTGGATACGTTCGTGGTGGCTAAGATTTCGGCAACCCTGTGCTGAACAAAGGGTTTGTATCTCCGCTGCTTGCTTTGGAGCCACTTAATGACAGTCCTCGAGTCGCTCCATAAGAACGTCTCGTCGATCTTGACGTCATGCTCTTCGCGTATAGTCTGCATCAGGCGTGATCCTAAGACGGCTGCCTGCAACTCCAATCGCGGCACAGTAAGGGGCTTCAATGGTGCGCACTTGGACTTCGCGCAAATGAGTGTGACTTCAAATTCCTCGCGGCAATTAATGGCCCTCCAGTATGCGACGTCGCAAACGCGTTCTCGCTGACATCCGCGAAAACATGAAGTTGCAACTTCTCTGGCTTACCATTGCGGAAATAAAACCTTGGTACGGCAAATTCGGTCAAGTTCGGCAATTTTTTGCGCCACTTCTCCCACATTTCGGCGATGTCGTCACACAGTGGCTCGTCCCAAATAGCCTCATGTCGCCACACCTCCCTCAACAGGAGCTTAGCGCCAA
Source organism: Rhagoletis pomonella (assembly GCF_013731165.1). Taxonomy (NCBI): domain Eukaryota; kingdom Metazoa; phylum Arthropoda; class Insecta; order Diptera; family Tephritidae; genus Rhagoletis; species Rhagoletis pomonella. The sequence goes on along the minus strand of NW_023458559.1, from coordinate 1,039,113 downwards.
TGACGAAATGAGATAGGAAACCGAGTGGATCGAATACCGACATGACTACACTGAGTAACTCTCTCTTGGTGGGGCGCCTGATACCCCTTAGCACAGTTTCGCTGACGTTGTTGAATTTCAGATTGAAGTTGAAGCAATCTGTGGCAGGATGCCAAAATAGACCGAGTACCCTTTCAGAAGTTACACCTTCCTTCTCGTTCAGAACTTTAGTGACATCGATTCCATCCAAGGCCGCAACCACTTCTGAACAATTTGACGTAAAGTTGCGGATCTCGAATCCAGCTTCCTGATGAATCACCTTCACCTTATGAGCGACGTCGATTGCCTCCCCTGGCGTGTCGAAACTATCCACAAAGTCGTCGACGTAATGGTAGTTCACAACGGCTTTGATGGCACGGGCAGTGGTGCGATCGTCGTTACTGTGTGCTAAAGCATTTTGCGTTTTGACATAATGCGCTGCGCAGGGTGAACAGGCAGCACCAAACGTCATGACGCACATTTCGTAGATGTCAGGATGTTTTTCGACGTCCCCATATCGCCACAGAAAACGTTGGGCGCATCTATCCTCTGGGCGAATTAGTACTTGGTGAATCATCTCCTTGATGTCACCGCATACACCTACCGCTCCTTGGCGGAAGTGGAGAATAATGGACGGCAGTGGTCTGTACTCCTGTGGGCCCTTGAGCAGATGACGGTTCAAAGAGGCGCCTTGAACCTCGGCGGCAGCATCGAACACTAAGCGCAGTTTTGCGGGCTTGTTCGGATTGACCACGGCAAAGTGTGGTAGATACCAAGTACGTGGCGTAGTCACAATGGCTTCAGCCGGTGCAAGTCTACGAGCGTAACCCTTCTCCACGTAAGACTGTATCTTCCGATTGTAGCTGGAAGCAAAGTTTGCGTCGCGGCTCATACGCTTTTCCACACTTACCAGTCTCTTGAGCGCCATAGGGTAGCTGTCAGGTAGCTGTACATCATCTCGGGCCCATAAAAGGCCGGTTTGGAACCTTATACCGACACGACGGGTCGTTGATTTCAGGATGGCTCTTGCTCGGACATCATCATCGCTCTCGGCTGGCGGTGCGGCTCTCACCCCAAAACTTTCAACTTCGAAAAAATTGGCAACCATGCTATGTAGTTCCTGGTCGAGATTAGTGTTGACGAAAAGGCAAGTAGATGGCTTAGGAAGATCGTTGCTGGTTGGACCGAACACAACCCAACCCAGTTCGGTGTTGGCAGCGAATGGTCCATTCTTCCGCATTGCGATGGTTGTGGATGCCAAACCCAAATGGCAGTTGTCTATCCCGATGAGCAGTCTCGGTACCACGCCAGAGTGTGCCTGCACTGGCAACTGGCGTACACGTTTGTCATCATACAACAAGTCGGCCTTGCTGAGGCTCTGCGACGGTAGTTGTAGATTCTTCACGGCGTATACATTCTGTAGCTTATGACGTTTATCCATTCCAGCACCACTGATGAATAGGTCTACTATGGTTGCTTGTTCTTGGACAGCATGTCCACCAAACCACTGGACGTTCAGCCTGCTTGGTCGTCCACGTAGATCTAACTCATTGGCGAGAGTATCGTCGAGCATTGTGATCGATGAACCTTCGTCTAATAGGGCATATGTGTCGAGACGGCGTTGTCTTCCGTAGAGAGTGACGGGTAATATGCGGAACAAGAGTTTACTCTCTGCTGCATTTGTAGCGCAGCTCAGGACTGCGGCTCCTGAGTCGCTGGACGGCTTAAGTGGGCCCTTAACTTGCGGCGGAGATGGCTGCAATGAAGTAATTCGACTGGCGTTCTTGACAGATGTCGATACTGGCTGCTGATCCCGTTCGTGGAGTAGCTGGTGGTGCACTCGCTTGCACCCATCGATGGAACACTCTTTCCTTTGTCTGCAATTGCGTGTAATGTGGCCAACGTTCAGGCAAGCAAAACACAGGCGTTGTGACTTTACTTCCGACCATCTTCCTGACACTGATTTGTCGACGAAGCGTTTGCAGTCTGGTACTTTGTGCTGGCCCTGGCATATTGGACATTTCTGCGTCGGTTGTCTTTCTTCCACATGAAGAAGTACTCGTCGTTTTGATTCACGGGCAGGAACCTGGCTTTCGTCGTGAATGGTGCATATTACGTTGGCTAGTAAAGAAAGCCACTCGCTAAAGTTCGTAGCTGTAGCACGCGGCTGGACAGTGGCGGCGTATCGACCCCATTCGATGCGCTTGCTCATTGGTAGCTTTGATATAAGCTCATCGAGTAACGTTGGGTTTGATAAGTGATGTTCTGCATTGGCTGACTGAAGAAATGCACAAATGTTCTTTACCTTAATTGCAAAAGGTACCAGCTTAGTTAAAGCACTCTCGGAAATCGGCGCGATTTCTTTAACTTGTAGCAGCTGGCTACGAATAAACTGTTCCGGACGGCCATACCTGAACTTAAGTTGTTCTATAATGTAGCTCACATTGTTGGGGTGGATCAACAATGACTTCACTGTTTCGCGAGCATCACCCTTTAGACACTTTTGCAGCCGTTGGTTATTGTCAAAATTGCTATAACCATAAGCTGCCGTAGACTCGTTGAAGGCTGTGTAAAACACGGGCCAGTCCTCTGGACGTCCACTAAACTCCGGCAGGTCTAACAATTTTCGCGGCATGAACGGATTATGCGGGGAATACATCATACCGTGGTTATAACCTCCACTGGCACTAGTGGATGGCACTGAAAAATTCGGCGAATGTGAAGCAAACGATGAATATGGGTTGTTTGTATGAGGCACACTGTACAAATTATTTGTGGCTGGCATTGTGCTACAAATAACCGGATGTGTTGCCGAACAGTAACGAACTTCGGCAAATGGCTGGCTCGTGCTTGAGTATATGCTGCTTTGTTCTGCTACGAACGGCGGCGCTTGCGTCGACTGCGGCAGTACTGACTGCGACTGCGCAACTACGCTGCTGGTATATGTAATGGCAGAACTACCGTTACTGTGCAGCGCAGCTATGAGGGCGTCGTTTTGTTGGTCACGATCCCGTAACTGTACCTGCGTGGCTTGCAGGTGGGCTTCCAACAATGTTAAACGCTGCTCCATGGCATGAAGATCCATGACTTGAGTGGTTGGCAGACCCGATGTGATGTTGCTGGGAGCGCCAGTGGCATTCGCATCTCTGGCTGGCTCGGCAACAACTTCCAAGGCAGATGTGGAAGCTTGAGCGGTTAGAATGTTTGCACTGTCCATGGCTTGAGCAGTATTTGCGGCTGCACTCACTGGCTCCTCGGCAATTCGAGTTAATGCAATATTTATATTGCTGTGGCTGGTAACTTCTGGCAATTCTCCGAATGAGTTCAGGCGGGGGCTCCTTCGGGGTGGCGTACGGTACATAAATGTCCAATGGCAACTGGCAATAGCAACGCCAGTTCTACTTTAATCAAAAAACTGCACAAATTTTAGTAGAAAATGAAATTGTATGTTACTCAAATTGCGGCGCGGTGTAATCCCATTAATTCAACAGCAAATTAAAGATGTCAGAAGCAGTTGAATCGCAAATTGAATATGATAGGCGAAAAATGAGGCGGTAATAGCAAATATGTATTCCAATCGGCAATGTAAAGATGTGCTCCAAACTTTGAGATGTGTCAATCAAAATCCTCAAGAAGCAAAAGATGAACGACAATAAAACCAATAGAACAGCAAAATAAAGATGTAAACGTTGACCGTAGCTAGCAAATTTAACGCATACTTATTATGCACAATAAGAAAAACTCAGTAATTTAATTATATAACTCTATCAAAAGTATGGTTTATTTTGCTTTGTTCTCGCTCCGGTTGCTGGCCAACGAATGAATTTGGCATGTGAATTGCAAACGGAGTAAGCCCCATAGCGGTAAATTTGAACATAAGAACTTAAATTGTACATACGTATGTAACAATTTTACTTCATTGTTAGCTGTGGTGCAAAATAAAGAAGTCGGTGAATTTAAAGAAAGAATTAATCAAAATCCGTATATTCTATTTGTATATAAAAAAATGAGCAAAAAATCTTTTTTAGCGCTATGTGGATAGAGAAGAAAACATTTAAGGCCAGTGCACTTATGCCGACTGTGGAGTCAGCGATTTCATGTATTTTTGGATATTTCGCTGCCAACTATTCACTAATTTATCAATTATTTAGAGGTTAGAATGGTGGTCAGCAAAATCACGAATTATCGCGATATTTTCCCAATAGCTTCATCGCTAAACTCACTTGTACATCACCAGCTAGATGGCATGTGTGAGCGAGTGAACATACTGTAAGGCAAATGCGCCCGTGTGTATGAAAGAAAGGGATGCACTATCACACGCCCGGAGAAGTGGTCACATTTTTCCCCAAGCCCATACAAAACTAACCGCTAAACTGACGAAAAGT
>NW_023458559.1:1032152-1034610 GCF_013731165.1 Rhagoletis pomonella | reverse complement strand
TGACGGAGTAGCATGCAGTATTGATGGATCGTGATCCATATCGCAAAATTTCTAAAAGTTTTGAAATCTGGATCGCGGATCGCAATACCGTCAATAAATATTGAACTTTCGTCAGTACATCTTTTACTCTCATAATGCGAACATCGGCTCTGCCTTCGCTCTCGGGGCTTAAAATCTTTCAAAACCAATTTTAATTAACATTGGAAATTTTGAAATAATTGTGGAATGCATTATCTGTAAATTATACGTACAAAATAAAAATATTTTCTTGCGTCATGATAAGCTTTAAGCACAAAAATTATGCAAATACTGACGCGCGATAAATATTGAACATGTAGCATTCGTGCGCGATCCATCAATATGGATTGCGAACCAAATATCACGATAATTGCTGACCGTGTGACAGAGCCCCAAGGGCAGGACGATACACAAGTACCTTACTATCGATACTTTTGGCAAGAAGCCTGACCTATGATTATCGGTTAAATTATTGGGAAAACTGACTAAAACTTTTCGTCAGTTTAGCGGTTAGTTTTGTATGGGCTTGGGGAAAAAAGTGACCACTTCTCCGGGCGTGTGATAGTGCATCCCTTTCTTGCATACACACGGGCGCAGTTGCCTTACAGTATGTTCACTCGCTCACACATGTCATCTAGCTGGTGATGTACAAGTGAGTTTAGCGATGAAGCTATTGGGAAAATATCGCGATAATTAGTGATTTTGCTGACCACTATTCTAACCTCTAAATAATTGATAAATTAGTGAAATATCCAAAATACATGAAATCGCTGACTCCACAGTCGGCATAAGCGCACTGGCCTTAAATGTTTTCTTCTCTATCCACATAGCGCTAAAAAAAATTTTTTGCTCATTTTTTTTATATACAAATAGAATATACGGATTTTGATTAATTCTTTCTTTAAATTCACCGACTTCTTTATTTTGCACCACAGCTAACAATGAAGTAAAATTTTCTTTGATGTATGTATGTATGCACATATGTATGCGAGCCTACAATCGATAGTTTGTTTCCGATATTCTGTTTTTTGCAGGGCGGCTGACCATATCGAAAAGAAACTATCTATTGTACGCTCGCATACATATGTACATACATACATCAAATAAATTTTTATTTCATTGTTAGCTGTGGTGCAAAATATAGAAGTCGGTGAATTCAAAGAAACAATTAATAAAAATCAGTGTATTCATTTTGTATATTAAAAAATTAGCAAAAAAACCTTTTTTAACGCTATATGGACAGAGAAGAAAAAAATTTAGGCCAGTGCGCTTAGGCCGACTGTGGACGCAGTGACTACAGTGCTGAAATACAATGCAACGCCAACGTGGAACTCCATCAGAACCTAGGAATGGAGGCAGAAGGACCAAACGGCGCTGAGGAATTTGTGAATCGATTTTCGATAGCAAGCGAACTTCAGTTACGCTGCTGGTTGCCAAAACAATATTGCAGATGGCAACTGGCTACTTTTAACTGAAAGCTTCAGATGCTAAAAAGTATGTGTAAGGGCAACTACATTTTTTTGGTTGCTGGAAAGGTTTTTGAAGTGTTTTTAGAAGCGAAAATTTAAAAGTTTGTTCAATAATTGGAACGATATTAACATTTTGCAATGAAATTTGTTTTTACAGAATATGGTGAAAATAACCAAACAATAACTTGAAATTTTAGTTCCCGTTGAATACGCCCTTTCTGCGAAGCAAAATCGAACACTGATTGCAAATGTTCTCCTTTATCAACTGAAGCACCTCTTAAAACTGCCGACACACCGAGTTTTCCAAATTGAAGTCATTGCTGTGGCACTTCCTTCTGCGAAAAATCGAAGAGGTGCGCAAGCTTTTGTGAGCGGAGGTATTGAAGTTGAACGAAGCGGTTCTGTTTATTAACCAATTATACTACAGCTTCTTTTGGATGTCCTCAATGTGCTTTTAAAATGAACACAAAACGATAATAAAAGAAAAACCTTGGAGGCATTAACTTTTGCTTACAGTGAAGACGGTAGCTCAAGAGGATTGGAATTATTCTTTAAAAGTCGCGTAATTGAGGCCGCGTTCATGCACTTCTCTTCCTCTTAAACAAATAATTGTGATGAACTTAGCTTTATTGCTGTCTTTTCTTTAAAACTCTTTATGTTAATAATTTAACTTTACTCGCACCGCTTGTTTACAGCCACTTGCTGGTTGTCGAACTGTCAAATTGCGATTATCGATACAGCAACTAACAAAAGTTGGCATTGGTAATAAAAATTTTCTTTCCAGGTGCGTTGCCAGCTGGCAAGTGAGCCGTGGTTGCTTTGCTATCCGTAATCGAGCCATTGCTTTTAGCGACGAAAATTCAGACCCCGATGTGACGAACTTTTTGTAGTGCCGGGGTATGCTAAGTCCGTCCAGGGTTCCTGAAATTGGAATTCCTACTTCTCTTCTGCAAAATAATAGATCTTCAATT
>NW_023458559.1:1028320-1032052 GCF_013731165.1 Rhagoletis pomonella | reverse complement strand
CTTTACATCTTTATTTTGCTGTTCTATTGGTTTATTGTCGTTCATCTTTTGCTTCTTGAGGATTTTGATTGACACATCGCTATTGTGTACACATCTCAAAGTTTGGGGCACATCTTTACATGGCCGATTGGAATACATATTTGCTATAACCGCCTCATTTTTCGCCTATCATATTCAATTTGCGATTCAACTGCTTCTGACATCTTTAATTTGCTGTTGAATTAATGGGATTACACCGCGCCGCAATTTGAGTAACATACAATTTCATTTTCTACTAAAATTTGTGCAGTTTTTTGATTAAAGTAGAACTGGCATTGCTATTGCCAGTTGCCATTGGACATTTATGTACCGTACGCCACCCCGAAGGAGCCCAGCCACAGCAATATAAATATTGCATTAACTCGAATTGCCGAGGAGCCAGTCAGTGCAGCCGCAAATACTGCTCAAGCCATGGACAGTGCAAACATTCTAACCGCTCAAGCTTCCACATCTGCCTTGGTAGTTGTTGCTGAGCCAGCCAGAGATGCGAATGCCACTGGCGCTCCCAGCAACATCACATCGGGTCTGCCAACCACTCAAGTCATGGATCTTCATGCCATGGAGCAGCGTTTAGCATTGTTGGAAGCCCACCTGCAAACCCCGCAGGTACAGTTACGGGATCGTGACCAACAAAACGACGCCCTCAGAGCAGCGCTGCACAGTAACGGTAGTTCTGCCATTACATATGCCAGCAGCGTAGTTGCGCAGTCGCAGTCAGTACTGCCGTAGTCGACGCAAGCGCCGCCGTTCGTAGCAGAACAAAGCAGCATATACTCAAGCACGAGCCAGCCATTTGCCGAAGTTCGTTACTGTTCGGCAACACATCCGGTTATTTGTAGCACAATGCCAGCCACAAATAATTTGTACAGTGTGCCTCATACAAACAACCCATATTCATCGTTTGCTTCACATTCGCCGAATTTTTCAGTGCCATCCACTAGTGCCAGTGGAGGTTATAACCACGGTATGATGTATTCCCCGCATAATCCGTTCATGACGCGAAAATTGTTAGACCTGCCGGAGTTTAGTGGACGTCCAGAGGACTGGCCCGTGTTTTACACAGCCTTCAACGAGTCTACGGCAGCTTATGGTTATAGCAATTTTGACAATAACCAACGGCTGCAAAAGTGTCTAAAGGGTGATGCTCGCGAAACAGTGAAGTCATTGTTGATCCACCCCAACAATGTGAGCTACATTATAGAACAACTTAAGTTCAGGTATGGCCGTCCGGAACAGCTTATTCATAGCCAGCTGCTACAAGTTAAAGAAATCGCGCCGATTTCCGAGAGTGCTTTAACTAAGCTGGTACCTTTTGCCATTAAGGTAAAGAACATTTGTGCATTTCTGCAGTCAGCCAATGCAGAACATCATTTATCAAACCCAACGTTACTCGATGAGCTTATATCAAAGCTACCAATGAGCAAGCGCATCGAATGGGGTCGATACGCCGCCACTGTCCAGCCGAGTGCTACAGCTACGAACTTTAGCGAGTGGCTTTCTTTACTAGCCAACGTAGTATGCACCATTCACGACGAAAGCCAGGTTCCTGCCCGTGAATCAAAACGACGAGTACTTCTTCATGTGGAAGAAAGACAACCGACGCAGAAATGTCCAATATGCCAGGGCCAGCACAAAGTACCAGACTGCAAACGCTTCGTCGACAAATCAGTGTCAGGAAGATGGTCGGAAGTAAAGTCACAACGCCTGTGTTTTGCTTGCCTGAACGTTGGCCACATTACACGCAATTGCAGACAAAGGAAAGAGTGTTCCATCGATGGGTGCAAGCGAGTGCACCACCAGCTACTCCACGAACAGGATCAGCAGCCACTATCGACATCTGTCAAGAACGCCAGTCGAATTACTTCATTGCAGCCATCACCGCCGCAAGTTAAGGGCCCACCTAAGCCGTCCAGCGACTCAGGAGCCGCAGTCCTGAGCTGCGCTACAAATGCAGCAGAGAGTAAACTCTTGTTCCGCATATTACCCGTCACTCTCTACGGAAGACAACGCCGTCTAGAGACATATACCCTATTAGACGAAGGTTCATCGATCACAATGCTCGACGATACTCTCGCCAATGAGTTAGATCTACGTGGACGACCAAGCAGGCTGAACGTCCAGTGGTTTGGTGGACATGCTGTCCAAGAACAAGCAACCATAGTAGACCTATTCATCAGTGGTGCTGGAATGGATAAACGTCATAAGCTACAGAATGTATACGCCGTGAAGAATCTACAACTACCGTCGCAGAGCCTAAGCAAGGCCGACTTGTTGTATGATGACAAACGTGTACGCCAGTTGCCAATGCAGGCACACTCTGGCGTGGTACCGAGACTGCTCATCGGGATAGACAACTGCCATTTGGGTTTGGCATCCACAACCATCGCAATGCGGAAGAATGGACCATTCGCTGCCAACACCGAACTGGGTTGGGTTGTGTTCGGTCCAACCAGCAACGATCTTCCTAAGCCATCTACTTGCCTTTTCGTCAACACTAATCTCGACCAGGAACTACATAGCATGGTTGCCAATTTTTTCGAAGTTGAAAGCTTTGGGGTGAGAGCCGCACCGCCAGCCGAGAGCGATGATGATGTCCGAGCAAGAGCCATCCTGAAATCAACGACCCGTCGTGTCGGTATAAGGTTCCAAACCGGCCTTTTTTGGGCCCGAGATGATGTACAGCTACCTGACAGCTACCATGGCGCTCAAGAGACTGGTAAGTGTGGAAAAGCGTATGAGCCGCGACGCAAACTTTGCTTCTAGCTACAATCGGAAGATACAGTCTTACGTGGAGAAGGGTTACGCTCGTAGACTTGCACCGGCTGAAGCCATTGTGACTACGCCACGTACTTGGTATCTACCACACTTTGCCGTGGTCAATCCGAACAAGCCCGCAAAACTGCGCTTAGTGTTCGATGCTGCCGCCGAGGTTCAAGGCGCCTCTTTGAACCGTCATCTGCTCAAGGGCCCACAGGAGTACAGACCACTGCCGTCCATTATTCTCCACTTCCGCCAAGGAGCGGTAGGTGTATGCGGTGACATCAAGGAGATGTTTCACCAAGTACTAATTCGCCCAGAGGATAGATGCGCCCAACGTTTTCTGTGGCGATATGGGGACGTCGAAAAACAGCCTGACATCTACGAAATGTGCGTCATGACGTTTGGTGCTGCCTGTTCACCCTGCGCAGCGCATTATGTCAAAACGCAAAATGCTTTAGCACACAGTAACGACGATCGCACCACTGCCCGTGCCATCAAAGCCGTTGTGAACTACCATTACGTCGACGACTTTGTGGATAGTTTCGACACGCCAAGGGAGGCTATCGACGTCGCTCATAAGGTGAAGGTGATTCATCAGGAAGCTGGATTCGAGATCCGCAACTTTACGTCAAATTGTTCAGAAGTGGTTGCGGCCTTGGATGGAATCGATGTCACTAAAGTTCTGAACGAGAAGGAAGGTGTAACTTCTGAAAGGGTACTCGGTCTATTTTGGCATCCTGCCACAGATTGCTTCAACTTCAATCTGAAATTCAACAACGTCAGCGAAACTGTGCTAAGGGGTATCAGGCACCCCACCAAGAGAGAGTTACTCAGTGTAGTCATGTCGGTATTCGATCCACTCGGTTTCCTATCTCATTTCGTCATTGGCGCTAAGCTCCTGTTGAGGGAGGTGTGGCGACATGAGGCTAGTTG
>NW_023458559.1:1024772-1028220 GCF_013731165.1 Rhagoletis pomonella | reverse complement strand
GTTATTTTTATACTACCCAATTATATGTAGGTACATTTTTTGAAAAAATTGTCCTGCATTTTCAAAATATATTTGTGGTCACCGTAAGTATAGTCATCATTAAAGTAGGTAGGGCCTGTAGGTATTAGGTCCGGGTAAAGTCATGCGTTTGGGACTGGTGTGCTCTTTCAGTGAAGTTCGCAAACTCTATTTGGATCAGCTTTTCTAATGTTAAAGAAATGTTCTTTTTAAGCGGAGCAGGGGAGAAATCAGGTTCCATATTAACACTTTCATAAATATTGTACCACTTTTTAGTCCAGTACGAACCTTGTCGCACTGCCTCCTCGGCCACGATGCGAGGCAATCTGTTAGACGGCAGACTAAAACAGCGCCCAATAAAAAACACATGGGCACGTATGGTGTGGCAAAAATGAGGGCATAACCCGGTTTCCAGGTGCATCATATAGTTTGGGGTATTAGAGGGAAGAAATATTAACATTTTTAAAAAGAAACGCAGGAGTTTCTCTACGGGTTCAAACTTTTCAATACCCCAGCCGCAGCATCGAAAATTGTCATCTTCTTTGAGATAGAGATACGAGGGTTGTTTATATATTTGATCCATGTGGCGTTTACCGCAGTTTTGGCCTCAACTAGTTTTGCGTCTAAGTGCTTCACAAAAGTAAGTTTGTAGTTTAAAAGTAAACCCAAATACTTATACTCCTTGACAATATCAATAACCTCATTTCCAAAACTCCAACGACATCGGGAAGGAATTCTACTGCATTCCTTAAAAACTATAATGTTAGATTCGGCGATGTTAACCTTCAGCCCCCAATGCGTGCTGTAAACGTGAAGCTCGTCTATCATTTTTTGTAAATCTAATGCAGAATCTGCCAAAAGCACAATATGGTCGGCGTACATCAGAACTTTTACTATTGTGTCACCAACTTTCACTCTGCAGGGGAGGCTGTCACTTAAATCATTAAGATATAATACGAAAAGGGTTGGACTTAACAAACAACCTTGACGTACACCTTGATTAACAAAAATCAAGTCGGAAAACTCCCCATCTAACCACACCCGACTAGTTGTATCATAATATATTAATCGTATAACCTCTACAATATGGCTGGAGAGACCGAGACAGGCTAGCTTGTAGAAAAGCATACCGCGAGGAATTGTGTCAAAAGCACATGAGAAGTCGACGAAGAAAGTATAAGATTTCTTTTTCGCATTAAAATCCAAGTGTATAATACTAGTTAAAATAGATAGATTGTCCATTGTTGAGTAATTTTTGCGGAAGCCAGCTTGAAGTTCGGTTATTATATTGTTACAGTCAAGCCACGCATTTAGACGGCTCAGCAAAAGACCAGTAAAAATTTTATATATTGTGTCGAGCAAAGAGAGACCCCTGTAGTTGGACGGAACGTCTGGATCACCTTTTTTAAAACGAGAAATAATAATAGCGTTACGAAAACTTTGAGGAATTTGCTTTTTAAGAAATATTATATTGTACCATGCAAGAAGCTCAGTTAGAAAACACTCTCGGGCGTACTTATAGAATTCATAGCTAATACTATCTTGACCAGGAGCCTTATTTTCCTTAAGCCCTTTAAGAACAAGCTTCAGCTCGCGGAGTTCAAAAGGAGAATCTAGAAACGGGTCCACATCTGAGGGCAAAGTCCAGTGCATGCAAGGTGTGTCAGCTGAGCAAAATAGCAAAGTTTCAAAATGGCTGTAAAGATCCTGCAAGGATAGGCTACACTTCACTCTCTGGGAACGACATTTCAAAGAGTTTGCAATTCGCCACCAGTCACTGGAGTTCCTAACAGTGTTTAAGAGGTCAATTTCCTTACATCTATGTTCCAATTTTTTCTTAGAGCAAAGCTTGAAATAGCTTGCGCGAGAGGATACAAACAATACACGTGCTGCCTCAGAACTAGTACATCTAAACACATCTAAATGTTTCAACATGTTTTTCCGTGCCATCAAGCATTGGCTGTCGAACCAATTGTTTTTTGGCGTGAAATACGGTTTGCCAAGTCTTGCCGGAGCAGCAGTTTTTACTTTATTTGTTAAAGTGGACACCAAAACATCAATTTTGTCCTCTGCATTGGCAAAGAGCTAATAAGTCCATTATATCTATGAGCTAACTTAGACTTCCACAGGCACCGAGAACTGCATTAAAAGCGGCATATGGTCAGAGAATTCTTTTTTACCAATAGAAAAGCTATTAATAAGCGGAAGGAGGTCAAAGGAACATATAGCGTAGTCAATAACCGAGCATCCTACAGCTCCACAAAACGTGAACTCCCCACACGTATTGCCAGATATCCTTCCGTTCAAGATAACTCCCCCCACATCCTCCACTAAGCTCAGAATTTTTCTACCATTAGTATATAATACTGAGTCTTTTGAATCCCTACTTTCCGAGAATTCAGGTAGCCCAGACAGTAGGTGTTCTTCACTTAGTTGTAGTTTACCCACGCGTGCGTTTAGATCACCAAGGACACAAAAAGAGTCTGGGTGCTCAGTAGCGAAAAAGTTTTCTAAATGTTGAAAATGTTCATACCAATTGTTGCAATTCAAGTACTGTGGAATTAACCATGTACATGAATGAAGATTCACTGAAAGTACAACACATCCAGAGACGTTAATAAACTTAATTTTATAAGCCGTTTTTAAGCTTTTTTTTGAAACCAAAAAGACAACCACCGCTAGCGCGGCCTGCTTTGTGTATCTTAACAACTTCCCTGTCCTCATACATTGCATTTTGTTAATGCCCCACGTCCACAGGTTTTTTGCTCTAACATGCTGAAGAACGTCACACACAATTGTACACAAAAATGAATCACATGTGACTCATGAACTTATTTCAACACGCTCTCGTGAGTCACATATGACTCATTGGACAGGGAAGTTGTTAATTGCATCTTTCCAAAGTAAAACGTAATCTGTAAAATGGAGAGAAAATTTTGTTCTGTCTTCGGCAAGTATGTGGGTCTCAAACAAAAAGAAAATATCGAATGATTTAATAAACGTAAAAAAGTTACTGAATTTTAGCTTACTGTTTAAATTAGCTATATTATATGATATAATATTAAACTGTGATACTGATTTAATTTTACAAGCATTATTATCCATTGCTAGGTGTGTAACAGCATAACTGTCCATCAATAGTTTTTTGATTCAATCTTGTTCAAAATACCTTCATACGTAACATCAATTTTGCAAAGGTTTTTACCATACAGGCTTTGAAGAAAAGCTACAGCCGGTTGACCTTCACACATTAAAACGTTACTGTTGTTAAAAGCCATCCATTTTCGGTTGATGCACATTGCATCATTTTTGACAAGAATTCTGTGTGAACGATCCAACAACAAAAGCTCTTTTCTAATTTGAAGTAGCATTTTCTTCCTTTGTTGCTTAGCTGCATTGAGATCCTTTTCAAGGAAGATTTTCGTACCAG
>NW_023458559.1:1009956-1024672 GCF_013731165.1 Rhagoletis pomonella | reverse complement strand
TTTGCGATATGGATCACGATCCATCAATACTGCATGCTACTCCGTCAATAAATATCGTGATACTTGAATCACGTCAATAAATACTGGGCGTGTAACAGGGCCCTTAGGCATTTCTAGCACTAGGGATGGCAGGATAAATAAAATAATCGATTAATTAATCATATGATTAATCACCCTGCAAGAATCCTGACCTATGATTATCGGTTAAATTAGTGGGAAAACTGACTATAACTTTTCGTCAGTTTAGAGGTTAGTTTTGTATGGGCTTGGGGAAAAAAGTGACCCTTTCTTGCACACACATGAGCGCATTTGCCTTACAGTATGTTCACGCGCTCACACATGTCATCTAGTTGGTGATGTACAAGTGAGTTTGACGGTGAAACTATTAGGAAAATATCGCGATAATTAGTGATTGTTCCAACCACTATTCTAACCCTTAAATGATTGATAAATTAGTGAATAGATGGCCGCGAAATGTCCAAAAATACATGAAACCAAATTAACAAAATACAATTCCATTTAGTTTATGTGTTTGCTTTATTTGTAAAAATGTATTGTCGAATATTAACTTAATTTCACAAGCTTTTTCAGAGCTACTGAGCTCAGACAATTCCCTAAGATCACCCAAATTTTTTCTTCTCTATCCACAAAAAAATTAATTGCAATTATTGAGAAATAATCGATTAATCGAGTTTTTAAAGGCACTTTTTTACAGTGAGTACTCACACAAACACTTTTCCATAAAAGATTTCTAATTCTCTTTTTAATTTGCTTTAAATAAAATAAAACGAGTGTTTTTGAGGGGATAATTACACAGGTTTGCAAAAAAAAAGTTTGTGCATATTGAACCAAGCTTCTGTATCCCTCTGTTATTCGACGCGCTGAATGCGAATCCGAGGTCTGTAAGCCCCATCACCTCAGGTTCGAGGTTGATGGTCAAGTAGGGAAAAAATAAAGCTGAAAATTCATGTACATGGGGTTTTAGACTCGCTGAACCCGAATCCGAGGTCCGTTAACCTCCATAAGATCATGTTTGAGGTTATTTGACTGTCAAATAGGGCAAACAATTTATTCAATAAAAAAAAATGGTTTTTGTAGTCGCTGAATCCGAATATGGGGGTCCCTTATTGTTCAAGGTCATCTAGAGGTCATGCCATTTTATTAAATTTTCTGGTTTATTCAATGAGTTTTTCCCTACTTGACCTTCAAATGGCCTCGAACCTGACGTTATGGAGGCAAACAGATCCCGGATTCGCATTTAGGACGTCGAATAATATGGGATATAGAGGTTTGGTTCAATATGCAGAAACTTGTTTTGTTTTTTAAACCGGTGTTATTTATTATTAAACCAAGTTTGCAAAAACAAAAGTTTTGATAAGCGTTTCGTTGTTAAGCGGCTGAGTTTTTTGGTGGCTGTACCACCAGCTTTTAAAAAAAGGTGATCTGCAAGCACCATCCTTCTTTTCACGAAAAACTTGTGCGCTTAACCGAAAAAAGCACTTAAGCGAATTCTCTTTACTACTTCAGTGAGGAAGGTATCCGAATCCCTATGAAACCAAATAATGGAGGAGCACACTGGAAATGCTACGAAAAACTTTCGTAGTCTCGTGTTTTGTACAACTTACGAAACTTTCGTTCATATACACATTTTGCACAACCAAACAAAATTTTACGAACCATTCGTAAATATAACGCAACGAGTTTCGTAAGGCATTTTTTCAGTACAATTTGTGAAAACTTTAGTTTATTTTAAATTAGCGAATAAATCTCTGTACCAATAATTTTGTATATTGTACGAAGGCACTCGTAATATTAACGTGTGGTTTTTTTTATTAAATACTTTCATACATAGTTCTAATCCAGAAGGGGCATTTCGCGTCCACAGGTCAAGGAAAAAAGAGTGATGCTTTAGAATTCCTTAATTTTTTGGGTAATTGTACCTGTTTCAAATATGAAATTGTGTAATTTTTTTTTTGGCTTTCTATGGTCGTTACATTTCGGGTTGCGGGCTTTCAAAGAATAGTAAAAATTAAAATTCGGTTTTTTTCTAAAGTATTTTTCCGTATTGATAAAATATTCAACAAATTTTCAACCTCGCGATTTGGTGACAAAATTTCTCGCTTTTTAAAATGCGAAATCAATTTTCCTTAAACAATTTTTTTTATACCACACCGGAAGTGAAAATTTAAAAACAAAATTTTAGAAACTTCGACCAATTTTTTTAATATTTTGGTATAATTCTCTTAAAGTTTTATGGCCTTATTCATAAAAAATAATGTAGCTTTATAAATTGAAACATGTATGAAAACGTCAGTTTATAAAGCTCTTTAAACCTACTTTATTTTTTATGAATAAGGTCATTAGAATGCAATCTGCATTAGTGTGGGAGGTATGTAAATTTGTTCACCACATATACCTCCCACTAAGTAGGATGCTACGTGCAGTTTAAAAATTGGATTGGCACCGACCGCTTCACAATCTCGACTCAAATTCTTTTCAGTGAAGATTTTGTAGACAGGTTGTGTGATGCCCTGGACAGTCTGAAACCACTGCTTATATTGCAGAAGAACGTCGCTTTATTTTAAAAATCTTAGGAATAATTTAGACGAAGGAGAAGTCATCGTGCAGTGTGATTTTGCAGAAAATTATAGTTTTGTTGTCCAGGATGCCGCCCAGGCTTTAAATTTTTTTATTATTTTTTTCAATACGGAAAAATACTTTAGAACAACCGAATTTTAATTTTTACTATTCTTTGGAAGCCCATAACTCGAAAAGTAACCATCATATAAAGAGAAAATAAAATATGCACACAATTTCATATTTCACACAGTACAATTACCCAAAATATGAAGGAATTGTAAAGCATCCCCCTTTTTTCCTGTCCCCTTGATGCGAAATGCCCCAGAAACTGTTTTTTGAATTCGCACAATATACGAATATTTTCGTGCAATATACTAAATTGCCGGCAGTTTAATATTTCATCATATTTTTATGTACCGCGTGTCATTGCGAAATTACCTGCTGGCTGCTATGAGGCGTATAATATAAATTAAAAAGTTTTATAAAAGAATTTCCCGAAAAAAAATCACAATAAAAATTTAAATGTTAATTTGTTATTTGATCTTAATAATCATTGGTGGAGCTATCGCTTAATCGTTAACATTGCTACCTGTGATTGCTAGCTGGCAAAGTGAGTGAATTTTAAGTTTTGTTTTGTTGCATTTTATTTTTATTGTTGCATATAGAGCGTTGATGCATGATCTCAATGCAATGGATTATCAGAAAAAGACAAACACTGGTGCTCGTGCGCTTTACAGCATTCAAGACACCGACAATAAATAATACAAAACAAATATTTGATGTTTGACCGCAATACAAATTGCCCGATGGTTTTCGTTTGGTAAGACTAACAACCCTATTCGCGTGAAATGACAAAACTCGCCGCTATAACTATTGCCATGTTTATAATCAATTGTCCCGTTTAGGTATGGAGAGGGTAATTTTAAAGCTCCAACGGTGACAATTGCTACTATTTTTGTGATGACCTATTGAGTACGTGACAACGCTGAAACATATGTTAATATTTTCAATTTTATTAATTTTGTAGAAAGAAGTTGCAAAATTTTACTAAATGAAATTTGTGAAACGATTTGTTTTGCCTAAATAAGAGCGTTAAAAAGTTATTATTTGCGTATGCATATTATAATAGTATCCCTAGCCGAATATAATTCATGGAGGAAATAAATATTATGTACCTCCGAGACAACAGTTTTTTTGACAGTTTTTACACGTTTGCAGTTGGGGTGGTCTTTACAAAACTGCAGCTGCCATTGTGTGGTGCGTTCATATTTTCCACGCATGTTAATCGACGAATTCATAATAAAATGAAATCAATTTTCCTATTATAAAGTTACTCACTTTTCCGGCGTTTCGTAATCCATTGCTGCGGTGTATTTTATTTAAAATAAATCCCGTCCGTTGCAGTGGCGGTCAAAAAGAATAATTATAGTGTAAACAAAGAACAGCTGAAACAGAACAGATAAACTTTCGTCGCAATTGGCAAATAAAACGAGCTTTTCGCTTGTCATTACTGACTGTGCATACCTATGACATCAGTTGATGATACGATAATGACAATTCAACTGTGACAACACGCGAATAGGGCTGTAAAGCTCATTCTTATTTATCTCTTTCGTTAAAATAACTTCTTTTTTTTAGCTTGACCCTGATTTCGTCTTCTTATTCGGAACTAGAAATGAGGTCCTTGATAACCTCATTGCTTTTGGCTATTTACTTTTGGATAATAGTGTTTGCCATGCGGAATGGTAGCGCGCACTACTAACCACTACACCACAGCGGCCTCCAATCGGAATACATTTGTAAAATAATGAATATTTATTTAATTTTAAACGGTATGAATTGTACTCCACTGTAAAAGATAATCAACAGCGTTTTTATTTGGTAACACAAATTCACCACAAAACCATGGGGGGATAAATAGCGCATTTATCTGCCTATACGCGTATTTTTCAATTAAAATTTAGCTGCCCTATACAAGTTTTTGGATATTTTAAACAAGTTTGAAAATATTTCATTATTTTATTTATAGATGGAAAGTATACGCATACTCACAGACTATAAAAACCATAGCTGAAATGATAACAAAACACTTTCATTATACTTTTATCATTAATGTTAAGCGTTTTTGCAAAACAATTTGTTAAACAAACCGCTACAAATTTACGATAAAAATAGAATAAAAGTGTTGTGTTTTAACTAATACAATGGTTTTTACAGTGTTGCGAATGAATGCAACAAACGCAAGGTTTACGAAAATAATTTCGTTAAATATACGAATTATTATTATAAAAATTTGGTAAAAAAAAACAAAGACATAATACGAAATTCTTTAGTAAACAGTACGAACGCACTCGTAAAGTATACCAAAGGTCTGATGTCTCATATTTTCGTAGTATGTACGAAAACGGTTTTGTACAATTAACGAAAACTTTCGTGGGTCAAAAGGACGAAACATTTCGTAAGATATACGCAAGTTTTCGTTATATTTACGCAGATGTTATTTTCAGTGCACTTACCATGTAGAAATTACTACATTATTTATCACTCTTTTCACTTTATTAGTAACTTTTTTTAACTTTTTTTAATTCTAATTTTAACTAATTTGTTGGTAAATTCTTTGCAGTTTCACCAGCAAAGTTACATATAAAAAAACACCTAACACCTATATATTTATAAATATACGATCTTTGCAATGTTCACGTGTATTTTGTGTACAGTAAATGTATTGTAATTGTATGTATAAATGTGGCCCTGGGCCCCACAACAATTTATATATATATTATGCATTTTTTTTAATTGGAATTGTATGAGCTGCTAGACACATGTACAAATATATACTTATGGTTGAATTATTAATATATATATGTATATACGTACGCTTATTTGAATTGTAGTTTGTATACGTATATACCCATGTACATATGCACATACATATATTGAATTATTACGTTGCGCATAAAGCACAAACAATTGTTATGAGGATAACTGTCTGCGGATGGACAAAATGCATGGTGTAATGAACTGAAGGTGGCGCATTCCCGAAACCGCTACTTTGGTTTTGCCGACTTTGACGTTTATGGCAATACGTAAACAATCTTTTTGTTTATAAACAAGTGCAAACGTATTGCAAACGTATTGTGTATTTTCAAGTGAAAAATCGAAGTAATTCGTGCGTTCTGAAGTAAAAATCATTTTATTTGTAATAAAAACTTTATAAAAATGTCGTGTCGTGTGTTCAATTGCAGCAGCCGTAGGGGTAAAGGCCCCAAATGCAGTTTTTTTTTGTTTCCCCGCGACGACGCCTTGGCCAGAAAGTGGGTAGAGTTCTGCCGGCAGGAGAAGCCATACAATTTAGACACCAGCGTGAAAAAGGAAATAATTTTGGAGTTATTGTCAATTACAAGCACGGACTTGACAATAACTCACAAGATTTCTGCAAGTAACTTGACCGTGGCTGGAGCTCACCGCCAAAAGGTCAAGACGGCAGCGAAACTATTTTCGCATACTGTGGCGCAGGCCGTAACAAGGGCAGCAAGTCTGGGTCATTTGCAGAACCAAATCTGGACCGAATGCTTCCAGTTATTCAAAACAGTATGTGTTATTATATTATATTATGAAATTGATATATTATATATTTTACTATATTACATATCGTTATCTTAATTCACAAAGGCTCTAACCAACAGTTTTTCGTACTAAAATATAGCTTAAATAAAAATTTTAAAGTGTAGGTACCAAAAGCAACGGAGTTACATGCCCCTTTTTCAAAAGCTCTACCTATTTTCGATACTATTTTTATAACGTTTATTGCTCATGCTATAAAATATATATTTTTTTTTGTTTAGGGCCTTTGTGAATTAAGGTTACGATATATTTAAACCGCAATATTAAAACTCATGTTCAAATTATACACCTTAGACAAATGACTGCTTTGACGTTCTAAACGTCAGGGTGCCTCACGCCGACTCCAGGAAGCGGTGTCTCGCTTACGGTTTAGCGATCGAGGAGCAAAACAAGATCCTAGACGAGATGACCGACCTAGTCAAAAATATGAGGGTACTTGGCAAATTTAGTCTGCTGCCATTCCAAAAAGGTAAACTAATACATATGGTTATCTCAAGAATAACCTTAAATGTTTGTTATTTTTTCTTACTATATCCCTAGGAATCATTCAAAGTAATACGGCGTTGAAGTTGTTATTCGAGGGCATTAAAGCTCGCTTTAATGTCAAGTATGTCTTGACGTATCGGCTAAACCAAGACGTACTCGAAAATTTCTTCGGCATTATTCGGTCAAAAGGCGGGTTACATGATCACCCTGACCAACAGGAATTCAAGTACCGTCTGCGACTATACCTGCTAGGACACAACAAGGGCGTATTATCCGATTCTGCTAATGTAGAAGAGGATTTGGAGCTAGACGGACTCGAGCATTTAGCGGGATATATTTGCCACAAGCTGCAGGATGACATTCCCAGCACGTCGTTCAGGAGCACTGACGACCATTCATTCTCCTGGGCGGATCACCTTAATGAGGGTGGGTTATCCCTACCAAGCTCCTCTATGATGGTCCATATGCGAAGTCTTGAGTCAGTCTTTAAGGCATTGAACGAAGACGGCTTGCTCATTACAAATGATTTTGTAAAAACTCACATTGAGCATGCTGCAACAATTCAATGCGACATTAAAGTAAAAAAATTATTTTTCAGGGCAAGAATGTTCTTCAAAATACGAAAATTAAATAAAGAACTCGTTGAAAATGCCCACAAAAGAAAAAAAAAAGCCAAAAAGCTCTGACCTAGATCGATCCATATGGTACCATTATAGAACCGTAAGTATTGCATAAAACACCAAACATGTGGTAAGTTTTGAACTAAAGCGTTTTTAAATTTGTAGAAATTAACCGTTCTTTACTTGCAGCATGAATCAATGTCCGCATTTCACACGCACTGATCTCAGTATTTCAGACGCCTAAAATTAAAATACTTGCATGCTACGTAAGTCCCTAGTTTTAAAAAATCATCAAGCGTCTTTTATGCAAATATAAACTTATTTATTTGCAGGCAAGTAATATGATTTATCCAAAGGCCCTTTTCATACATATATACCAATCAACAAGAGGCCCTTTTCAGGGCCGCAATTAAGTTGACAAAGAGATTAAAATTTTATATCCTATATATATTTATGTTCTTAACGTATATATGTATGTATGTATCTTTTTAATAATTATCATTTAAATTGTATATTTTTTTACTTAGATTTAATAGCAATTACTTGGTTTTACACATCATTTTGCTTCGTTATAGTTAAACTTAACTAAGTGGACAAATGAAAATATAATATACTGCAAATATATGTATATAATATACTGTAAAATAAAGACTATAGTAGTAAAAATTTCAAATCGAATAAATGTTTATTAAAACTATACCTCATCGCACTAGCTTCCAAAAACAGAGAATAAAAATAACTATGACGTACTGAGCTCTGGTTGTTGATGCAAGACTATTTTCTGAGACTGACGCGACACACACCAATACACCAGGTTGGTTTGCACTAGTTGGTGTCGGCTGGTTTACAGAAAAACTATCAAACTCCAGGTTGATTTCTAAAATAGAAATGTAGGTCTCAATTCAGAACTTAGCAAATATTAATTTGGATGGCCGCCTAAAAGTCTAAGACTTTTTTGAATCTACCAAATCCTTACCTAAAATATCAGGTATTGGAGCCGAGCCAATGCCAGATGAATTATCATCCCCGAATGCTCCAAGCAAATCGAAACTAGCGTCACTCGTTGGCATAACAGTGGCTTGTGGATCTTGCACCGGCAGCTGGGGTTGGGGCTGGCTTAAATTGAGCATGTCTATTGGTGGTGATGGTTGAGGTTGGATTCGAGGTACATCCTCTTGCTTTATTTCGGTAGCATCTGGTAAAATAGGCTTTATCTACCGAAGCAGCTGACCTAACAGGCGTAGGTTTGTTGATGGAACTAGGTTTTGTCACTGTAGGAAGGAAAATAAATAAATTAATGAAATGGGCGGAAATACTATAGGGACTTGCCGAAATTATCCACCATTTCCTCGAATTCTAATTGCGAACTAAATATATGTTGTGCGTTTCTTATGGGCTTTGCTGGTAACCAAGGAGGATTCCTACTCGGCGGAAATTCGTTATCCGTGAATCTCAACGACAGCGAAACCGAAAAGTCATGAGGAACCTGATCGGCATCCGGTAAATCATCGAGATCATTCGAGGAAAATGTTATCAATGTTTCTTGTTCCGGTATGAAGCCCGTGTTTATTTGGAATTGACAAATCTTTAAACTCTGAGGACGTACCATGCCTTTAAGTGCATTCCGCGCATGATAAAGCACCACGTCATTTATGGAAATTAAGCTGCATCACCACCGGCATTCTTGCCGCGACTTATTTTTTCCAAACCCTGTAAGCAAAGTTTATATTAATACGACACAAATTTGTTATTACTGCCACGCACTCACCAAATTAAATGATTCCACAAGCACAGTGCATGATTTACAAGGCGGCAACTTAGTTGATTCCACAGCTTCACAGTTCTCAAACAGCAACACCAGCCCACATACAATTGAAAGGACCACTTTTAAACACGGAAAGTTAAGTTGAAAACGTTGAAATACCACAATTTACAAATTAAAATCGGAGGTAAGCAAGCATCGACCACTTTCTGCAGGAAAACATGCGCTGCGACAAGATATTATAACTTTTCCGGCACCTGCAATACAAACACAAAATTCTTTCTATTCTTTTGAACACATTTCAAGAGTGGTTGTATAATTTTTGTTAACGTTGTGCTTAATTTGCTATAGGATGGCTTGAAAAATTGGTGAATTGTGAAGAAAACTCGTTTTCTCATTGCAAATTCACAACTGTCAACTCATTGTTCTTCGCCAAATTCTTTGTTTACCCGTTGCCGCAAATGTCATTCTGCGGGAATGCGCAATCTTGTATTCTTTCGTTCTTGGACAAAATGGTATAAAAAGAGCAGTGCTAAAAAGCATTGTTCATTAGCTAGGCATACGTGGTACGCGTCGCAACGGGGGTCGCACGGGTAGTGGAAGAGGGATCAAACCTCCGAGACTATTACTATATATTCGAAGTGGGCTTTAACCACTGAGACTGGTGCTAGCTGTAAGGTTTAAACCTACTCTAGTTATATACTTCAGAGATTGGATATAGCGAGAGTATAGCAAATAATGGGGCTATAAACCAGAAGCGAGTGTGTTATAATTTCTTGAGGAGATAGGGTGTTTACTCCTTACAGGACCCTGGACAACCGAGAGCTACGCCCAGCACTCAGGAAATACCGTTACAAATGGCGCCCAAGCAGGGACTCTAAAGGAAACAAACATAAAGGAGGGTGCCGTTAAGAAATAAAAGTGAAGTGAAAAAAAGAGAACACAAGTGATAGAGACACAGAGTTCAGTGACCACCTGAAAGACTCAAACTCAAGAAGCAATAAAGGAACATGTGAGAGAGACACAAAGTGCAGTGACCACCCGAAGAACTACTAGTAGGCGGTCCAGTGAAAAAACAGTGTGAAAAAAAATGGTGAAGAGAAAGTTGGTACATTACCTCAACCGAGAGGAGCAGTCCACACAGTCCGGAACAGTCGATAAGCTGCGAATACGCTTCTCTGCATTTATACAAGAAGAGAGTAACAACGAAGATTACCAAACGCGGTTCGAAGAGCTAGAAGCGAAACACTCGAAGCCTGCGCTGACTGTTACCGCAGCAACACCAAGCGGAAGCCAGGGAGCCAGTGTCATGCAGTCACCAATGCCCATTGACGCGTTTGGGACACCACAACCATACGCAACGTATCCTACGATATCACTGGCAACCATCATGGACCGAGTCCGTAAGTGGGGTTTCAAATACGACGGAGCCGCTCAGCTTCATAGAGCGTGTAGAAGAATTGGCGAAAGTATACGAGGTGAATCGCGACTTATTACCGCGAACAATGCGAGAACTACTTAAAGAGAATGCGTTGACATGGTTCCGCAGTTATAAGCGAAATTGGCAGCAGTGGGAGGAATTCAAAAGGGACTTCCTAAGGTTCTTCGTAAACTCTCGCTACCACGAAACCCCAGACGATGAGATCCGTCGTCGCGTCCAACAACAGAACGAGAAATTCAAAGACTATGTGCTGGCCCTCCAGAGTCTGATGCGACTCGCGAACTACAACTCAGAGCAGAAGCTGACGCGTATCTACACAAACTGTAGAAGCAAGTTCCAATGGTATGTTAAACGATCCGAGTACAGCACTCTAGAAGAGCTAGTGAGTTTGGCGGAAGACATGGAAAATATCCCCCCGGTGAGAGAGCCACAGAGAGCCGCAGCGCGAACCCCTCCGCGGGTCACGGAGAGATATCAGCATATGCGCGAACTGCCTAGGAGTGATGAGACGGCTAGAGCAGAGAGAACACAGCGCCGACCTGAACCACACAGCGGTGTAGCAACACTTCAGTCGGAATAGTAGTAGTAGTAGGAACAGTAATTTTATTTATTTTCTTCAGATACTGAATTATAAAAGTTTTGAGAAATTCAAACAAACTGTAAAATTTAAATTTAAATAAATTTAAATTAAATTTGAGCTGATGCTCATATAAACTATTAGTTTCGATATTCATATCAGCACTAAATAATAATAATAATAAATAAATTTAAACAAATAAAAGATCATAGACAATAACAACTTAGAACTGCACTTAGAACTGGACAATATTATATATATACATTTATATACATGTTTTTTTTTGAAGCAAACTCATTTACAATCAGCTCTCTATATTTAAGGCAATTTCTTATATAAATATGCAGTGAACGATAGTTACCATTATTAAGAATATTTAAAACTCTTGGCAGGTCCAAGACTTTCTCACCAAAACAATCGAAACGAATATATTTGTATATAGGACATTCCCCAATGAAATGATAGGTGTCTTCAACAGCTCTCAAATTGCAAATAGAGCAGGTGTTAGTAGAAATATTTTTAAAAGATCTTGCATTAAAATTAAGTAAGCCACCTCTTGCGCGAAAAATAAGACTTGTAGCATACGCAGTATGGTCATCATTAAAGTAGGTAGGGCCTGTATGCCTGTATGCGTTTGGGACTTTTGTGCTCTTTCAGTGAAGTTCGCAAACTCTGTTTGGACCAGCTTTTCTAATATTAAAGGAATGTTCTTTTTAAGCGGCGAAGGGGAGAAATCCGGTTCCATATTAACACTTTCATAAATATTGTACCACTTTTTAGTCCAGTATGAACCTTGTCGCACTGTCTCCTCGACCACGATGCGGGACATTCTGTTAGACGGCAGACTAAAAAAGCGCCCAATAAAGAACATAGGGGCACGTAAGGTGAGGAAAAATTGAGGGCATAACCCGGTTTCCAGGTGCAGCATATAGTTTGGGGTATTAGAGGGAAGAAATATTAACTTTTTTAAAAAGAAACGCGGGAGTTTCTCTACGGGTTCAAACTTATCAATACCCCAGATTTGTGCACCGTAAAGCATAATGGACCTAGCCGCAGCATCGAAAATATTCATCTTCTTCGAGATAGAGATACGAGGGTTGTTTATATATTTGATCCATGTGACGTTTACCGCAGTTTTGGCCTCAACTAGTTTTGCGTCTAAGTGCTTCACAAAAGTAAGTTTGTAGCTTAAAAGTTAACCCAAATACTTATACTCATTGACAATATCAATAACCTGATTTCCAAAATTCCAACGACATCCGAAAGGAACTCTACTGCATTCCCTAAACACTAAAATTTAAGATTTGGCGAGGTTAGCCTTCAGCCTCTACTGCATACTGTAAACGTGAATCTCGTCTATAATTTTTTGTAAATCTAATGCAGAATCTGCTAAAAGCACAATATCGTCGGCGTACATCAGAACTTTTACTATTGTGTCACCAACTTTCACTCCGCAGGGGAGGCTGTCACTTAAATCATTAAGACATAATGAGAAAAGGGTTGGACCCAACAAACAACCTTGACGTACACCTTGATTACCAAAAAAGTATAACCTCTACAATATGGCTGGAGAGACCGAGACAGGCTAGCTTGTAGAAAAGCATACCGCGAGGAATTGTGTCGAAAGCACATGAAAAGTCGACGAGGAAAGCATAAGTTTTCTTTTTCGCATTAAAATTCAAGTGTATAATACTAGTTAGACTAAAAAGATTGTTCATTGTTGAATAATTTTTGCGGAAGCCAGCTTGAAATTCGGTTATTATATTATTACAGTCAAGCCACGCATTTAGACGGCTCAGCAGAAGACCAGCAACAATTTTATATATTGTGTTGAGCAAAGAGAGACCCCTGTAGATGGACGGAACGTCTGGATCACCTTTTTTAAAAAGAGAACCAATAATAGCGTTACGAAAACTTTGAGGAATTTGCTTTTTAAGAAATATTGTATTGTACATTGCAAGAAGCTCAGTTAGAAAACACTCTGGGGCGTACTTATAGAATTCATAGCTAATACCATCTTGACCAGGAGCCTTATTTTCTCTAAGCCCGTTAAGAACAAGCTTCAGCTCGCGGAGTTCAAAAGGAGAATCTAGAAACGGGTCCACAACTGAGGGCAAAGTCCAGTGCACGCAAGGTGTGCCAGCTGTGCAAGATAGCAAAGTTTCAAAATGGCTGTAAAGATCCTGCAAGGAAAGGATACACTTCACTCTCTGGGAACGACATTTCAAACAGTTTGCAATTCGCCACCAGTCACTGGAGTTCCTAACAGTGTTTAATAGGTCAATTTCCTTACATCTATGTTCGAATTTTTTCTTACAGCAAAGCTTGAAATAGCTTGCGCGAGAGGATACATACAATACACAAGCTGCCTAAGAACTAGTACATCTAAATGTTTTACCATGTTTTTACGTGTCATCAAGCATTGGCTGTCGAACCAATTGTTTTTTGGCGTGAAATACGGTTTGCCAAGGCTTTCCGGAGCAGCAGATTTTACTTTATTTGTTAAAGTGGATACCAAAACATCAATTTTGTCCAAAGTCACAGCTCGGCATAGAGCTAATGACTCCATTATATCTATGAGCTAACTTAGACTTCCACAGTATCTTTGCAGGACAAACCCCTAAAGAATCCGTGTCTTCCTTCTCCGGCACCGAGAACTGCATCAAAAGCGGCATATGGTCAGAGAATTCTTTTTTACCAATAGAAAAGCTAATAATAAGCGGAAGGAGGACAAAGGAACATATAGCGTAGTCGATAACCGAGCATCCTACAGCTCCACAAAACGTGAACTCACCACACCTATCCAGATATCCTTTCGTTCAAGATAACTCCCCCCACATTCTCCACTAAGCTCAGAATTTTTCTACCATTAGTATTTAATACTGACCGCCTTATTCTAGAACCCGAATTTTCGTAATTCGTAATTCGTAGCTACGCTACGAAAAACGAAAAATCCACATGCTGCAGCCCTTTCGGAAACATGTGCAGCATTGCCAGCTATTAGTTGTTTTTCGAAGATAGCTGGATGAAGGAAAACAAAGTGGAAAGGAATTAAAAAACACTCATTATGTGCTTGTTTATTGTAAAATTGGTTAATTCTTGATCTATTATTTTTATTGGCCAAATAATAGACATAAGAACGATTATGAGAAATGTAAACATAACAAAACTGTCAAAGCTAAACTTCAAATGGGGGTGATTGCCAGATGAATGTACGTAACCAATAGTTATTCAAAACACGAAAAATTATATCAATATAGACACGAATTGACATGGCCACTATGAAAACGCCCATACTGGCATACGATAAAAGAATCGGTGGTCACATACCACGAGGCTAGAAAGATATATTTCCTTTTTTTTGCGAATTGGACACGGAGCGAACCACACTCATTAGCCCTCGCAAGAACGAAATTACAACCAAGTAGGTAAAGTGTTTTAAAAGCTTGTATTAAAAGCTGACGACATACGGGGAGTTTATACTCACCCCTCAGTGGAAAGTGCAAAGTGAAATCGACTGCATCCAAGCAAATATAAGGAAAAAAGGCTGACTGTAAAAATCCTTTTTTTTGTATCGAGTTAATAGAGGCAAAAGGTGCCGTCACATTCCTTCCGGCAAATCCCCA
>NW_023458559.1:995485-1009856 GCF_013731165.1 Rhagoletis pomonella | reverse complement strand
TAAAGATTCCTGTTTGGACCGACAAACTGAGGTCAAGCAAATCATTGGCGCCCAACTAAACGGGTAAACAAAAAAAAAAAAAGTATAGGTTTTTGTTGAACATAACCACACCTAAGCCCGGCATAAAATAACCGCGTGCTCAGCTGAGGGAAAATAGCAATTTCATCATACATCATAAAATTAGATTAGGAAAAATTAAAATCTTTTAGTCGTTTTTCTCATTTTGTTGGTCACAAAATTGTACGTCGGTGAACCATACATATTCGAGTTCAATAGATTTTTGATAAATTTTTCTTTTACAAATTCCGGTATTATAAATCATCATTGAGATTGAATCAAATAATGATCTTTTGAATTCATAATTACTGTAAATCAATATCGTCCTCAGTCTTCACAAGGCATGATTTAATTGATTTTTATTGGAGCTCGTTTTCAATCAAAATGTTTGTGGATATTTTGATTATTTAATTCCGCGGGGGTGAATGGTGATCGATCTGCGATGCGAACACCATTGATCAGCAGTCATAAGCAGTCTGAAAAGCAAGTTAATTGAATTTTTTAATCAAGTAACACCACACATCGACGGTCAAGATTTTTGAACCGATCATTTGTCTTTACGTCTTTCGGTATAAGTTCAAGCAAGGTAACCGGTAACACGGCCAATATTAATTGAACCAAACTATTAATTTTTCTTTATTTTTGTAATTTCTTTGGGTATTCATTCCCAATAAAATTTGAAACTCGTATCAAAGTTATCTCGTTTAACATTCTCAAACTGGTTGAATATTCTCAGTCTGATTTGGTCTTCCGGTAAATTCGGGGGTGGATAGTCTTGATCTTTGTTGCGTACCTTGTTGGCGACAGAAGGGCCCGATGAGATACAGGTAATACTCCCAAGTATTCAAGGCCTTCGCTGCATCCCGGGAGCAAACAACTTGGTCCATAAAAAGATTCGCGCTAGTGCGTTAAACGCCATTCTCAGCCCACGTTCGATATAATATTAAACAAAATTTTGGACCGAAAATCACATGAGATATACAACCAATTGAGCGCGAATTTTTTGTTAAACTAATTAGATTTAAACCAATATTCAAATGGTGATCGATTTATGCGGCATTATTTTTGAAAGTGGATATTCAAAACGACATACTCGTAGAATAAAATAATAATTATAATAATAAATAATAAACTGAAGTAAATACTGTACTGATTTTAAATCGAGTACCATCATCTTATAACATAGACTTTAATAGTACGGACTTTACGTCTACCGTTCGCAGAATTTTTTTAATAATCGGAATTTACAACTTGGTATTTGAGTCTTTGAACATGGAATTGTTTCCCATTCGCGACGCAGGGGGAGATATATAACCCATATACAGCGCCGGTTCAATGGACCGACACCGAAATAACCGCCCTCAATGGTAAAATATCTGCTTACGTTGGCCAACCATGGTTGATAAAATCCCATGACATACACAAAATGAATGAGTTGGAAATATGTGAGAGAGCATATCGGGAACTGAAGGCGAATGAGGTGTTAACACCTCAGGGTCGTCTTCATCAAATGATACATTATTGTTATCGACCCGCTCGGTTGAAGTTAAAACCCGAGTCGGCTTCACGCCAGGCAGATCTGATCGGAAAATTTCAGTCGACGATTCGTGAGCTTCGGAAGTCTTCACCGAATATGGGAATCCCGATTAAGTTTGTACTCGACCTTCCATGGTTTTGAGAATGAACGGGGAACGATGAGTTCAACTCAAATGGTACTTCACCGAACTGAGAAACTTCGGAGATTATCAAGATTTTTGCATGAAACTTCGTGCTCGTTTCTTCAACAAACACACTCGGGCCCAAGTAATAATGTCATATGCACAGATTAAATTCGATCCACGTTCGCAAACACTGCTGAAACATATCGATGACTTGGCATTCCAATTGCAGGGTAATTCCTGTGGTCTGGATCAACGGGACCACCTCGATATCATCATTGGTACCTTATCCTATCATCTGCGTGAACTCGTCCACACTGGAAAAGTCCACACGTTGGAGCAATTGCGTGAGTTCGCTCAGAGAATTGCACCACATTCGTTCATTGTTGTCACACCCCGTCCGGAAAGAACCCGTTCGGATAGACAGCGATCAGCGCCACGGGAAATTTCGGCAATACGTGATTCACCGGATGAGTCTTGACATTCGGAATATACCGCTTCGTTTCCTGGATCCGCCTCCGATGACAGGGAATGTGCATACGTGAACAAGCAAAAGAAACCAATTAAAGCATCTCAGAAACGTAGGTATTCGAAACCAGTCGAGGATTATAAAAATGACAAAAATCCAAAGGGGAATGATACGAAAGTAGGAACTATCGTCGACCCATTTATCGCTGTTGAGGGCGACGAAAATGTACGATGTGCAAAATGTCTCGTGTGGGGCCATCACTTCAAAAAGTGTCGAACCCAACCGAATAGGGTGATCTGCTACAAATCTACACGACCGGGGGTTACGTCTGATCAATGCCCGTGTTCAAAAAACGCGTAAGGGAGTCGATTGGGTATAGTGGTCCATCGTACTCAGAATACACAACCTTTTCTAAATCCACTGTCTCTAACAATCCTCATTCGACCGAAGTCCCTCTACAAATCGACACATCTTCAGTACCGAATTCCAGTAATAATTCTACTCTGATCCTTAACGAGTATAATCAAACTCAAAGGGATGGCAAAGAACCATCAATCTAATGTTCTGAACGAACACCACCAATTACCAAACGTACTTCAGCTCCAGTCCCTAATCACAATCAAGACGGAGACAACAAAGTTAACCCACCACGACTCCGCGATGTTTTCTTTATCTCAGCAAAATGTTTGACATATAATATGCCGAACGATTGTCGCGATTATCTCACGGTTATGGTTAACAACCAGTCTCATGCGGTTTTACTCGATGATGGAGCCGAAGTCACAGTCATTTCACAAACATTTTATGAGATGTACAAATTGGGACAGTTGCAACCTACCAAAACATCCATTGGTCTCGCCGATAATTCGATTTCTTTTAAGGCCATTGGTAAAGTGAATGTATTATATACGGTTGGTAGTCTTACCCGACTTGTGCCAACTCTTGTAGTGCCTATCTCCCTGAAACACCCAATTATGGGCTGTACATTCCTTTAGGCCTTCTTTTTCGAACTGGTGCAGAACCAAGAGAAAGTTCAGCGATTTTTAAAACATACAGCCAAAGGTGATACTGAAGAAGTTGCATCCGCTAAAGTCAAAATGGTTACGGCGGATGAATTTATTAATTGCTGTAACCAGCCACCATGGAGTGGGAAAGAACAAGCTCAGATCGAACACGTAATTGATACGGCTTATGCAAAACCCGTCATGAAACGCCAGTATTCAGTATCGCCATATGTGGCTGAACAAGTTCAAGCCGAATTGGATAAAATTCGTAGTCGTTACATCATTATGACCATCGAAGAAAGCCCTTGGCGGTCACCACTTCTGGCTGTAAAGAACAAAGAGGGAACGTGCGTGTGCTTGGACGCAAGAGAATTGAATAAAATCACCGTTCCAAATGCATATCCAATTACGGATACTAATCAAATTTTAGCTCGACTAAAATCAGCAAAATACCTAACCAGTATTGATCTGTCTCAAGCTCTCTTTCAAATTCCTTTGGCAAAATCGAGTCAACTGAAAACCGCTTTTGCATTCGGTAACAGACTTTACGCTTTTCGTCGCATGACGATGGGGTTGAGAAATTCACCGGCCACATTAGCCATTCTCATTGATACAATTATCCGTGATTTGATTCCACATGCATTCGCATATGTGGATGATTTCATAATTTGCACTTCGACGTTTGAAGAATACGTTAAGATATTGGCTATCGTTGCAAAACGTCTGGCTGGGGCCGGCTTAACCATCTCAACATCCAAATCGAATTTTTGTTGTAAGCGATTGGAATTCCTGGGCTACGTTTTGTCGTATTCGAGCGATTGTTGAATTTGCATGGCCCAAAACAGCAAAAGAAGTCAGACGGTTCGTTGGTGCAGCAGGCTGGTTCCGTAAATTTATTCCAAATTTTTCGGAGATCACAGCTCCCCTTTGTGAATTGTATAAAGGAAACCGAAGAGGACCCATTGAATGGAATACAGCTGCTGAACAAGCCTTTCTCAAACTCAAAGAGTGTTTAACTACCACTCCCGTTCTGACTATGGCCGATTATTCAAAACCATTCAAGGTTTATACCGATGCCTCGCTTATCGCAGCGGGAGCTGTTCTAGTACAAGAATATGATGGGAATGAACGTGTGGCTCAATATTTTTCTGAGAAATTCTCGAAAGCCGAACAAAATTACACAGCATCTGAACGGGAATGCCTAGCCGTTCTCTTAGCGGTCGAAAAGTTCCGTCCATATTTTAAGGGTTGTGAATTGGTTGTGGTAACGGACCATGCAGCTTTGCTCTGGCTACAAACTCTCAAAGACCCAACTGCCCGTTTATGTCGTTGGGCGATCCGATTATCACCATACGATCTCAAAATTATTCATAAACTAGGAAAACATTTGGAACTTCCTGACGCCTTATCTCGTTCTTTTGCTCTTCTCAACATCGTTCGTAGAAATCCAATTGACCTTCCGAGTAATTTTCATGTTAATCGTATCCCAATCACATCCGTGATCAACATTGACTCAAACACGTGCGATAAATGGTACAACAAAATGCATGCCTTGGCCTCAAAACAACCATCAGATAGATATAAAATCGAGAACAACCTTCTATATCATCGATTGAAATTTTCCAATCAAAGTGCGGAAATACTGTGGACACTTTGTGTACCATCTTCCAACCAACCAACCATCCAACCAACATTCCCATCAGGGTGTTTGGAAAACTTATAGACGTATCTCACAACGCTATTACTGGCCAAACATGTATGAGTCCGTTTACCAGTACGTTCGGCAATGTGAACTATGCCACCGCATTAAACCAAGTAATGAGAGCACCAACACACCTCACGGCGAATAAAGAGAACCAAAACGACCGGGTAGGCAATTATCGATTGACTTCGTCGGTAATCTGCCCATGTCTGAAAATCGTAACCAATCGATCTTCGTAGCCATCGACTGTTACTCGCGATATGTCTGGGCGCAGCCCATGAAAAATGCAAACGCCATATCCGTAGTCATTTATCTTCGACATGTATTCACGGTGAATGGCTGCCCCGAACTCATTATATCAGATAATGGTACTTAATTCATCAGTCAAACTTTCGCAAAGCTTTGCGCCGATTATAACATCAAACACATGAAAACGCCTTTGTACCATCCACAAGCCAATCAGGTCGAGGCGACAAACAAAAGCATTAAACTTGGATTAAGTGCTCACATGGCTGACCTTCTTGCACATTCCTCCTGGGAAAACCATCTGTCTCGTGTTATTCATGATATTAATACTTCAGTGCATTCAGCCACGGGCTACACGCCATATTTCCTGCACACTGGTCGTGAATATGTGAAAGATGGAAACGAGTATAAATTATTATTGGATGTAAATCCATACCATACACAGGATGTGGAACAGCGTAAAGTTCTGGCTGATGAAATTCGAAACAAACAGTTCGAACAATATCAATAAACCGCACAACGGGCATTGACCCGCAAAAGAGAACGCCATTTCGAGATATCCTCGGAAGTGTACATTCCCAATCCTAAGCAGTTCGTGGCCGGAGAGGGCTATGCACAAAAACTAGCCCCACCAAAAATTAGAGCCTATGTTTCTCGGAAACTTGGTTCGAATTCATATGAAGTGATCGATGCTAAACACCGAGTGCTTGGCAATTATTCCGCCGATTTAATCACAACACGTTAACTCATTCAGCACATTCGCCTTCTCAAGAATTTCGATGAATATATGGCGGGCCTCCATACTCCATTGATTCTGCCTTATTACAGGGTACCCGGCTTGAATAAATGAATTAAGTTTAGTTTTGTTATATCCATAGTTTTGTTATATTATATCCTCAGTACATTGCTAGTAAATCGATTAAAGCAAACAAGAAAAGATTCATAACCAAATCATTTACCAATGCCTTTCATCTACCGTAGCTTATGTAATGCGTACTGAAACTAAATAGTAAAGACGGAACATGTGTACATACATACGCGCTCAGAGGCGAACTGAACGAGTCAGGATGGGGTTGACGAAGATCATGTAGAATGATTTCGATGTAAGAGGTCTAACGTCCAGGCCGTAAATCGCATTCCATTCTCATATCCCTACTAAACGCTCCACAGGTGCTTTTGTTAACGTGTCGCTGAAAATGAGAGCGGGATAATGATCTATTATTTTTATTGGCCAAATAATAGACACAAGAACGATTATGAGAAATGTAAACATAACAAAACTGTCAAAGCTAAACTTCAAATGGGGGGGATTGCCAGATGAATTACGTAACCAATAGTTATTCAAGACACGAACCATTATACCAGTATAGACACGAATTGACATGGCCACTATGAAAACGCCTACACTGACATACGACAAAAGAATCGGTGGTCACATACCACGAGGCTAGAAAGATATATTTCCTTTTTTTTGCGAATTGGACACGGAGCGAACCCCACTCATCAGCCCTCGCAAGAACACAATTACAACCAAGTAATTAAAGTGTATTAAAAGCTTGTATTAAAAGCTGGCGACATTCGATACTCACCCCTCAGTGGAAAGTGGAAAGTGAAATCGACTGCGTCTAAGCAAATATAAGGAACAAGGCTGACTGTAAAAAGCCTTTTTTTTCTTGTATCGAGTTAATAGAGGCAAAAGGTGCCGTCACATTCCTTCCGGCAAATCCTCAGCCATGTTGTTGCGTAGAATAAAGAAGTTGTGAGCATCAAATTTGGAATATTCATTTGACACCAATTGAGTCACCATACGCCGGTAATACAAAATCATTACACGTAAGTTAGCCACTTTCTTGCCACCATCCATTGGAAACGAGCTATCCACCAACCATAAATAAAGATTCCTGTTTGGACCGACAAACTGAGGCCAAGCATCATTCTACATATTTTGAGGAAAATGATGGATTCTGATGCATTTGCAATTATAGCAGCAGAGTAAGAGGGCGGTATGGCAATGGATTTACAAGGGTATGCGGAGCTGTCGGGCATAGTAAACATGGGCGCGTCTATGTCAGCTTCTGGTTGAATTGTTGAACCACAAGCCAGAACTCCTCCTATGCCTGAAGCTCTGGTTCTCAATCCAGTTAATACATTAACAGCTTCTTCCAAGCCATTGAAAACATGCACATTGTTAGGTCCACCACCTGTTGCACCTGCTTCTGCCTTCGGCCGCGCTTTGGGCAGAGAACGAGCACACGCTCAAAGAGCATAATCATCGCGTGTACGTATACACGCAAGAGCGCAACGATGAGAGCGCGACAGCATGCAAAATTAATTAAGCACACCAACACATTTTCACGTTTGGCTAACGCTTGTTTGTGGTAGTGCCCACGTCTGATTATATCCCTTACTAAGTAGAATTATCCTTTCTGTGTTGCGGGGAAGAGGGGCTTCCGCATGTCAAATGTATACAACATTTATTGTGCATATCACTTCGGCTATGCCGTCCACAGAATTTTTGCACAGAACCCATGTCGAAATTTGCAAAAAAGTGCATAGTGCAATCCGAGTTTGTTAATAAGCTAGCGGTGGGAAATTTGAAACATTTATCCTAAATAAAATTTGAATCCTTCGATTACACGTGTATGGTAAAGTACTTTGGACTCGGGTTATGCGTTTGGACACAACAACCGAAAATCATTGTACAAATAACCAAACCGGACCAAGTTTATCGATAAGGGGCAACAAAGATTCTTTTTTGCTCGTTTATATAAAAAAAGAATAAAGAATAAAGAATATATAAAGCAGTGGATAAAAATATACGTATATGCGAAAGGCAATTTATCGGTTTAAATGAACACCACCAATATCACTTGCAAACACACATCGACATACATCTTTTATTTCTCCTCCGACAAAGAATTGTTTTCGTACAAATTTACGCAAAAAAGCATACTCGTTCGTTTTTATGCATGCCATTGTTACGAGTTTCGAAAGTTCGAAAATACGATTCGGATTGCAGCATACTATTTCTACGATTCGTAGCAAAATCCGAATACGAAAGAGTTGCAGAATAGATGTGAGTCTTTTGAATCCATACTTTCCGAAAATTCAGGTAGCCCAGACAGTAGGTTTTTTTTAATTGGTTGTAGTTTACCCAAGAGTCTGGGTGCTCAGTAGCGAAAAAGTTGTCTAAATGTTGAAAATGTTCATACCAATTGGTGCAATTCAAGTACTGTGGAATAAACCAGTACATGTATGAAGATTCGCTGAAAGTACAACACATCCAGAGACGTTAATAAACTTAATTTTATAGGCCGTTTCTAAGCTTTTTTTGAAACCAAAAAGACAACCACCGCTAGCGCGGCCTGCTTTATCCAAAGTAAAACGTAATCTGTAAAATGGGTAGAAAATTTTGTTCTGTCTTCGGCAAGTACGTGGGTCTCAAACAAAAAGAAAATATAAAAAACGTAAAAAAGTTACTGAATTTTAGCTTACTATTTAAATTGGCTATATTATATGATAAAATATTAAACTGTGATACTGATTTAATTTTATAAGCATTATTATCCATTGTTAGGTGTGTAACAGCCTAACTGTCCATCAATAGTTTTTTGATTCAATCTTGTTCAAAATACCTTCATACGTAACATCAATTTTGCAAAGATTTTTACCATACAGGCTTTGCAGAAAAGCTACAACCGGTTGACTTTCACACATTAAAACGTTACTATTGTTAAAAGCGATCCATTTTCGGTTGATGCACATTGCATCATTTTTGACAAGAATTCTACAGTTAGAGTACGTTAATCCGTGGACTGCGTGTAGACATTGCGGAGAAGATGGCCATTTCGCGAGTGCAGAGCTGCACGGAGAGAGTTTTTTTGGACTTGTGGTCGATGGAATGTCCCGACTCGGGTCGAGGCCCCATTTGCGGCGAGGAGTCAGGTTGAACAGACTCGCCCAAACTAAAGAGTGATCTAATGCAGACGGATGGCCGAATTTTGGCGGCGATCAAAGTAGGTGAGGTCGACGTAGTAGCTGCACTGCGTGCGGTAATGGGTGATGGGAGATCAAAAACGGTGCTGAAGGCTATAACGGCACGAGTAGAGCTGGCGAATAAGGCGCATGAAAGCGATCTGTTAATACTGCCTGGTTTGATGGATGACGTGGTCCTTGGAACCGATTACCTGGTAAAAGCGGGGGTCCGATTCAGTGTGACCGTTTTGATCCAAGTAGGTCAAAACTGATACATTTTTCAATGAATTTTGGAGAGATACTTTTTTTTCAATTTTGATACTTTTCCAAATACAAATGAAAAAAATCTGTAAATGTTTATGCATTACAAAACATGTCGTGCACCTGTGGCAACGTACATCCAAAAGTTCATTGTCGTTCTCTGAACGAACCTTTCATGTATTGTGATTCATGGTCCATGTCGAAAAAACGTCAAAATGTGAACAAACGAACAGTATATACGAACAGCTATGTTAAATAACAAAAATTAGGGCTTGGTACTCGGCAATTCGGTGCTCGGTAAGGCCCTGTTTCCACAGGAAAACACCAATGTCGTGATAACCATGTCACAAAATATATTTCCAATGGATACCGCCTTATTGCTTGACCTCTATTGCAGGCAATTTGATAGTTTGGCAGGCATATTTTCACTTGATAGAAAGCGTGCTGGTGGTTATATCGATGAAATATTAATATTAAATCAAAATAAGAATCTGTTCCCTATTGGATTATTTATTACAACGTTTTAGGAAGTTATTCAGTAAGTTTGTTTAAGATTTAAATGTTTTTTAACACCGAAATTGAGAGAATGTTCTCTGGCGGCGTCATGCGGAAAATGCTTATACAAATCTAGACATCAAAGTGCCCACACATAACAGTTGTAGGCAATAAAAATTACAAGGTGTAACTGCAACTAAAATTACAAAATCGCACTCGGGAAATAATTTCAACTTGCTCGTGCAATAAATGTTAAATTGTTTTGGAAAATGGTTTTTCATAATAATTATTGGTTTTATTCTATATTGATGCTTTGCTACTTAAATGAAAAAAAGTGATACATATTGATATATTTTAAGTCTCTTTTCTGCTACAAATTTTCACAAGCCCGCGGTCACGCTGGTCCGATTATGTTGCGGAGACTTAGACGTGACACTCCGAGAAGAGAGCTGTGTACAAGGAGTCGAAGCATTCGCGGCGATACGCGAGGGAGGTGCAGAGAGGTCAGGTAAATGCGATGAACCCAAATCAAACCCCATGCCTACAGAAGCCGCGACAACCGACGAAGCGGGGAGTTCTTAAAGGCAGAGTTACGCAAATTTGAGAAGATGTCTGGGGTTTCAAGTATCGCCACTAATCGGATCGTCATGAAGGATGACCGGTCGATAAAGCAGAGGTATTGCCCCAGGATACCGAAGATGCAGGAGATCATCAACGCGGAGATAGACGACCTTATCCAGAAAGGGTGTAATGAACCTCACACAGCCCGCACAGCGCCCCAATAGCGTTGGCGAAGAAGAAAACAAGTGAAGACTCTGCGTCGACTACCTACAGCTGAACGAGCGTTCAGTGCCCGACGCGTACCCCCTAGCGTTAGACCAAGTTATCAGTCCAGGGCTAGAGCCGTATGCGTTTGCCTACCTGGATGACATCATTGTCATCAGCGCAACCCTGCAGGAGCACGTCCAACATCTTTCGGAGGTCTTCCAACGACTTAGGCAGGCGAATCTGAGGATAAACCAAAAAAATTCGAGTTTTTCAAGAAGCAGTTGAAGTGTCTGGGTTACGTCGTCAGCGAGGAGGGCATTCACACCGATCCTGAGAAAGTCGCGGCTATCAAAGAGCTGACACGACTGACAAATATAAGAGAGTTACGCAGGTTCCTAGGGTTAGCTTCATGGTACCGAAGATTTGTCCCCTACTTTACCAAAGTGGCATATGCGCTGACGTCCATGCTGAAGAAGGGCCACAAGTGGAAATGGAACGATGAGCAACAGACAGAGTTCGAGGCGCTGAAGAGCGCGTTAACCGAGGCACCAGTGTTGGCTTGCCCCGACTTTACACAGAAGTTCACTCTACAAACGGACGCGAGCGACTTCGGGCTGGGAGCTGTTCTCACCCAAGAGATTGAAGGATAAGAACGCGTAATCGCAAACGCGAGTCGCCGGCTCAACAAAGCCGAACTCAATTATTCACCAACAGCGAAATAGTGCCTGGCCATAGAGTGGGCGATCAGGAATATGAGACCCTACCTAGAAGGATACACGTATACCGTCATCACCGACCACTTAGCGCTCAAATGGCTGAGGAAGATAGATAGTCCATCCGGTTGGATTGCAAGGTGGGCGCTGGAACTGCAGCAGTACTCCTTCGATGTGCAGTATCGCAAGGTTAAGCTGAATGTGGTAGCAGACGCGCTATCAAGCCGGAAAGCCGGAAAGATTCTGACGCAGCTAGCGTAAGAACCCTGGGCGATGGTGTGTGCTGATTTCGTAGGACCTCTTCCGCGATCCAAGCATGGAAACACTATGGCGCTGGTAATACTAGATCTTTTCAAGATGGGTCGAGATTGTACCAATGCGGAAGTCAACAGCGGAGGGAGTAATTCGAGCAGTAAGAGAGCGGATTATCGGCAATTTCGGCATTCCAAAAATCTTGATCACGGATAATGGAACGCAGTTTACCTGCTTGAAATTTAAGCGATTCCTGGAGGAGATGGGAATAAGGCACAAATTCACTGCTCCGTACACACCGCAGCAAAATCCGACGGAAAGAGCTAACCGTAACATCAAGCGACAACTGACGCAGTTCGCAGGTAAAGACCAGAAGAGCTGGGATGATCTGTTGCCAGAAATGACTTTGGCCTTCAACACGAGCGTGTGCGATGCAACGGGTTACAGCCCGGCGTTCATCGTCCAAGGGCGAGAACCGAGGTTACCGAACGCAAGAGAATACGTTAGGAACTGGTCAAGGTGCCACACCACCACAAGTAAAAGCGGCGAGAATGAAAGAGGTATTCGAGCTAGTACGACGCAACCAGCAGAAGGCTACCACAGAACAAGCGAGGCACTAAAACCTGTTGAGAAGATCGTGGCAACCAGCCGTGGGGGACAAGGTGCTGATGCGAGAGCACTACGTCTCCAAAGATGTGGACAACTTCGTGGCAAAACTCGCACCGCAATACGGCGGACCACATCGCGTTCTAAATTTTATTTCACCTGTGATCGTAGAACTCGACAAGGTGCACAAAGGGAAAAGGAGAACAGCGCACGTGTGTGATATCAAACCATTTTATGAGAACAACGCGACAGGTAAAAATTCTCCCGTGGCATCGTCTGAGCCTAATTCGGCGCACAACGGCAAATAGGTAAATTTCAGCAGTGATTAAAGTGTGTGTACTCGGCAGTTGCCAGCAGGGGAGAAATTTCCATGACAGTGGAGACCCTGAAAGAGGAGGAACTAGCCGAAGGAACCTAAGTAAGATGAAGAAGTAGAAGAAGAGGAAGAAGAAGATCATGATGATGAAGAAGAAGAAGCAGACAAAATAAAGTTCCAAGAAAAAAAAGAAAAAAACAATGAAAGATACAGATGGCATGAAGCGCAAAAGAAAATTATAAAAGTAAAAAATAATAATAATAATCATTGTAATGTTAAAATTAATGATAAAAAGAACAGCAATAATAACAATAATACCCATTATAAATACAAATAATAATACCTAGTAATACTAATATTTATCATAACAGAATAGTACTAATACTACTAAAAACAACAGGGGATGCGTAGCACTGCGGATGTGTTTTCTATCGCTCTACTCTTTTACGATTTTCTAAGATTACGAGTGACTTTATTCAATGATGTTAATGTGGTGTATAAACTGTATAAAGAGACAGTGACTCTAATATAGCACTTAATTAAAAATTTCAACAATAATTTCACTAAAATGTCTTGCATATGTGGCCAAAAGTTGATCGTAGTACTCAAACAAAAGTGCTGTGCGCAAAGTGTAAAGAGTTTTATCACTTGCATTGTGTTGGTTTTAAGCCATCTGATCTCGAATTTCTGACATCTTCCGCTAAGCCGTTATTTTGCAAAGATTGTATGGACGAGTCGCTCGCCTCCGCCCTCTGCTGGTCTGAAAGAGATCTCTCCCGCTCAATCTGGTGTCAATTCTAACTTTATTTACTCTTACAATAACAAAATAGTTGAAAATTCTAATGAACAATCTGATATACAAGCTACATTGCATACCGTTGTTGAAATCGCTGCACTTAGAGCAGAAAATGCGTGTGTTCTATCTTTAATAAATGCTCTGCATGATGACAAAAAGCAGTTAATAAACAAAACAGACGTTCTCCATGCAGAAATTCGTTCGATGCAGAGCAAACTTAACAACAAAGACGCCGACATATCAACACTACCATCGGAAATAAAAAATCTTCGTAGCATTGTTGATGCCTTTAATAAAGCGAATCCAACTCAACATGTTGGTGTAAACAAAAGCAAATTTGCCGCTGGTACAGCTAGTCAGCCTATTGTGAGTACTTCTCTGACATATTTCCTCCTTCTCGCCTAGTGTGACGGTCGCTAATATTAAAGCTTATGTGTCGAAAGTATCTGGCTTGCTATATGCTTATCAAGAAGGGTACCAGGCTGGATGATCTTAAAAAGTAAATTTTAAATTGCGAACTAAATGCAAAAACCTCCTAAATATGAGCTCACACTTAGATTACGATATTTTCGTTCTTAATGAGACCTGGCTAAATAAGGATTTCCATGAAAACGAGTTCTTCGACCCGAACATCTAATATGTCTATCGCAAGGACCGAGATCCCGAGAAAACTGGACTCTCCAGAGGTGGCGGAGTTCTTATTGCCGTTCGACGGAAGTATCGCTCAACGCTTTCGCCGCTCGAAAATTGAGACTTCCTACTGGACCAACTGTGTGTTGCTGTATATGGTATCTCAAAACTTTTTATTTGTGCCTCCTATGTTCCTCCCTCTAGAGCTGATTCACTCTATAAGGCTCATTTGGAAAATATTTTAGATTTAGTGTCAAAACGTACTAGTGATAGAGTGTGTTCTAGGTATTTCAACCTCTGTAATATTGAGTGGGCGTATATGGATGCAAGTTTGGCCCTATTTTCTACAGAAATTACTAGTTTTTCTGAGTCATATTGTGGCGAATACTGCGGCAACACAAAGCGAACAACGAGAAATAGGCA
>NW_023458559.1:992526-995475 GCF_013731165.1 Rhagoletis pomonella | reverse complement strand
TAGTCATTCTCTTTTAATTGCTAAATTAGCCGGTCTCGGTTTTCATTCTGTTTTTCTCTCTTGGGTAAAATCCTACCTTTCGCCGCGTAAGTGTGAAGTTTTAGTTGATAACGTTTCCTCTAGGTCGTTTATCGCTTCCTCTGGAGTGCCCCAAGGAAGCATATTAGGTTCCCTGCTCTTTGTTTTATTTATTGATGACATTTGCAATTGCTTTACGCACTCTAAATTTCTATTATATGCGGATGACTTAAAAATGTTCGCTACTATAACAAGTCAGTTAGATGCAGAGTTGCTGCAATCTGATATTAATAATGTTGCTGAATGATGTATTAAAAACCATCTTAATTTAAACATAAATAAGTGCTTTCATATCTCTTAAAGCGTTT
This sequence comes from Rhagoletis pomonella, assembly GCF_013731165.1. Taxonomy (NCBI): domain Eukaryota; kingdom Metazoa; phylum Arthropoda; class Insecta; order Diptera; family Tephritidae; genus Rhagoletis; species Rhagoletis pomonella. The sequence continues at coordinate 995,089 of NW_023458559.1, read as the reverse complement.
TCTTTTCTAGAAATAATGTTGCATTTATTCTGCCCTAGGCTGTCAAGTTTTCGTGTTCTTTTCTCAGCATTTTCGCATGCATATTTCGTGCTCTTTCTTTAAAATGTTGCCCTCTGATAATGTTGCTACATAAGAAGGTGAAATTTTTTTCGAGAAAAGAAAACGCCATTACTCTAAGTCCCGTTCTCTTATTTCTACCTCTTATCACATAGGTAATTATTATATAATTCTCTCGTACGACCGAAACTTGAATATGCTGTTTTCATCTGGAGACCGTACCATGATTGCGATATCAAAAGACTTGAGAGAGTTCAGAAAAATTTTGTACGCTTTGCTCTCCACGCTCTAAATTTTGCGGATCCGATTCCCCCGTATAGTTCTAGACGTCTTCTCATAAACCTTAATTCGTTAAATAGTAGGCGAATTATTCTCTCGCTCACATTTATATTTGATATAATAATCGGTGCGATTGATTCTCCTTATCTACTTGAGCGTATTCACTTCAATATTCCCGTTAGGAGCCTTCGAAATCATGATATTTTTTTTCTGGAACGAGTAAGAACTATTTACGTTTCTAACTCTTCCATTCTAAGGGCTATGAAAGAATTTAACTTGCTCCCAAACTCTTGTACGATTGACTTTTCGTTAACGAAATCAAACATTAAGTTATTATTAAATGAAATGTTTATGTAGTTATTTATAAGTATCTAATAGTCTGTATGAAATCTTGCATTTCTAGATTATATTAAATAAATAAATAAATAAAAATAATAATATTTGCAATACCGCAATGGCAACCCGGAATCTTCTACGGTTTACATCAGCCCTACTAATGGATAGTCAGGAACCCCGACACCAAATTACAGCTGTGCGAGGATTACAAATAAACAAAAGAAAAACAAAAGAAAGACAAAATACACAATGTAAAAATGAAACGGCAGCAAAATTACCGAAATTTTGCTGAAAAAGTGCCGAAAATGAAGGAAAATACAGTTGGTCGCGCAATGGCCACTGTCGGCAATAAAAAGGATGTGCCGCGGTCGTCAAGGCACAAGTGTGAAAAGTGGACAATACTATGGAGCAGCAGCAGGCAAATTTTATGGCAGAACCAGCGGAAGGCGGAGTTCTGCGCGCACGCATAAGGCGTCTAACCGAACGGTAGAAGCGACAGCAGCGGTGGAGACCGGTCGAGCAATTCAAGCGACAACAACAGTACCAGGGGCGAGCATGACGACGCTGGCCGGCCAAGTAGCTCCAGCGAAGGTGGCAGGCAACAACAAGAAATCGGCGACGAGGATATCGAAAGCCTCGAGAGTACGCAGCCGTTTGTACTGCCTCACAATAGTGAGGAAGCAGAGATGGCAGCCTATTGGGGTGCAGAGTACTTGGCAAACAATACGCCACATTTGGCGAGCGAAGAGCAGGAAATGGAGCACGAATCCTCACACGTAAGCGTACAATCCGACGACTGCGGGCCAAGCAGTGAGCGGTAGCCAACACGGTATGCCAAAGGCAGGGCGAATTCTCCATCACTACGCAGGACGCCAGACACCTCGGTAACGGGTACGTAGAGTATGCGCGCCATATCGACATGCGGATCAGGCTATATAACCCGATGGCTTCGGAAGAGCCACATCCACCGCCGCAACAGCTGTGCCTTAGTGAGGAAGCGATCGAAGCGTGTACATTGGCGAGCGATGGACAAAGGGATTTTGTGGAGGAGGCGTCGGCGGAAGCGGGTTTGAGTGCGGCAGCAGATGCCGACTTTGTGGCGTTGGCTAGAGGAAGCGGAGTCGAGTGTGCCATCGGAGTGGCAGGTCCATCCGGACGTAGGTCTAAGGTAATACAATTATATTCAACTAAAAATAATCACAATAATTTGCACTTATGAGTTAATGTGATAATCGTGTGTAAAAACTATTTTCAACTATTATTTTTCACAAAATAATTTTGTGGATCAGATTGCTCTGAGCGCTTGTGTGGAGAATGTTGTTTACCAAGAAAATGCAGCCCTGTTGGTTTTTATTTCTGTATCGCGGTGAGTTTATATTTCTTGTTTGTGAAATGGCAAAAAATTAAATAAATTTATGATTTCATGTATTTACAATTGATTAATGCAAATTTCTTTCTGTTCCGAACATATATCAATTGAATTGGGTGATGAAGAAGTGTACACAAGGTTGGAAAATGAGAACATGAAGCTAAAGGATCGATTAGCAATTTGGAGTAAGGTTAGTCATTTTCAATTTTATATTTTTGTTCGTCGACATTATAGGACATTTTATCATTCCAGGTTATTGTTGCAGAAGAAAACGCTGCAACCATTGCAGTTGTTGCAAAATATGTGCCAGCAGTAGTGCCCACCGCCGTCGGTGCAATGAGGGCTGAGCAAACGCCATCTCCTGGGCATTCCCACAGCTTGCCGACTCCAGCTATTATATCACATGTGAATGCAACTTCAGCTAAATTTGATTATTATCAGTGCAATAGTATCTTGTCTTGGGCAAAAGCACTATAGACTGCTGGCACAAATAAATCGCCCAGAGATATAGCCAACGAAATA
>NW_023458559.1:990867-992426 GCF_013731165.1 Rhagoletis pomonella | reverse complement strand
TAAAAGGTTATTAACTTTTAAAGTTGCACACTTCACTATACAAAGTTCATTGATTATGCAGCGTATTTGCTGCATTTAAAATGCAACATTTAGCACTTTCGAACATATGTTTTCGAAGAGCGTTCATGCTATAGCATTTACACCTGATTTACATGATTCAAGTACTTGAAAGCAATTCTTGCTCATTCCCTTTTGTGTTTTTTATTTGCTTTTACACGTTTCAATTCTGTTGAATTCAAGTCTTTGGTTCTTTAAATGGGAAGCAACGAAAATGCCAAAAGCAAAGCACGAAAGTTGAAACGACTTGACAGTACAGACGCATGTGTACTCGTCCCTTTTCTTCTCACCCCCTCTCTTCCACATGCGAGCAGAATTGAATTCAATACTTGAACTTTGTAAAAGCAGTCTTAGCAAATGTACATTTACGCCAGTTCGAAATCGTATGCTTTTGACAAACAGCCGTGTTCCAATCTCTTATTTAGATCCGTATATATTACGATCAATTCTCACGCAGAAGATGATGTGCAAATCCCTACTGAAAAGGAAAAAATAAATTTTAAACCAAAAATTCAATACAAAAACTTGAATTGTTTTAACCATAACCGAACATTTGTTTGTGTGCTGTCAATTAAAATTGCCTCACTTAATTAGGAAACAAAGCAAACAGAGTTGATCACAAATTGATCCAGATTTCTATCAGCATCACATCGATGTTGAATTTGCGTAATTTTTCTTTATCCAAATATGTAATGTAAAATAAAAAAAATCTCTATCGGCGATCACTGAAACGCAGCTAGCAACTGTATATTCGAAAAAGCAATGTTGCCACTTTTTCTCTTTAAACCATGTTCGAATCGTGGAAATTTTGGAAGATCACAGGGTTGATTTTAGCATTTAGATTCCTAATGCAAAAATGGAGTTGCATTTAGTTGCATTTAGGTGACGAATTTTGTATGGATAAATGTATATTAAGGGCCGTTTGCACCATGTCTACTTAATTCTAACTCCCAGTTAAACATCTTTATCGACGTTATCGACACCCATCATATAAAATGTGATCGATAAAGCAGTTAATGTGCTTAACTGAAGGATGTACCTCCAGTTAGCGTTAACTAGACATGGTGCAAACGGCCCTTAGAGCTAAATGTGCTTTTAGGCGTAAGCAAAAACAGCCCATTACATGGAAGTGGTGGAAATGAACACAGAGATTGGTGCTGCCAGACGATGGGAATAGTAAAAAAAAGAGGGGGGTTTTTGTATTCACCTTATATTAAAATACTGTTTTATAAAAGGAATGCGAGGCAGGCGAAGTATTGATTTTAATAAAAATTTTCATTATTCATCGAGTTATCGATTTATTTAAGGGGAAAATGACTTCATTGAAGGTAGAGGGGGTCGTACACATCACAAAACTGAAAACGAGACGGCGAGGAAGCTCATAGTTTCCAGAAATTTGTTGTTAAGTTGAAAATTTGGTAATTCTCTAGGGTGCGGTAACAACCCCTAAAAAAGGTGCGGAAAAGTCGGGAGGGGTATCAAACGACGCGTTTCGGCCCCCC
>NW_023458559.1:989332-990767 GCF_013731165.1 Rhagoletis pomonella | reverse complement strand
TAAAAGGTTATTAACTTTTAAAGTTGCACACTTCACTATACAAAGTTTATTGATTATGCAGCGTATTTGCTGCATTTAAAATGCAACATTTAGCACTTTCGAACATATGTTTTCGAAGAGCGTTCATGCTATAGCATTTAGCAAATGTACATTTACGCCAGTTCGAAATCGTATGCTTTTGACTAACAGCCGTGTTCCAATCTCTTATTTAGATCCGTATATATTACGATCAATTCTCACGAAGAGGATAATGTGCAAAAACCCTACTGAAAAGGAAAAAATAAATTTTAAACCAAAAATTCAATACAAAAACTTGAATTGTTTTAGCCATAACCGAACATTTGTTTGTGTGCTGTCAACAGGAAACAAACCAAACAGAGTTGATCACAAATTGATCCAGATTTCTACCAGCATCACATCGATGTTGAATTTTCGTAATTTTTATTTATCCAAATATGTAATGTAAAATAAAAAAAATCTCGATCGGCGATCACTGAAACGCAGCTAGCAACTGTATATTCGAAAAAGCAATGTTGCCACTTTTTCTCTTTAAACCATGTTCGAATCCTGGAAATTTTGGAAGATCACAGGGTTGATTTTAGCATTTAGATTCCTAATGCAAAAATGGAGTTGCATTTAGTTGCATTTAAGTGACGAATTTTGTATGGATAAATGTATATTAAGGGCCGTTTGCACCATGTCTAGTTAATTCTAACTCCCAGTTAAACATCTTTATCGACGTAATCGACACCCATCATATAACATGTGATCGATAAAGCAGTTAACGTGCTTAACTGAAGGATGTACCTCCAGTTAGCGTTAACTAGACATGGTGCAAACGGCCCTTAGAGCTAAATGCGCTAAATGTGCTTTTAGGCGTAAGCAAACACAGCCCATTCCATGGATGTGGTGGAAATGAACACAAATATTGGTGCTGCCAGACGATGGGAATAGTAAAAAAAAGAGGGGGGTTTTTGAATTCACCTTATATTAAAATACTGTTTTATAAAAGGAATGCGAGGCAGGCGAAGTATTGATTTTAACGGGTGATTTTTTTGAGGTTAGGATTTTCATGCATTAGTATTTGACAGATCACGTGGGATTTCAGACATGGTGTCAAAGAGAAAGATGCTCAGTATGCTTTGACATTTCATCATGAATAGACTTACTAACGAGCAACGCTTGCAAATCATTGAATTTTATTACCAAAATCAGTGTTCGGTTCGAAATGTGTTTCGCGCTTTACGTCCGATTTATGGTCTACATAATCGACCAAGTGAGCAAACAATTAATGCGATTGTGACCAAGTTTCGCACTCAGTTTACTTTATTGGACATTGAACCAACCACACGAATGCGTACAGTGCGTACAGAAGAGAATATTGCGTCTGTTTCTGAGAGTGTTGCTGAAGACCGTGAAATGTCGATTCGTCGCC
>NW_023458559.1:988689-989232 GCF_013731165.1 Rhagoletis pomonella | reverse complement strand
TAGAAAAGTTGGCAGAAAATCCGCTTTTTTATCGACAAATTTTGTTCAGCGATGAGGCTCATTTCTGGTTGAATGGCTTCGTAAATAAGCAAAATTGCCGCATTTGGAGTGAAGAGCAACCAGAAGCCGTTCAAGAACTGCCCATGCATCCCGAAAAATGCACTGTTTGGTGTGGTTTGTACGCTGGTGGAATCATTGGACCGTATTTTTTCAAAGATGCTGTTGGACGCAACGTTACGGTGAATGGCGATCGCTATCGTTCGATGCTAACAAACTTTTTGTTGCCAAAAATGGAAGAACTGAACTTGGTTGACATGTGGTTTCAACAAGATGGCGCTACATGCCACACAGCTCGCGATTCTATGGCCATTTTGAGGGAAAACTTCGGAGAACAATTCATCTCAAGAAATGGACCGGTAAGTTGGCCACCAAGATCATGCGATTTGACGCCTTTAGACTATTTTTTGTGGGGCTACGTCAAGTCTAAAGTCTACAGAAATAAGCCAGCAACTATTCCAGCTTTGGAAGACAACATTTCCGAAG
>NW_023458559.1:985640-988589 GCF_013731165.1 Rhagoletis pomonella | reverse complement strand
CTAAGCTCGTCATCAACATCTTCGTGCTCAACATTGGTGCCATCTTCATCCTCATGTAAAAATGACGGTCCAAGTGTCCAACGAGCAGTTAGGCCAAACTCGATTTTGTGGTTGAAGCGTGTAGCCTCGTCGGCGACATTTTCTGTGGTGGGTATCCATCTCCAGTTGGATACGTTCGTAGTGGCTAAGATTTCGGCAACCCTGTGCTGAACAAAGGGTTTGTATCTCCGCTGCTTGCTTTGGAGCCACTTAATGAAAGTCTTAGAGTCGCTCCATAAGAACGTCTCGTCGATCTTGACGTCATGCTCTTCGCGTATAGTCTGCATCAAGCGTGATCCTAAGACGGCTGCCTGCAACTCCAATCGCGGCACAGTAAGGGGCTTCAATGGTGCGCACTTGGACTTCGCGCAAATGAGTGTAACTTCAAATTCGTCGCGGCAATTAATGGCCCTCCAGTATGCGACGGCGGCAAACGCGTTCTCGCTGGCATCCGCGAAAACATGAAGTTGCAACTTCTCTGGCTTACCATTGCGGAAATAAAACCTTGGTACGGCAAATTTGGTCAAGTTCGGCAATTTTTTGCGCCACTTCTCCCACATTTCGGCGATGTCGTCACACAGTGGCTCGTCCCAACTAGCCTCATGTCGCCACACCTCCCTTAACAGGAGCTTAGCGCCAATGACGAAATGAGATAGGAAACCGAGTGGATCGAATACCGACATGACTACACTGAGTAACTCTCTCTTGGTGGGGCGCCTGATACCCCTTAGCACAGTTTCGCTGACGTTGTTGAATTTCAGATTGAAGTTGAAGCAATATGTGGCAGGATGCCAAAATAGACCGAGTACCCTTTCAGAAGTTACACCTTCCTTCTCGTTCAGAACTTTAGTGACATCGATTCCATCCAAGGCCGCAACCACTTCTGAACAATTTGACGTAAAGTTGCGGATCTCGAATCCAGCTTCCTGATGAATCACCTTCACCTTATGAGCGACGTCGATAGCCTCCCCTGGCGTGTCGAAACTATCCACAAAGTCGTCGACGTAATGGTAGTTCACAACGGCTTTGATGGCACGGGCAGTGGTGCGATCGTCGTTACTGTGTGCTAAAGCATTTTGCGTTTTGACATAATGCGCTGCGCAGGGTCAACAGGCAGCACCAAACGTCATGACGCACATTTCGTAGATGTCAGGCTGTTTTTCGACGTCCCCATATCGCCACAGAAAACGTTGGGCGCATCTATCCTCTGGGCGAATTAGTACTCGGTGAAACATCTCCTTGATGTCACCGCATACACCTACCGCTCCTTGGCGGAAGTGGAGAATAATGGACGGCAGTGGTCTGTACTCCTGTGGGCCCTTGAGCAGATGACGGTTCAAAGAGGCGCCTTGAACCTCGGCGGCAGCATCGAACACTAAGCGCAGTTTTGCGGGCTTGTTCGGATTGACCACGGCAAAGTGTGGTAGATACCAAGTACGTGGCATAGTCACAATGGCTTCAGCCGGTGCAAGTCTACGAGCGTAACCCTTCTCCACGTAAGACTGTATCTTCCGATTGTAGCTAGAAGCAAAGTTTTCGTCGCGGCTCATACGCTTTTCCACACTTACCAGTCTCTGGAGCGCCATAGGGTAGCTGTACATCATCTCGGGCCCATAAAAGGCCGGTTTGGAACCTTATACCGACACGACGGGTCGTTGATTTCAGGATGGCTCTTGCTCGGACATCATCATCGCTCTCGGCTGGCGGTGCGGCTCTCACCCCAAAACTTTCAACTTCGAAAAAATTGGCAACCATGCTATGTAGTTCCTGGTCGAGATTAGTGTTGACGAAAAGGCAAGTAGATGGCTTAGGAAGATCGTTGCTAGTTGGACCGAACACAACCCAACCCAGTTCGGTGTTGGCAGCGAATGGTCCATTCTTCCGCATTGCGATGGTTGTGGATGCCAAACCCAAATGGCAGTTGTCTATCCCGATGAGCAGTCTCGGTACCACGCCAGAGTGTGCCTGCACTGGCAACTGGCGTACACGTTTGTCATCATACAACAAGTCGGCCTTGCTTAGGCTCTGCGACGGTAGTTGTAGATTCTTCACGGCGTATACATTCTGTAGCTTATGACGTTTATCCATTCCAGGACCACTGATGAATAGGTCTACTATGGTTGCTTGTTCTTGGACAGCATGTCCACCAAACCACTGGACGTTCAGCCTGCTTGGTCGTCCACGTAGATCTAACTCATTGGCGAGAGTATCGTCGAGCATTGTGATCGATGAACCTTCGTCTAATAGGGCATATGTGTCTAGACGGCGTTGTCTTCCGTAGAGAGTGACGGGTAATATGCGGAACAAGAGTTTACTCTCTGCTGCATTTGTAGCGCAGCTCAGGACTGCGGCTCCTGAGTCGCTGGACGGCTTAAGTGGGCCCTTAACTTGCGGCGGTGATGGCTGCAATGAAGTAATTCGACTGGCGTTCTTGACAGATGTCGATACTGGCTGCTGATCCCGTTCGTGGAGTAGCTGGTGGTGCACTCGCTTGCACCCATCGATGGAACACTCTTTCCTTTGTCTGCAATTACGTGTAATGTGGCCAACGTTCAGGCAAGCAAAACACAGGCGTTGTGACTTTACTTCCGACCATCTTCCTGACACTGATTTGTCGACGAAGCGTTTGCAGTCTGGTACTTTGTGCTGGCCCTGGCATATTGGACATTTCTGCGTCGGTTGTCTTTCTTCCACATGAAGAAGTACTCGTCGTTTTGATTCACGGGCAGGAACCTGGCTTTCGTCGTGAATGGTGCATATTTCGTTGTGTCGATGACATGGGTCCGAATTTAATCGAGTTTTAAAGATTAAGAAATATATTTTGCACTTACCCTTTATACTATGTTAATGAATTAATACTTAGCTGAATTAATACTTACCTGAATTAATACTTACCTAAGAATACATACC
>NW_023458559.1:980145-985540 GCF_013731165.1 Rhagoletis pomonella | reverse complement strand
TATACAAGGTGGTGGCAAGAATACAACAACAACAACCACATGTATTTCGTATTGCGGGTGTTATGTCAAATCTCACAAATTCTTATAATTTCGTTTTTTTTTTTTAGTTTTTCTCGAAATATGTATGTATGTAAGATATATAAAGATGTGCATATCAAATCAATTGCCTTTCTAACCATATCCACATTTTGGAATTCGGTACAATAGGTTTCGAAATATAAGCTTTTGAAAATATTGAAAATTCCACCTTTACCCTCCCCCTAGCACCGCCCTATTAATTTGCACACAAAAAAAATTACACCTTTCAAATCAGTAGAAAGGAGCTGACCACGCCCACTTTAAAGTTTTGTTTTATCTCAACGGCCGCTATACCGCATCTATGCCTCAAAACGAGTCTACGATACGAATGAGTGTAACATACAAAGAGTCAAATGAGTTAGTTGAATGAGCTGACTCCTTAAAGTGAGTTGGAGTCATTGAGTCAACTCCTATAAATTTGCTGAGTTACCCATTATGAATTTCGAAAAACTGGCTTCATATTCCTAATTAGCAACCCCAGAAACCCCCTGGTAACAAGTTCCAACCCATGACAACGCGTAAATCGTTAAGTATCAACGTTTTAATTTTACTAGTGTATTTTCGAGAGCATATTTTCGGGAACTAGACCCATTCTAATTGTCCAAGACGGGTGTGTAATTAAGGGAAAGTTCCCCAATAATACCAGAGTAATTATATGTAAAAACCACATTTTTAGCTGCATGGTAACATGTCAAGAAAATAAAAGAATTGAGAACATCAGCGTTTTTATAAAAAACCGACCAGCGCGACCTCTAAGAAAACTTTTTTTTCAAAATATAAAAATACGTGTCTCTTTTTTTATCACAAATAACAATATTCTGATGTAGCGTTTATGAATTTCCAAAAAGAGTGTTTTTATGAACCACTCTATATATATATATATATATTTTAGGCGGATTATTCATTTCGCCGTTTTTACCTTCTTGGTATTGTTCCGCCGCTAATTCTTTCGTTGGCCTTTCCGTTGTGCGGTTTGTCCAACTTGACAATCACCAGTGACACGCAGTTAATTACCCGATGAGGCCCACTATATCTGGGGGCTAGCTTGGCCGCAAAATTGTCCACTGCTTTGGATAGGTGATGTTCCGTTACCAGAACAAGGTCGCCTACAGCTGGGCGCCATTGTCTTCTTCGTAGGTTGTAGTGCCGAGCCTGTGTGGTGGCTGCTCGTTGCCGATTATGCCGTACCGCTTCGAATATTTCCTTCATTTCTGTCGACTTTTCCTTTGGATTCACCACCTTCTGGCCGGTAGCGAATGTTTGTTCATCAAAGAGAGCGTTTCGTAATCTCGGCTCTCTGCCTTTGACCACGTATGCCGGGCTGAATCCTGAATAAATTCTGGCAGCAAATCGTCCCAATCACGTTGCTTCTTACCGGTGAATTGTGCTATCATTCTCTTAACGTTTCGGTATGCCGTCTCCGTCGGGTTCTCTTGCGGTGTGTACGGTGCAGTTAGCTGGTGCCTTACGCCGAGCTCCTGTAGGAATTTATTAAACCGTCCACTGGTAAACCGCGCTCCATTGTCAGTTATTAATAACTTTGGGACGCCAAACTCGGCCAAGATTCGATCCCTAAATGCTCGGATGAGGTTTTCAGTCGTCGCTTTTCGGATTGTCAAAATTTCCACCCACCTCGAGAATCGGTCGAGGAAAACTATGACCATCGTGTTGCCGTGTCTTGAACGTGGAAGGGGTCCCAAAAAATCGGCACATACCGTCGCCCAAGGTTCTTCCGCAATTTGGGTGAGCATCTTACCGGCAGCTTGCTGTTGACTAGGCTTGTATATCTGACATGTATGGCATTCCTGTACGTACTTTCTTATGTCTCTGAACATGCCGGGACAGTAGTAACGCGTCAGTGCCCGCGCAATTGACTTCCGGATACCCATATGCCCCGCACTTGGTATATCGTGGATTTCCCTAAGAACTCTGCTTCTTTGCGATGTCGGCACGCACAGCTTCCAGAGGGTCGCATCTTCATCGTCCATCTGTGTCGATATTCGCCTGTAAAGCCTACCTTCTTCCCCCACGTAACCTGGAAACTTCTCAGGGTCTTTTCTCACCTCCGTCATTTTAGCCGTGAGCCATTTACAGCCGCCATTATCTTGTTGCAATATCATTGTGCCGAGCTGCTCGTCTTGTGGTTGTCGCGAGAGCGCGTCCGCCACCATGTTTAGTTTCCCTTTTCGGTACTGCACATCAAAAGTATACTGTTGGAGCTCCAGTGCCCACCTCGCAATCCGGCCTGATGGACTCTCTATCGCGTTCAGCCATTTCAACGCCAGATGGTCGGTGACTACCGTAAAGGTGTACCCTTCTAAGTAAGGCCTCATATTTTTTATTGCCCAAACTATAGCCAGGCATTCCTTCTCAGTCGGAGAGTAGTTCATCTCCGCCTTATTCAGCCATCGGCTCGCGTACGCTATCACTCGTTCCCCGTCTTCTAGTTCCTGAGTAAGGACTGCGCCGAGACCGAAATCACTTGGATCTGTTTGTAGCGTAAATTTTCTTGTGAAATCCGGGCAATCTAACACCGGAGCTTATGTGAGCCCGTTCTTTAGAGCCTCGAATACCTCCTGCTGTTCCTCGGACCACTTCCACTTGCTGCCCTTCTTCAACATCGACGTTAGCGGATGTGAAATGCGCGAGAAATCGGGAACGAACCTCCTGTACCATGAGACTACTCCCAAAAAACGCCGTAGTTCTCGTAGGTTGTTAGGTGGTATTAGCTCTTTGATGGCCGCTATCTTGTCTGGGTCCATGTGAATACCCTTCTCGCTGACGACGTGCCCTAGATACTTAAGACTCTTCTTAAAGAACTCGGTTCTGGGTTTGTCTTGAGGTTGGCTCGCCTTAGACGCTGGAACACTTCCGAGAGATGCCGTACATGCTCTTCCAGTGTGGTGCTCGTAACGATTATACCGTCTAAATAAGCGAACGCGTACGGCTCTAGCTCTGGTCCGATGACGCGATCGTGTTCTATCTGGAAGGTCGCTGGGGCCGAGTGCAGACCAAACGGCATTGCCTTCCACTGGAATAATCCGCGTCCGGGTACGGTGAATGCGGTGTATTGTTTGCTGTTCTCCTCCATGGGGATTTGCCAATATCCATTCTTTAGGACTAGGCTGCTGATGAAGCGGGCGCTTCTTAATCGATCCAAGATATGTTGGATGCGCGGCAACGGATAGGCATCTGGCACGGACCGAGCATTGAGCTGACGATAGTCGACGCAGAGTCTCCATTTGCCGTTTTTCTTCCTTGCCAGAACTATGGGAGCACTGTGTGGGCTATGCGACGGTTCAATGCAGCCCTTTTCTATGAGTTCATCAATCTCCTTGTTGATGATTTCCTGCATCTTTGGGTTCTTGGGAAAATGTTTAATCGGTCTATCATCTTTCATCACTATCTTGTGCGTCGCAATATTGGATACTCCCGACATCTTCTCGAACTCCTGTGATTCACATTTTAGGAACTCGCTCTCCGAAGAATTTATTGCATTGTCCACTGATAGGGCTGTTGGTCTTCTTCGATCATATCGTACACGTGACTGCTCCTTGCCGTAAATCGTCCGTTTGCAACGTTAATGATTGCTCTCCACACCTTAACTCCAAGTTAGCCTTCGCCAGGTAGTCCGTTCCTATCACTACTCTGTCGGCGAGCCCTGGTAAGACTAGCAGCTCACTCTGGTGCACCTGGTCACCTAACTTTACCTCTGCATATACCGCATCGACAATTATTCTCGCTATGCCATCGCCCATCACCACTCGTTTTCTTACTTGTCTAAACCTGTCCTTCTTCAGCCTTCTCGCCATTGTCTCGTTTACGAAGCTCCTTGTAGCCCCTGTGTCGATTGCAGCTGTCACGGCGGCCAAGATTCGGCCATGCGTCTGTTTAAATACGTTTGCTGGGCTCGAGGTTGTGTTGTTGGAGACCCCACCCCTCGATACCGATAGGGCCTCATGCCGTTTCCCTGCGGATCACGGCAGCAATCACGCGTGCGTATGCCGCATCGACCACATCTTCAGCAAAATTTGATCTGCGCACTACGGCACCCATGAGTGAAGTGCCCACTCACACCGCACCGTCTACATGCTGTCCGGGGTCCACGTATCCTTGTAATGGTTTCGGTGATGCACCTAACATCCCTGATTGCTGAGGGACTTCTCTCCTCGCTGACTCTTCATCTCTCTCCTCAGCGCGCAAGTATTGGTAGCGTTTCTCATGATGCTGGGGTATGAATGATCCGCTGTTGGTCTCAGTTGTTCTCTCCCGGGGGCGATGTTCTCGAAGTCTTCAGCCAGATTTACCAACCCTTCGAGACTACCGAGCTCGCTTCGCTTAACGTACCACTGATACTCTCTGCGGGAATTTCGGTATATACGGCTCAACTTTTGTTCGGCGGTGTTGCATGAGCCCTTGTAGCGCCAGCACGTAGTCTTTAAATCTCTCGCCGGGTCGTTGGACGCGCTGCCTAATCTCATCGTCCAAGTGCTAGAAATACCGAAGGCTTAGGAAAAACTTTAGAAAGTCCTTCTTGAAGGAGTCTAATTCCTGCCAGTGCCGGTTATTGTTCCGGAACCACACCAAGGCCTTGTCTTTCAGCAACTCAGGTAGCGCTCGTGGGATCGAGTTGCGATCGATTTCGTGGCCTTCCGCTAGTTCTTCGACCCGCTCAATAAAACTCAGGGGATCCTTACCGCCGTCGTACCGGAAACCCCATTTCCTTACTCGGTCCATAGTGGTAGCACATGATAGTGGCGGGGGTAATACGTACACCGGTGGCGGTCTATCTTCACGGAGCCTGGTCGCTCCATGTGTGTTTTCGTCCTTACTTGCAATACCTGGAGGTGGCGGTACAATGTTACCTGGTAGTTGTAGTTCAGCTGGCCCCTTGGGTGTTGCCGGGTTCATCGAAGTGGTCGGCCGTGCATGCCGAAGGGCCAATTCGGTGAAGCGATCCTTGAGTCCTGCGTTGTCACTCTCCGTCTGGATAGAGGTCGAGAGACGCTTACGAAGCTCATCCACTGTTCCAGAACTCTCGAGGCCGAACCCGGTGGCGTAGGCTAGTAGTTCCTCTCGGTTGGGGTAGTACACCCACGTTACTTTCACCATTGCTGCAAATATTCTCCTTCGTTCTCTCGTTCTCTTCTTTCTGATATTCTCCTTGCTCCCTTGTTGTTGACTTCTTGCATATTTCTCTTTAACTCCTCGTTGTTTTTCTCGTTGACTTCTCGCTTACTTATCGTTAATTTCTCGTTGACTTCTCAAAGTCCCTGCTGGGGCGACATTTGTGACGAACTTTTTGTAGTTCCGGGGT
>NW_023458559.1:975769-980045 GCF_013731165.1 Rhagoletis pomonella | reverse complement strand
ATCAGAAAGAAGAGAACGAGAGAACGAAGGAGAATATTTGCAGCAATAGTGAAAGTAACGTGGGTGTACTACCCCAACCGAGAGGAACTACTAGCCTACGCCACCGGGTTCGGCCTCGAGAGTTCTGGAACAGTGGATGAGCTTCGTAAGCGTCTCTCGACCTCCTTCGGCATGCACGGCCGACCACTTCGATGAACCCGGCAACACCCAAGGGGCCAGCTGAACTACAACTACCAGGTAACATTGTACCGCCACCTCCAGGTATTGCAAGTAAGGACGAAAACACACATGGAGCGACCAGGCTCCGTGAAGATAGACCGCCACCGGTGTACGTATTACCCCCGCCACTATCATGTGCTACCACTATGGACCGAGTAAGGAAATGGGGTTTCCGGTACGACGGCGGTAAGGATCCCCAGAGTTTTATTGAGCGAGTCGAAGAACTAGCGGACGGCCACGAAATCGATCGCAACTCGATCCCACGAGCGCTACCTGAGTTGCTGAAAGACAAAGCCTTGGTGTGGTCCCGGAACAATAACCGGCATTGGCAGGAATTAGACTCCTTCAAGAAGGACTTTCTAAAGTTTTTCCTAAGCTCTCGGTATTTCTAGCACTTGGACGATGAGATTAGGCAGCGCGTCCAACGGCTGGCGCTACAAGGGCTCATGCAACACCGCCGAACAAAAGTTGAGCCGCATATACCGAAATTCCCGCAGAGAGTATCAGTGGTACGTTAAGCGAAGCGAGCTCGGTAGTCTCGAAGGGTTGGTAAATCTGGCTGAAGACTTCGAGAACATCGCCCCCCGGGGAGAGAACAACTGAGACCAACAGCGGATCATTCATACCTCAGCATCATGAGAAACGCTACCAATACTTGCGCGCTGAGGAGAGAGATGAAGAGTCAGCGAGGAGAGAAGCCCCACAGCAATAAGGGATGTTAGGTGCATTACCGAAACCATTACAAGGATACGTGGACCCCCGGACAGCATGTAGACGGTGCGGTGTGAGTGGGCACTTCACTCATGGGTGCCGTAGTGCGCAGATCAAATTTTGCAGAAGATGTGGTCGATGCGGCATACGCACGCGTGATTTCTGCCGTGATCCGCAGGGAAACGGCATGAGGCCCTATCGGTATCGAGGGGTGGGGTCTCCAACAACACAACCTCGAGCCCAGCAAACGTATTTAAACAGACGCATGGCCGAATCTTGACCGCCGTGACAGCTGCAATCGACACAGGGGCTACAAGGAGCTTCGTAAACGAGACAATGGCGAGAAGGCTGAAGAAGGACAGGTTTAGACAAGTAAGACAACGAGTGGTGATGGGCGATGGCATAGCGAGAATAATTGTCGATGCGGTATATGTAGAGGTAAAGTTAGGTGACCAGGTGCACCAGAGTGAGCTGCTAGTCTTACCAGGGCTCGCCGACACAGTAGTGATAGGAACGGACTACCTGGCGAAGACTAACTTGAAGTTAAGGTGTGGAGAGCAATCATTAACGTTGCAAACGGACGATTTACGGCAAGGAGCAGTCACGTGTACGATATGATCGAAGAAGACCAACAGCCCTATCAGTGGACAACGCAATAAACTCTTCGGAGAGTGAGTTCCTAAAATGTGAATTACAGGAGTTCGAGAAGATGTCGGGAGTATCCAATATTGCGACGCACAAGATAGTGATGAAAGATGATAGACCGATTAAACAGCTGCATTGAACCGTCGCATAGCCGACACAGTGCTCCCATAGTTCTGGCAAGGAAGAAAACGGCAAATGGAGACTCTGCGTCGACTATCGTCAGCTCAATGCTCGGTCCGTGCCAGATGCCTATCCGTTGCCGCGCATCCAACATATCTTGGATCGATTAAGAAGCGCCCGCTTCATCAGCAGGCTAGTCCTAAAGAATGGATATTAGCAAATCCCCATGGAGGAGAACACCAATCAATACACCGCATTGACTGTACCCGGACGCGGATTATTCCAGTGGAAGGCAATGCCGTTTGGTCTGCACTCGGCCCCAGCGACCTTCCAGAGAGAACTCGATCGCGTCATCGGACCAGAGCTAGAACCGTACGCGTTCGCTTATTTAGACGGTATAATCGTTACGAGCACCACACTGGAAGAGCATGTACGGCATCTCTCGGAAGTGTTCCAGCGTCTAAGGCGAGCCAATGTCGATGTTGAAGAAGGGCAGCAAGTGGAAGTGGTCCGAGGAACAGCAGGAGGTATTCGAGGCTCTAAAGAACGCGCTCACATAAGCTCCGGTGTTAGATTGCTCGGATTTCACAAGAAAATTTACGCTACAAACAGATCCAAGTGATTTCGGTCTCGGCGCAGTCCTTACTCAGGAACTAGAAGACGGGGAACGAGTGATAGCGTACGCGAGCCGATGGCTGAATAAGGCGGAGATGAACTACTCTCCGACTGAGAAGGAATGCCTGGCTATAGTTTGGGCAATAAAAAAGATGAGGCCTTACTTAGAAGGGTACACCTTTACGGTAGTCACCGACAATCTGGCGTTGAAATGGCTGAACGCGATAGAGAGTCCATCTGGCTGGATTGCGAGGTGGGCACTGGAGCTCCAATAGTATACTTTTGATGTGCAGTACCGAAAAGGGAAACTAAACATGGTGGCGGACGCGCTCTCGCGACAACCAGAAGACGAGCAGCTCGGCACAATGATATTGCAACAAGATAATGGCGGCTGTAAATGGCTCACGGCTAAAATGACGGAGGTGAGAAAAGACCCTGATAAGTTTCCAGGTTACGTGGGGGAAGAAGGTAGGCTTTACAGGCGAATATCGACACAGATGGACGATGAAGATGCGACCCTCTGGAAGCTGTGCGTGCCGACATCGCAAAGAAGCAGAGTTCTTAGGGAAATCCACGATATACCAAGTGCGGGACATCCGGAAGTCAATTGCGCGGGCACTGACACGTTACTACTGTCCCGGCATGTTCAGAGACATAAGAAAGTACGTGTAGGAATGCCATACATGTCAGATATACAAGCCTAGTCAACAGCAAGCTGCCGGTAAGATGCTCACCCAAATTGCGGAAGAACCTTGGGCGACGGTATGTGCCGATTTTTTGGGACCCCTTCCGCGTTCAAGACACGGCAACACGATGGTCATAGTTTTCCTCGACCGATTCTCGAGGTGGGTGGAGATTTTGACAATCCCAAATGCGACGACTGAAAACCTCATCCGAGCATTTAGGGATCGAATCTTGGCCGAGTTTGGCGTCCCAAAGGTATTAATAACTGACAATGGAGCGCGGTTTACCAGTGGACGGTTTAAGAAATTCCTACAGGAGCTCGGCGTAAGGCACCAGCTAACTGCACCGTACACACCGCAAGAGAACCCGACGGAGACGGCATACCGAAACGTTAAGAGAATGATAGCACAATTCACCGATAAGAAGCAACGTGATTGGGACGATTTGCTGCCAGAATTTATTCAGGATTCAGCCCGGCATACGTGGTCCAAGGCAGAGAGCTGAGATTACGAAACGCGCTCTTTGATGAACAAACATTCGCTACCGGCCAGAAGGTGGTGAATCCAAAGGAAAAGTCGACAGAAATGAAGGAAATATTCGAAGCGGTACGGCATAATCAGCAACGAGCAGCCACCACACAGGCTCGGCACTACAACCTACGAAGAAGACAATGGCGCCCAGCTGTAGGCGACCTTGTTCTGGTAACGGAACATCACCTATCCAAAGCAGTGGAGAATTTTGCGGCCAAGCTAGCCCCCAGATATAGTGGGCCTCATCGGGTAATTAACTGCGTGGCACCGGTGATTGTCGAGTTGGACAAAACGCACAACGGAAAGGCCGACGAAAGAATTAGCGGCGGAACAATACCAAGAAGGTAAAAACGGCGAAATGAATAATCCGCCTAAAATATATATATATATATATAGAGTGGTTCATAAAAACACTCTTTTTGGAAATTCATAAACACTACATCAGAATATTGTTATTTGTGATAAAAAGAGACACGTATTTTTATATTTTGAAAAAAAAAGTTTTCTTAGAGGTCGCGCTGGTCGGTTTTTTATAAAATCGCTGATGTTCTCAATTCTTTTATTTTCTTGACATGTTACCATGCAGCTAAAAATTTGGTTTTTACATATAATTACTCTGGTATTATTGGGGAACTTTCCCTTAATTACACACCCGTCTTGGACAATTAGAATGGGTCTAGTTCCCGAAAATATGCTCTCGAAAAGACACTAGTAAAATTAAAACGTTGATACTTAACGATTTACGCGTTGTC
>NW_023458559.1:973775-975669 GCF_013731165.1 Rhagoletis pomonella | reverse complement strand
TAAAAAAAAAGTACTAAAATTAAAACGTTGATACTGAATGTTTTAAAAATTGTCAAGGATTAAAACACGTTTCCAGTAGGTTTCTGGGGTTGCTGATTACGAATCTGATGTCAGATTTTCCAAATTCAAAATGGTAGATCCAAAATGGCGACCAACTTTAAAAAAATGATTGGATTTGGTGGAAACTCTTAACCGCCATTTTGAATTTTGAAAATCTGGCATCAGATTCGTAATCAGCAACCCCAGAAACCCACTGGAAACATGTTTTAACCCTTGACAATGTTTAAAACGTTCAGTATCAACTTTTTAATTTTAGTACTTTTTTTTTATTTGATCGCCATATTAGATCCGCCATTTTGAATTAAAAAAAATTGACTTCATATTCGTAATCGGCGACCCCAAAAACTCTCGATTGCCGGGTTTCGAACAAATCCAATCATTAAAAAAGAAATGGACCGCCATTTTGGATCTGCCATTTTGAATTTCGAAAAACTGACTTCATATTCGTAATTAGCAACGCCAGAAACCCCCTGGTACCTGGGTTGGAACATGACAATGCGTAAATCGTTCATTAGCAACGTTTTAATTTTACTATTTTTTTACTAGTCATTCTAACTGCCCAAGACAGGTATGTAATTAAGGGAATGTTCCCCAATAATACCAGAGTAATTATATGTAAAAAAACAAATTTTTAGCTGCATTTTAACATGTCAAGAATATAAAAAAATTTAGAACATCACCGTTTTTATAAAAAACCGACCAGCGCGACCTCTAAGAAAACTTTTTTTTCAAAATAAAAAAACACGTTTCTCTTTTTTTATCACAAATAACAATAATTTGAGGTAGCGTTATGAATTTCCAAAAAAAATTTTTTTTAACCACTCGAATATATATCTACATATAAATGAAGGAATTAATCTATACAAAAAGATGAAAGCAAATTACAACAAAGAAATAAACACGTGAAGTGATAGAGAAATTTATTAAGAAATTGCTAAGTACATGGCCGATGCAATCAAAAATTGCCAGTGGGAAGGCCACATAAGGCAATTTTCCCTGTATGCGTTGGCAGCACTGTCCGATCAAGACAGCTGCAATAAACAAAGAAACACACACATAATAACATTAAAAAGTGGAACTGTCCTGCAATTTTGGTCGAAAATTAAAGGAAAACTGCGGGATAACGTTTTTCAAGAAAAGCACAGTTCACCGCGCAATGGGAACTAATATAAATACCGCTGCGCGGCTCGCAGGATACCAAAATACGGTTCCTAACGAAAATGGGCGCACGCGAAGATTTTGTCCGCGAAAACTACACCGCGGAGAGTAGTACAGACGGTTCCCTGCGAGTACATCTAAAGCGATTAACGAAGAAAGAGATCCAGCGGCATTCGATGGGTATGCGGACAGCGGCAGTGCACGAAGAGTGGCCTAGCGAGTGCGACGGCGAGTATGACAGCGAGGGTGCCAGCACCAGCACCGAACTATTCGAGCCCTACAACAGTGACAGCGAGAACGACTTCAGCAACTACGACGAGGACGAGGCGGCCGTGGTAAGGGCCTCGACGCCCATAACCATATCCTCAGAGAGCGAGTCCGAGGAGGAAGAGTGTCCACGGCGGCGCGGCGAATTATCGATAAGCCAAAAAGACGTTGAGGTGCGTGGCCAAGGGTTCACCGATTATACGCGGCGCATCGAAATGCGGATGCGTATTTTTAATGACAACGTGTCGACGGAAGAGGAACTCCGGCAGCCACTCACGGAGCTCCGCATTTGCGACGGGGCAGAAAGGAAATGCGCGCCTTGTGACCGCAGCGCAGTGGTCCCCACAACATTATTTATATTTATGAAGTAACGGGTGATTTTTTTGAGGTTAGGATTTTCATGCATTAG
>NW_023458559.1:966310-973675 GCF_013731165.1 Rhagoletis pomonella | reverse complement strand
AGAATTCCTAACAAGAACGCTTAAAGGCAGTGGGAGTGAATACCCCTTTACTAACCTTACCCGTCGGCGAGGTAAGTGGTAACCTCCGCCGAATATAAGGCTAAACGCAAATGAGGTGGAAACTCCCAGGTGCGCTTCGTTTGCCGGTAGTGTGTGCCCACCCACAAATATGCCTGCCTACTAGCGACTGCTTAACTTTACAAAATATTTCCTCGTTTTTATACTCTTCTGCGCGCAGACAGACTGTTATTCTACAATAACAATGCTTAACTACTAATGTTAAGAAATTAACAAACTTCAAATAGCAACAATTGAATACTCAATTTAGTGTTGTACAATTCAACAAGTATATGTAAATTCAATACAATTCAATTCAATTCAAAATGTGATATAATTCAATTTAAACAATTCAATTTATATACTTTAATTAACTATCTATAATAATACTTCACAAAAATAAATAATGTTGTGGGGACTCCAAAGCCCCTGGATTTGGGTCCTCACACCGATGTAAACTTAGAAGAAGTGTCTGAGTTCAGTAGCTCTGAAAAAGCTTGAGAAATTATGTTAATATTCGACAACATGTATTTACGAATAAAAATAAAAACACATAAAGAAAAACAAATTGTATTTTTTAATTTGGTTTCATGTGTTTTTGGATATTTCGCAGCCATTTATTCACTAATTTACAAGTATTAGAAGAGTGGTCAGAAAACTTACTAATTATCGTGATATTTTCCGAATAGTTTCATTGCTAGATGCACTTGTACATCACCAACTAGATGACATGTGTGTACGGTTGAAATGTTTATTCAACCAATGATATTTAAGTAATTACAGAGTTAATAAAAGCATTTAAAAGTATGATTTAACAATATCAAAGGTAATTAAAAGAATTTATTAGTATGATTCAGCAATTGCAGCTTTACCACGACCGGCACTAACGACTTTACATCAACGACTGACTCTCTCTCTGTACGACCATCAAAAACATCCGAACTCCGTGGCATGCCGCACGACGTAAGCCGAACTCTCCGTCTTACATTCGGCCTTCTTGACCTTCGTCATCCCAAATGACAAGAGCTCTTCATTCTGTTCAACAAAACGCCACAACTTCAAGTTGTCGCAACTACTCATGGTCTCTCGGACCCTCGACTTGTGATGCTTTCTTCACCTCATATCGACCATTGCCTTTAACCTTGGTGATTTCGTATGGACCCAAAAACTTGCTTGCCAGTTTATGGCCCGAGATAAACTGCGTTCTCTTTATAGCGACGAGGTTGCCTATACTGTAGATTTGTTCTCCTCGCCACAACATCGGTTCACCAGCAGACAGCTACGCGATTACAGCTAAAATTGAGCGATTTACGCGTTCAATTTGGCCATTGCCTCTGGCCACCCCTGTTGTTGACCAAACCTGCTCGACTTTGTGTTCGTTAAGGAAATCTATCAGCCCTTTCGCGTAAATGCAGTACCTCGGTCGCTTAAGATTCGCCTCGGAAATCCAAACACATTGGACCACTCGTTCAGTTTTTGTATTACCTCTTCATGTCCCATAAATCTTGTTGGGAACAGGCAGACGAACTTGGAGAACCCATCGACCATTGCCGAGATATATTTGTAGCAATTAGTTGTTGCATCCATCGCCCCAAATGGTCGATATGCAGCGTGTGTAACGGTATGTCATCTTTGTCGATGCAATTCAAGTAGCCTTCTTGTTTGCCCTACTTCTTGCTATGAACAATACATTTTATGCATTTGGTGATAAATTTACCTACTCTGCTTTCCAAATGCAGAAACCAGTACTGCTGCTGTACCGCGTGCATAGTATTGGCTACCGAGAAATGACCAACATCGTGCGCTTCCTGTATCACCTCTCGTTCCATCAGTTTCAGCACCACCAGTAACTCGTTACCCTCGACTGACTTGAACAGCATACCACCTTTCAACATGTAATTTTCTTACAGACGCTCTGCAAGTATTTCGAGCTCATCATTCTGCTGTGCTCTCTTAATTCGCGCTGAAATCTCTGATGTGACGATCAAAACCGACTGCGGATAACGGCTGAGATAGTCGACGTGCTTCATTTTGTTGCCTGCTCGATGCTCTACGTCAAAACAAACATCCTGCAGGTACAACAACCACTGTGCAACTTTTCGTGGTACAACCTGCTTAGTAGTGGTTTGTTTGAACGCGATACAGTCCGTAATCAACTTAAACCGGACACCTAGCAGGTAATGACGAAACTTCTCAGCGCCAAATACGCCGCCTTAACCTCCAGAATGTAGCTGTATTTTTTAGATTCTCCTTCTGATTTTTTCTTGCTCCAAAAATACACAGGATGGAGTCTGCCGTCAAACTCCTGAAGCAAAACAGTACCAAAGCCTTCCTTCGATGCGTCAGTATGGAGCTCAGTCCTCGCCCCTCTCTCGTATATACGTAACACCGGTTCACTCGTTAGATGCGCTTTCAATTTATTTACTGCATCTATTTCTGCTGGCCCCATATGGAAGTCAATTTCTTTTTTTTTTTATTTGTCAATGGACGCGCTACTCGCGCATATTTCGGAATAAATTACCTGAAAGATCCCAGTATCCTGGTAAGACCCAGGAACGCCTGCACTGTCTTAACATTGGACGGAGTAGGAAAACGACTGACAGCTGTTGTATTCTCTTTTACAGGCCGGACTTCGTTGTTTTCGATGACATGACCAAGAAAATTTATTCGCGACTGAAGAAAACTACACTTCTTCTATTTAATTTTGAGACCATACTGGGCAGCTTTCTTGATAACGATCTCTGTCTTTCGCATGCACTCCTCACACGTAGCGCCGAAAACGACAATATCATCCATGTACAGTTGCATAACATTATCGTTAATCATCTCCTGGTATATGTGGTTCACGAATCTAATAAAAGCGGCCGGAGAGTTTTTAAAACCGAATGGTGCCTTATTAAATTTGAACAAACCCTCTCTAGTGACGAAAGCTTTATACGCTCTACTTGCTTCTTCCACCGGCACGTGAAAGAACCCGTTTTCAAGGTCCATTATTGTGAAAAACTTGGCTCCTTGAATCTTCTCCAAAACTTCTTCAATCAGGGGCACCGGAAAACAATCATCCAGTACCATACTATTCAACTGCCTGTAGTCGATGCAAACTCTTAATGTGTTGTCTTTTTTACGAACAACCACCACTTGAATTGCTACATTTGACGCAGATTTGCGTACAACACCCTGGCTGATCCACTCGTCCACTTTGTTTTTGACAGCCATGGCTTCATCTGCTGAGAGTCGACTTGGCGACTGGCGGAAAGGTTTTACCATACCATCGGGTATAATTTTTAACGTTATAGGACACTGCTCCGTAGTTGCCTCGTCTGACTTATAACTTGCTTTAATAATATCTTCGATTCTTTTACGAAATTGCGGCGAAGCGGTTACGGTTGGAGCTTCAAAAACATTAAAAACCTCTACGGCGTAGCCACCCAGAATTGCTGGTTCTGCTTCCAAACTTTCAAATTCGAACCCCTACACATCCGCAACTAGCTGAAATTTTCTAATAAAGTCATACCCACCCCCAAAAGAACATCGCAGCCCATTTTACCATCTGGCACTACTAAAAACTGCTGCTGGGTATGCAGCGCATCAACCACCACATCTGCCGAAAAAAACACCACCCGGCTTTGTTGTTGTATTACCTAGTCCACGTAATACAGACACACTTGGATTCATCGCAATTTTATTGAGTGTTCTTGCAACACTCTCTTTTACAATCGTGACATCGGACCCTGTATCGACTAAGCCTTTAACGACCTTATCGTTTATTAAAATATTTCTAATACGCTTGCGATCAACTACGAGATTCACCTTTTCGACTTTATTTTTGCAATCTCGCAATTTTGCACTTCGTATTAGCTTTACAATCTTTGTGTTTATGTTCCGGCGAGCCACAGTTAAAACAGTGCTCCCTTCTCTTATTTTGAACAACCTGCTCTTTATTAAATGTATTTGGCTTCTGTGGACCACTGTCTCTTTTCTCGTGAATATGCAACCGTTCATACACCCACAACCCTTCCCTTAATTCTGCAACGTTTTGCTGCGGTACATAGCATATTTGTACTCACTCTTATATAACGCAATATTGCTGTTTCTTCGAGGCAGCCAATGCTTGCAAGCTTTCTCATCACTAGCATGTGATGACTGCTGATGAACCTCCGCTCTATTCCAATTATAGTTAAACTCTCTGCTTCTAAGAATAATTTTGCTGTTCCACACATTTTGCCTCGCGCTTGTACATACTTTTGCTTCTCTGTTAATCCGTATGCGTCAGCGTTCGCTTCGAATATTTGAAACCACTTAACAATAGGAACGGAACGGCCATCACACTCGCTGATCACCTTTTCAAAATTGGCCGTTGAGATTTTTACTTTACTATCTCTCTCTTCGTCAACTCTCTTCGTATCTTCAGTGTGAGTAGCTGCAGCAACTGCTGAATTTTCGTTTCCATGTCGCTACCCCACTTCCACTGCTATTGCTTTCAACGTTTACCAACTCACCCTCTCTAGACATTGCTGCTGCTGGTTCGATTTCACTCACAACTTGTTCCTGCTCTCGCTCTTGCAATCTGCTTTCTGCTGGTGTACGTTTTAATTTGCCCATTAAAACGACGAGTTACAACTTTAATTACGACTGCACTGCTGATGACGACTGCCAAAAATACCAACTGATACCGACGACTTCACAACTGACGACAACTGCAACGATGATTGGCTGCTTTAACGACGACTGCGCAGCTGATAACGACCGCAAACTGCTTCAACGACGCGTTCGCAAACTTCGACAGAAATGCTTCTGCCAAACTTTCAACAAAACCGCCACCGCGCACGAACGGCTACTTCCACTTGTACCGACAAAACGATTGAACTGCGTTGACTGCGAAACCGTGCTAAATGTACATGAAACGGGCGATGCTTCACAACTTATTTTTCACACTTTCACAACGGGTCAACAGGTTGAGCACCCAAATGTACGATTGAAATGTTTATTCAACCAATGATATTTAAGTAATTACAGAGTTAACAAAAGCATTTAAAAGTATGATTTAACAAGTACAAAGTTAATTAAAAGAATTTATTAGTATGATTCAGCAATTTCAGCTTTACCACGACCGGCACTAACGACTTTACATCAACGACTGACTCTCTCTCGGTACGACCATCAAAAACAGCCGAATTCCGTGGCATGCCGCACGACGTAAGTCGACCTCTCCGTCTTACATGTATGAGCGAGTGAACATACTGTAAGGCAAATGCGCCCGGAGAAGTGGTCACTTTTTTCCCCAGACCCATACAAAACTAACCGATAAACTGACGTAAAGTTTTAGTCAGTTTTCCCACCAATTTATTTATTTATTTATTAATTTCAGTCTACAGAATTTAAATTACGCGGGGGATTATATAATATGGGCAAATTTGTTAAATAAGGTGTAATTTATGTGCCCATCGATTAGTTTATAAATAAATACAATGGAGAAGTAATCTCTTCTTTCCCTCAAAGACTCGAGACCCAGCAATTTCCGTCTGCCAATATATGGACGAAACATAACCTTGCCAGAGCAACTTGCAAATAGCGAATTTGGTGAAAATGGCTGACTTCCAAAACGGCAATTGCTTTGCATACGTACAAAGTATAATGTTCCATAACGCCGAACTACAAAATATTGACAATGTATTTTGTTCCAAAATTCATCCGAAAAGTTATCGAAACGCATCGCTAGAGCAATCAGTGCATCAGAAACAAAGTTGATGCTTCGTTTGTTATTGGTTACCATTGGTGTTTTAAATATGAAAAATTCACGAAAATTATTCATTGCTATATTGAATATTTAAAATATGCAATGTATATGGTTGCAATGTGTCGCAACTCTGCATATACAAACAGTTCGAATACCGCAGTATAATAATATCCAAACATTGTATTGATACGTTTTGGAAGTCAGCCAATCTTTTGAACTCTTTCAACTTTGATCGAGTGCACTTCATTATATGGACTCTATGTTATAGAACAGTATTCCAGACGGCTTCTTACTAAAGTAATATAAAGGGATTTCAAAGTTATTGGATCTCTGAACTCTTGAGTATTGCGCCTAATAAAGCCTATAACTCAGAACGATTTAGATACAATATAGTCAACGTGTTTTGTAAACGAGAGTTAGGAGTAAAAAATAATCTTTAATTTCAGTGCTCCGCTTTAAAACGCAACTATCTAATTTAAAGTCAAAAGATATATCACTACTAGACTTCCTCGAGAAGGTAACCACACAACATTTACCTATATTTAGGTTCAAACAGTTTAATGGACACTACTGCTGAAATTCATCTAGATCGAGCTGAAGACGATTACAATCTGAGAGATCACGCACAACTGAAAAAAGCTTAACATCATCTGCAAACATCAGGCAGTTTGCAAAATTAAAACAGTTAGGCATGTCGTTTATAAATAGAATAAACAAGAGTGGTCCACAATCCGTGCCCTGTGGTATGCCCGCCCGTGCATTAACCGTCACTTGAGATGTTGTTGGCTCAATTTTCACATATATCTTTTTTTTCGTTAGAAAGCTCTCGAAAAAATCTAGCAGTTTTCCACTAATACCGTAACTTCTCAGCTTTTGTAAAAGTATACTGTGTTTGACTTTATCGAAAGCTTTGGAAAAGTCTGTGTATATGACATCAACTTGAGCGTGGTTTTCAAAAGCTTTAATTATCTTATTAGTTAAGAGAATTAAAGCAGGTTGATCTACCGGGAGAAAATCCATGCTAACCATTGGATATTAAACCCCTTACATGATCAAATAAATTCGATTGGATTATTTGATCAAATAATTTGGCTAACGTACATTGTTTAACTATAGGTCTATAGTTACAGACATTATTGCGATCTTCAGATTTATAGATCGGGTCGCTGAAAAGTAATTTATCTAAGCAGTTTTGGAAAAGAAGAGATATAGGATAAGCAACGCTGTAGAGCACTTTTTAAATAACATGGGTGAAAACCCTTCAGAGTCAGGCTTCGACCTAGGCTTAACTAATGAAATAGCCAGCAATACATCTTCCTCCGAAACCGAGAATCCTGTGTAATAGGTGATAAAGAAAGTTGAGGGGAGAATGGGTGTTGATAAATCATGGTTTTCATAGACCCTCTGAAAAAAAATTGGCAAACAAGGCACAAGCGTCGAGTGTGTTGTGAGAAGTGTTGTTTTCATATTCCAGACTCGTAGGAAATCCATTAGTTTTCCTTCTCGATTCAACAAATTGCCATTGTTTTATAGGGACAAAACTGGAAATTGCAGAAGATGGTATTTCTTTC
>NW_023458559.1:964886-966210 GCF_013731165.1 Rhagoletis pomonella | reverse complement strand
ATACCGCTGGGATGAAGCGGGCTGCAGCAGCAATGACAACCCTGCGATAGTTTACAGGCTTGAATGCCAAAGATCGTGGTGCGCATTAAAGTCACCTACTACCATTCGGCAATTAGGCAATTTAAAATCTCCCAGAAAAATAATTTCATATGAAACTTTCAAAATGCTTAGTACATAGATTACATTTTCCAAGTGTTTTTTATAAATAGTTATATCACTGCTTGGAGCAATGAAATATATAATAGCTATCAGTGACTTATTATTAGTAAGCCTAATATTAACGCGTACTTGGTCCAGCATACCATCAGCCAGATTAAGACTCCTCCTCCTAGTTCTTTCGTCAATCTGCACGGTGTGTCAGTCCAGGATATTCCGTAATGTGACATCAGTTAAGTGCAACACCTGCCTTGGCTGGTGTCACTTTAGGGACTATGAGGGCCCATGCCATGCTGCTCGGTTGCAATCCCTAACTGCGACGCCGCCCACTAAAACCACAGGGTAACAGCCTCTGCAGCAGCAAGCACAGCACGTGGTGGCCCGGCAACACACGTCACTAACACCCCACACTCCAATAAGTCTCCCTAGGCACACGAAGATCGAGGAGATAACAGTCTTCATGGGTCGTCACGGAATATTAATAGCTGCGGTCCAAGACACACAGCTGCACGGCAATTTAACACTGTTGAATTGCGCCAGATACAACGTGCATCGTCGATATAGTGAGCGAGATAGTGGTGGTGGCCTAGCGTTCATCACGCACCACACCGTGCAGTATGGTCTTATCGAAGCAGACATCGACCGCAGGGATACCATTCTAGAACGTCAGGGAATTGCTATCCGGTCAGGCGATGTCGAGCTCGAAATATTTAACGTATATAAACTCCCTGCCACCAGCTGCCCGGCAGGATATCACCCTGAGATAGGTGCGCTCCTCAGAGGTGAAAACCGTATGGAAGTTGGTGACTTTAATGCGCACCACGATCTTTGGCATTCAAGCCTGTAAACTATCGTAGGGGAACACAATTGGCCGAGCAGATAGAAGATTCGGCGTTCTGTACAATGAACGACGACGCACCCACCAGGATTATGGGCAGCTGCCGCAGCTCACCAGACATAACAATAGTCAGCGCTGGTCTGATTAACAGCGTATCATGGCGACCTATGCTGACTTTAGCATCAGACCATTTGCCCATAATCATCTCGATTGATAAACCAGCTGGCTTTGCTTATGCGGATTTCCGGACCTATGTCAACTTTTCTTAAGCTGATTGGAAAGCCTTCACGGATGTTGCTGAAAGCGCCTTCGCTGCACCACTCACATCAA
>NW_023458559.1:961867-964786 GCF_013731165.1 Rhagoletis pomonella | reverse complement strand
TCGCAGGGTTGTCATTGCTGCTGCAGCCCGCTTCATCCCAGCGGTATGCTTCTCGGACCCTCGTCCGAATTTTCCCGCTGAAGTGGCTGTCCTAGCCGATGGGCGCGACAACCTTCATCAGGCCGATCCCGGAAATCCCCGTATTAGGGATCTCAACTCGGAGATTCGGCAACTGGTGAACGAACGTAATTGGAAGAAATGGGAAGAGCATCTGGAGACCTGCAAATTCGCCTCAGGTGTGAGTAAGATTTTGTCAACCTTGAGGTCATTGTCCAACCCGACGAAGCGTGACGACAGAGTTGAAATAGACTTTGGTGACCACGCTTCGTAGGACCCGGAGCGATGCGCGAGCTATTTAAGCCTGCAGTTCATCTTGCATCCTCCGGTGGATAAAGCCAAACGTCGAGTGACCAGAAGGCTGCACAGACTGCCAAAACCTAGTGCGCCTCTTTTTTCCCCCATCGATGAGTTAAAGTTAGCCATCTGGAAGACGAAAACCTCCAAAGCCATTGGACCCGACGGAATATGCATGCTGATGCTGAAAAATTCGGCTCCTACGGGAGTAGCGTACCAAACGGAGGTCCTCAATTTGTCGATGGCCACTCTAGTCATTCCAGACATATGGAAGATGGGGAGAGTGGTCCCACTGCTCAAATCGGGGAAACCAGCCCACAAAGGGGAGTCTTATCGGCTGATAACCCTTCTTTACCCGTAGCTAAGACACTAGAGGCCTTGCTACTCCCGTGTTTTACAAACCAGCTGACCCCAGCGAAGTATCAGCATAGATTCGGTAAAGTATGCAGCACATCAACAGCATTTAACGCCATAAATACCCAGATAACTCGTGGCCTTAACCGAAAGCGCCCCTGTGAGAGAACTAATCTAGTAGCGCTGGACCTGTCTAAGGCGTTCGACACTGTCAGCCATTCAACGCTACTAGAAGACATAGAGGCCTCCTCTCTCCCACAGGGACTGAGTGGTCGTCACTCGTCAGTAACTTTTAGAGAAAAATCGAACAAACCGAGGAAAATAAAACAGGGGGTTCCACAGGGTGGATTCCTTTCCCCATTACTGTTTAACTTTTAAATTTCGAAGCTCCCTCAACCACCAGGGAGAGTCTCGATAGTCTTTTATGTTCACAATTGCTCGATCATGGCGTCCGGGAACGGAATTGATGACTTGTGCTCGAAAGTAAACGGTTATCTCGCCGAGCTGCACGTAGCCTAACCCTCTCCCATACAAAATCCTCAGCTACACTTTTTACCACCTGGACGAAGGAGGTCAGACTACAACTGGGAATTCACGTCGATGATACACCAATTCTGACGGTGAACAACCCGAAGATACTCGGAGTAACATCCGATAGTCTGTTCTCCTTCTCAGCGCATACAACCGCAATTGTCAACAGAGTACAAAGCCGCAACAAGGTCCCCAAATCGCTAGCCGGCAGCACCTGGGGCAAAGACAAAGAAACGTTGCTGGCAACGAACCAGGCAATTGGCCGGCCGGGTCTGAACAACGCAGCGCCCGTGTGGTCACCGGGGCTAGTAGGGCGCAGTGGATGAAGCTGCAGACTTGCCAGAAAACGGCGCTCAGGACAACGACAGGATGCCGTTTAATGTCGCCGCAACACCACCTGCACGAGGAGGCCCACATGCTCCCTGTTAAGAAGCATAACACAATGCTTTGCAAGTAGTTTCTGGTTGGGAACCACAGATGTGGTCACCCAAACAGACAACCCTTTGCAGAAGAGCTTTCGCCCAGGCACGTCAGGGGGCATCTCTACGAACTGACGAACGAAGTCCAGAGGTTCAGTAAACAACCTCTGAACCAGACAGCTTATCGACCGGCATTGAATGGCATTCACAGAGAGGCAGTCTCGAGTTATGAGACTTCCGACCTGTGAATGCCGTTCTGGGCATATAACCACCAGACGTGGACGAGACAAAACTTAGTCTGCCTCGGGAGACTCGGACCATAATAGCCCAACTGCGCTCTGGTTACTGCAGCCGGTTGAACTCATACCTGAGCAGTTTAAACGAAGATGTACTCAACGAATACCCGGCATGCGGAGAGTCGCCCCCTGACTCACAGCGTCTCTTCGTTTGCCCTCTGGATCTCACCACGCTAACGCCTCTGTCCCTATGGACAGACCCCATCGACTCTGTACGCTTCCTGGGGCCACCGCTAGTAGAGCTTGACGACTACGATTGAGGGACTAACCAATCTGGGCGGGGTTTTCGTAGCGGCTACAACAACAACAACAACAGCATCTCAGCGGGGATTGATTTGTTAACTTGCTAAAGGAGGCTGCTTGGATCAGAATCGAAATCATTATGATGAAATGATGTCAGTATAATAATAAACATTTCGGGAATGGCTTTGCCGCGCGAGACACAATAGACTTTAAAATAATAATAAATAGATCTATTGATAAAAATGTCTGGTGTATAGTTGTACAATTAGAAAATTGTGAAACCAACTGGAAAGTCGGAGTAGTATATCTCTCACCCAGTTGTAGTGATGCCGACTTTCTGACATATATGGAGGCAGTTTTGTCGGAAACATGCGATAACATGATAAATACCGTAATTGTTGGGGATTTTAATATAAATATGAATATTGTATCGACATATAGTAGGAAACTCAATGAGGTATTCTCTCAGCAGGCAATGAAACAGCTCTTCTTCTTCTTTTTTGGCGCTGTAACCGCCTAAGCGATTTTGGCCGAGTTCAGCAAAGCACGCCAGTCGTTTCTCCTTTGTGCCAACTGACGCCAATTGGAAACGCCAAGTGAAGCCAAGTCCTTCTCCACCTGGTCTTTCCATCGCAGCGGGGGCCTCGCTCTTCCTCTGCTACCACCAGCGGGTTCCGAGTTGAATACATTCAGAGCTGGAGCGACGGTGTCCATTCGAACGA
>NW_023458559.1:956090-961767 GCF_013731165.1 Rhagoletis pomonella | reverse complement strand
TCTCAAGTAGCACAAAAGTCAGAAATACACCAGAATATTTTGTGTATTTTTTACATCGACGTGATATACATTTTCAATATAAAAAATATGCCATTTCTAAGCGCAGTTTTTGAACAGTTTATTTCGATTCAGTGTAAAGGTTATACCGCTTTTTCGTGCATTATTTACACCTACCGTAAATTTTTTTTACTGATTTTCGGCATATATATTATGCTAGTGGTATACATGTATTCTTATTTCTAGAACATAATATAAACTCCGTTGGTGTAAAATACGTATTGGTATTGGCTCAAATCATACACCATAATGGTAAAGAATTTACACCATATTCTAGCATAAATATATTTTCATGAGTGTGAAGAGTACAAAAGGATTCGAGGAATAAAATTTACTACTAATCAAATTTAAAATTAACTCAGACATAAAATTTACACCGAAGCTCTTTTTTAATCTGCGCGACTTGGAATTATTTTTATAAATCTCAGCATTCCTTTTCGTAATATGCAGGCAAGAAAATCGCGAATATATATGAATGTGAGTACCTAATTTAAAAACGAGGTACATTCTATCGAGTGAATTTCGGTACTACCCCCTCTAAAACTCGAGCGCCTCAAAATTTATAAGGATTTGATGATTTTTAAATAAATCTGGAAAAACTTATATTTTGAAAGCAATGAATTTTTCGCCATTATTAAATTTTTAAGAGATGCGCTGTTTAAAAAAGGTTCGGAAATACACATAAAGTGGCATAGTTGAGCCAATGTACATAATGAAATTGTTAAATTAGTTAAATAATAGTCATACAGCTTTAATATGGCGTCCAGCTGAGTTTCAGTATTAGGCTAAGTTTACAACCTAACGTATTAGCGTAGCGAGAATACACAAAAATCGCTTCTAACCAACATTTACACAGTCTTTGGTGTTTATCGCTGTGCAAGCAAATAAAAATTATGTAGTTTGTTAAAAAAAGCTTTTTCTCATACTTTAAGCCCAAATAAATAAAAAATATACATATGTACATATTTATATAATAAATTAAACATCTCTTCTACTGCTATTATATACAATACAATATGCTTAAGTTTCGGTATAAATTGTCAAGGGGTTGTGGAAACAAAAAAAATATATTAGGGGAATCCCTACGAAGCAATGTATCACACGTTTTTTTGCTTTCCCAACAACAAAATATGTGCTAGATTGGTACGTAGCAACTTTAAATCTAAAACGCTACTCATCGTAAACTCTCCTATTATAAAAAATTAGTCGTGTATAATTTTGCTGCAATTAAAACACTAGCTACTTTTTAATCGCCAGCGATTATTCTGGCGAAGAAGTTTCTTTGGATTGAGCGATTTCCATTTCATCGCGTAACGTTATTACTCTAGGTTGTGAACTTAGCCTTACTTTTATAATACTTTGAAAATATGGTCGTCGTTGAAAACTTACACCGATTCTTGAGTTTGGTACAAAAATATTTACCAAGCCAAGAACGGTGTATTTATTTTGCCCTAGACACAATACAGTTTGAGAATTTGGTATAAAAAATGTTTCTTGCCAAATGAACACAGTTGACAGAAGTTTAAGCTCCTACCACACGTCCATTATTCGAACGCAATCGCGAACGTATACATTTCAACATGTTTTGTTAACATTCGCGTACGAAATCAAATCAGCGTTCGCCTATGTTATGTAGAAAAAATTCTCGCTGTTGTTCGTACTCATATATACTATGCCACTTATAGCTGCATTTGTGAAGGCATGATGTTGAATCATTACTACCCAAACAAACTTTAAGCGTGTAGGGGTGCCTTATTGATGCATATTTCACCACTGGTGTATTGAATATACCAACCAGTGTTACCACTCTACAATATTTTTAGGAACAAAAACTCCTACCAAATCAGTTTCCAAACTATTAATTTTTTTTAATCATCAGATATTGATATTTTATTTCGTTTCTGATTTTACTTCATGCAAAAGTATGAATCTTTGAGATTAATTCAATTTATATCAATTATTTTATGTCTAAAATGTAAAAAAAATACAATCGATATAAAAATTTAATATTTGGTAACAAAAAAAATGTATTACTGTGCTCGCGCAATTTTATTTTTATTTATTTGTTTTCATTTAACCATGATGCAATAAAATTACGGAATGTCAGCAACATAATCTTAATATTTCGGTACGAGTTTTAGGCCATTTTAGCACGCTTTCAGTACGCTTTTCTACTTTCACATCACCATTGTATTACCGCCATTCGACAAAATTTATTTAAAATTTTTACAAATGTTCTAATAAACGAATACTATGCAAAAACAGCTCAATGCATTTTTGACATTTCGAATAGGATTTATTTTCTATTATAACTTCAAAACTTTGATAGGATTGCAAAACATCTTTAAAATTTGGAATCGGAAATCCAAATCGATGAGAAATCAATTTCGAACGAAACCAGAACAGCCCTGAAATGAAACTACCAATTTACAAAACGGCAACACTGATAGCAGCTCTACTTGTGGTATGTATAATAAGCTCATATTAAAACAGGCAGTGTATTATGTACACACACACTACCTTTGTTTCTTTACTTTCCTAGCAGATCATGATCAGGAAGAAGAATGTGAAGAATTACAGAATTACACTCACAGCTAGTGAAATATAGAAAAAGTCAAGAAACGCAAACTAGCAGAAACTAGCTAGTAAACACCTGACCGATGCTTTTGACAACTGAACATATGTATTTGCTGCGAATTTTTAATCACATTTGATGTTTAAAAATTGTTCACAAATACTCAGGTTTTGCCACACTTTATCAAATTTAATAAATCGCCCGTTTTTATCAAAAAATACAAAAATACGTAAAAGAAGCAAATCAAAGTAGCTGTGCCTAATCTCTCTAATGTTGGAGCAACAGCGGAATTTTTCACCGCATAGCGTGAGAATTATGTGTTTCTTGTAATTTGCTTTTGTAATTATACCTTTCATGAGCATGAAATGGTATTATAACTTTGGTCCGATGTTTGTAAGTACCAGAACAAAAAGAGATAGACCCATGAAAATGTATACTTATATGATCAGAACGTCGAGCTGAGTTGATTTAGCCATGTCCGTCTGTCCGTCTGTCCGTCTGTCTGTCTGTTTGTATGCAATCTAGTCTCTCAGTTTTCGAGATATCCGGATCAAATTTGGTAGGTGGGTGTATTTTTATAATGTATTAATCATTTGTCGGAACCGGAAGAATCGGACCACTATAACATATAGCTCCCATACAACTGATTGTTCAGATATGAGATTTTTCGTTATAACTTCTGCATTTATGCAGCTACGAACATGAAATTTTGCAGTACTTGCACTCATTATCAACAGAATACTTACAGTGAAAATTACAAAGATCGGGTCACTATAACCTATAGCTCCCATACAACTGATTGTTCAGATATAAAATTTTTCGTTATAACTCCTCCATTTATATAGCTAGGAACATGAAATTCCGCACTGTTTTCAATAATTATTAACAGAAAACTTACGGTGAAAATTAAAAAGATCGGGTAACTATAACCTATAGCTCCCATACAACTGATTGTTCAGATATGAGATTTTTCGTTATAATTCATCCATTTATGTAGCTAGGACCATGAAATTTCGCGCTGTTTTCACTCATTATCCACAGAAGACTTACAGTGAAAATAACAAAGATCGGGTCACTATAACCTGTAGCCCCCATACAACTGATTGTTCAGATATGAGGTCTTTTATCATAACTCCTCCATTTATGCAGCTAGGAACATGAAATTTCGCACCATTTTTGCTCATTATCAACGGAATACTTACAGTGAAAATAACAAGGATCGGGTGACTATAACATATATGTATCTTCCATACATCTGATTGTTCAGATATGGGATTTTACTGTAAAACTCCTTTATTTGAACAGCTAAAACCGATAAATTTCGTAAGATATTTTATAAATAATAATACAAAGTCTACTGAGAAAATCGTCAAAATCTATGCTGTATAAGCTTTATCTCCTATACCACTGATTGTTCAGATACCAGTTTTTGCGATATATCTTCTTTATGTAGGAAACTAAACCCAATAAATTGTGTTACCGGTTTACATACCGATCACATAGCAGTGAAAATCACTTAGATTGGTGCCATATAAAGTATATCTTCCATACCTCTGATTGTTTAGATGCGATTTTTTATATAAGTATGTAACTCCTCTATCCATGTATGCAGATGTATTCAAAAGCAGTAATCTGTCAAAGTAAAATTTGCAGATGTTCATGAAAGGTATGAAGCCTTCGGCATAGCCGAAGACAGCGCTGCTCTTACTTGTTTTTTACTTATATTCGGCTAACACTACCTTGTGTAAATGCGCCTATCTGTAAAGAAACAAAGCTACTGTGTGGTGTATTCAATATTCATTTTTTGGTGAATTCTTTGGACCACTGTAAATTGCTCTCAGAATTTGTGATGTGCTGAGTCGCTACTTTTAAGTATTGATCGATACTCGGTACCGATTTAAAAGTATCAAATACTTTCGATACTTGGTACTGAAATCTTGGAATTTCTAATAAAAGCGCGCAACAGCCAAAAATATGAGTTATATGTACACATACATATAGTGTCAGCGATTAAAAATAAATAATATTGCCACCAGAACTATTGCAGTTGGAAAGACGGTTGCGATAAGTAAAAGAAGGCGAGAGTGTGTTTTGCGACATCAGTATCAGGGCGAATTTAATAAGGTGGTGTTACCGGCGTATCTGAATTTTTTGCCGTGGAGGACATTACATCAAAATTACGTGTTTGTTGTAGTTAATACTAATGACAGTATGAATATCTGTGTATAATTTGTTAGTGTAATTTTTTACTTATATACGGCTAACACCACCTTATTAAATTCGAATTGATCATTATTGTGCATTATTGTGCCTGCCTTGTTCGCCGCACACATTATGCTTGCTTCACTTAACTACATACATACAAACACATTGCTCATCTCTTGAGAAAGGACCGTCTTATTTGTACATTTTGGGTTTTTAGGCGATGTCTTATAAAATATCAATAATTTTTACCCCCAAAAGTAGCCTATGTCGAGATAGGTCCTTTTCCCTTTAAATCCACATTTCATTGGATTCCCAAAAAGTATTTTAACGTTTAACTAGCCAAAGATGTAGTTCAAGATGCCCCTATAAAATAATCTTAATTAAAATATAAAACAATTTCAAAGGAAACTGATTTTTTTTTTTATTCAAAGTCAAACCATCTACTGTGACTTAAGCTACTTTAATTGAACGGCACAGATATAATGACGAAAGGTACCGAAAAGGAAGTATTGGGTACCGAAATTTTTTCAAGTATTGGGTACCGAGAATTCAGCACATCACTACTCAGAATGTCGCCTGAATAATTTTAATGACATTTGTTAACGTGGAGCTATTTGTGAACCAAATGAAAAAGGTGGCGCATTTTAGGAGCTGGTGTAGTTTTCGTACTTATCTCAATGAATAAATAGTACCAAAATGTTAAAGGTAGAATTTTGATTTGAAAGAAATACTGGTGGAATAACAAATACACCAAAACGTTCTTTTTTTATTCAATCTAATCAGATTTGTACCAAAATCCATAAATTTACACCAATTTATACACCAGTGTGCTACTTGAGT
>NW_023458559.1:955500-955990 GCF_013731165.1 Rhagoletis pomonella | reverse complement strand
ATTGTAATTATTTATCTTAATTACCAATTCCTAATATTTGTTATTTCATTTCCTTGATTTTTTTCTTTTCATCAGAAATTGCGCTCAAATTAAATGCAAATACACAAAACGTGCCCAATAAATAAAAAAATGTGATTAGTATTGCCATAATGCAACCCTGCTGCGAGGTTGTAAAATGTAGACCCGCAAAAAACATACCTTTGAGTGTGACAAAATGTAAACGGCGTCGTTTTCCAATTTTTTATGGGAAACAACAACACCACAGATTTTACGGTTAGAAAACGTCTTAAACTGTAGACGTCTACATTTTGAAACACTATTTGGAACGAACTGTGAACACCCCAACTATCACTCTTAACTTTGCTTTCTAAGTAGCAGTGTTGCCATTTTAGCCGTATTCCGGTTAGATTTAGCCGGTTGCGATAGCAAACAGCCGGAGAAATTTCGATTTAGCCGGCAGTCGATTTGTTAGCCGTTTTGCAGAAAAAAA
>NW_023458559.1:946957-955400 GCF_013731165.1 Rhagoletis pomonella | reverse complement strand
TTCGATTTAGCCGGCAGTCGATTTGTTAGCCGTTTTGCAGAAAAAAATTAGCCGTTTTTAGCCGATTTTGCTATTTGTCTTGTTTTCTTAAATTTCAAATATGTATATATGTTTCCATTTTTGACTAAGCGACCCAAAAAAGCGAAATGGCTACTAGCCTTATCGTGGAGAAAATTTTCATGTCAGGCAGGGTTGTATGATATTGGGCCAGTTTCGCTTATTTTTATTTTAAACGAAGAAGGGATTTTCTTCATAAAATGTTTGTTATAAATGTCTTAATTTTAAGTGTGAAGTTGTATTCGCAAACTTAGAAAATAAGAAATTGTTTCACTGTTAAGACACTTAAGATTCGTTTGTGTTTGGATATAGTGCCAACAAACAGAATAAATATTACATGTAGATATTGTCTTCCCAGATAGCGCATATTCAATTCTGCCTAAATTACAAAACACCATTTTTGCCCACTCCCATAGGTTTAAGGTAAGGGAAAAATTTATATTTTCAAGCACTATGTACACATATGTAATTTTTTTAAACAAAGTTTTTTGCTGAGAGAACTTATTTAAATTCCAAAACCCGAATGCCAACACTGAAGTGAGTCAAAATGAAAATAAAAGAGCAGAAATTTCTATGTAAAGCAAAACTTTCTGGGAATCCTACGAGACATCTGCCGGTCATATGACCGGTCATCTAAATGGGAGATCTGCAGTCTTTTGGCATCATATTTTACATCAGAATTGAAGGGATTTCTGAAAAATCTGACCAGTTCTTTTGTGTAACTGTGATTTTACATCCCTTGTCAACATATGGCCTCGGTTGATGCTAACTTAAGGTCGTTGTTTTACTGCCTTAAAATTGAAGGGACATTTTTATAGCGGTTTTTATGTGTATTGGTTTCTATCTGAGTGTATTGAGAATCGGTCAGTCTGAAAAGGCCTTATAGGGAAGACAATTATCACTCAAAATATCAGATAGTAAAAGTAATAGATAGTTTTTTTTGCCGAGTACCTTTTAAATCATTGGAATTAACTAAATTAATTAAGTAAACAAGTATTAACTTACATTTTACATATTAAAATCGCTCCAGTTTGTAAATTTTTAAATTTAACGAACTTGTTTATTCAAATTATCGTCGACAAAAAATCCAACCATGTGCCACAATCATATGTTTTTCATAATTGCAAATTCTTGCTGGCAAAATTTTTTCCGGCTCGAATTTGTAACTTCTCTCCAAGAAATAGTATTTTTACTCGTGATTTAGTTAAATAAAACATGTGAAATTTAGGTGAAGCATTTTAGTCGCTTTTAGCCGGTTTTATTTGCCAATTTAGCCGGTTCGTCCAAAAAGTTCTATCAACACTGCTAAGTAGTGTTTGCCACAATATGAATGGCAAAGTACAGGGCGTAAAATAATAGCTGTCGCACAGGTTTTGTCAAAAATAAAAGGGTCCTTTATAGATTTTGCGAAAAAAAGTATTTCTTGTTAACTTTGTAAATATTCTACTTTAATTTTATTAACTAGTTTTAAAATTTGAATCCTTATTTGCATTTGCCAGCTTTGGGAGATAAGTACATGCGGCACGCAGGTCTTTTTCAGGTGTATTTTTCTTAGACTTTGTATAGAAAAAAAAAATTGTATAGGGTTGGTCGAATGAATGCCCTCCTTAGTCACCAGATCCGAGTCTTTTCAATTGCTGAGTATGATGCCTTATGTTGGACAAGAGACGGGGTATAATGGACCCAAATTGGGAAAATTAGCCTATGATTACAGAAGATAATAAAGTAACCGACGAATACTTGCGTGCCGCTTGCGCTTTTCTCCCAAACCCATTGGTAAACCCAAATGAAGGTAAAAATGAAAAACTAATTAATAAAATTTAAGTAAAATGTAGAAAATTAACAATAAACTACTTGTTTTACTTGAGCTTTTCTCTCAAAGTGTTTAGCGCCGGTAAATTCAAACGAAGGTTAAAATTTAAAAACGAATTAATAAAGTTTAAGTAAAATCTGTGGATCATTAACAATAAACTCCTTTTTTCGCAAAATCTGTAAAAATCCCTTTTATTTAAAAAAAAACTGTGCAACAGTTATTATTTTACTCCCTGTATAAAATATTAAAGCTGGAAAAAGGAGTACAAAAGAAGTACAAAACTAATAAAGGAGTACATTTCCAGTTATCTTTTTTGGGAGTACAAGGTAGTAAATTGCAATATAAAGGAGTACGTTTACTCCCAAAAGCAGTACGTCTGGCAACCCTATTCGTAGGAGTAAAAGTCATTAAAAATATATAAATTAGGGTGCCCATGGAAATGCTTTCTTTGGAAATTTCAAGACCCTACCCCCTAATTTTATTCGTTTTTATGAGAAATAATATTTAATATTTTTTAAAGGTCTTATAGAGGAATAAGAAATATAATAGCTGCATTTTGTTGTAAGCGAGCGACAAAAGAACGCTCAACTCGGGTAAAATTTCCTTTTAGCTACTTAAGCAACCCTGCTGGTAGCTGGCAAGAAACATGTGATTAGTTCATCGGGATTTAGACACAAAAAACAATAGAAATTAGTAATTATGCGTAGTATATATACTTATTTAAAATATAAATCATGTATGCACGAAAACAAAAATTTCCCTCTCCACTTTCCCATTAACAATTCACAGTAGAGCAGTTTTTTCTCTTAACAACACTACTCTTCAGGTCGCGTATGTTTTAACCGACCTGGCTGAACTCGGATAAATAGCCGAGTTTGTGTTGTTGCTTTGCGTGTATTTCGTCATTTAAGCGAGTTTTCTTTTGTAGCTCGGTTGCAAAAGAATGGACCTAATAAATAACAGAAATCCCGAGAAATGTGAACAAGTATGTCGAAAAATCTCTACAGAGAAAAAAATATAACCGACTTTAATGAGCATTCCGGTCGTTCTGGTTACGTAGACCCGACTGTCATCCCTTTTTTAAAATCGGTTAAAAAAATTAGTACGTATTCTACAAAAAAAAATATCAAAATACATATCTAAAGATTTTAAGTAAATATAAATAAAGGAAAACTTGTTCGTAATATCTCGAAAAAACAGTATTCTGCCTCTGTAAATATTTTAGGAAGTTTTCCAAAATCAGCTCCGAGCACGCTCAGTGTTGATCATTTGATTTAAATAGTTTGTCAAACAATTATTACTATAGTTTAATCGGAACTAATATGTATATTCTTCAGTAATTAATCATATTACCTTAAAACATAAGCTTATAATAGCTGAGAAACAATTTAGTCTTAATATGCACAATTTTTTATATAGTGCACCAAAATTTGCTCCGAGCGCGTTCACAATTGATCTTTTGATTTAAGTATTATTTGTCAAGCATTCACAAGTGAATTTTGATCGGAGTTTATATATTCTTCAGTACTTAATCATATGACATTAATTGCCAGTTTTTCAGTGCCAGTTTAAACTTAGTATAAGTAAACTGAGTTTAAATGGAACAGCTGGCTGACATTTGAATGGCTGATCTAAGGCCCTGTCTCCACAGGAAAACACTGATGTCGTGAAAACTATGTCACAAAATATATTTCCAATGGAGACCGCTATTTCTCATGTGCTGCAACATATGTCAGCGCTTATTGCTTGACATCTATTGCAGGCAATTCGATAGTTTGTAGCCGTGGGTAACACAGTGCGGCGCCGCGCCATTGCGCTGATACCGAGAACTGATTTACTGGCGCCGATTCCGATTTTCACAACTCTGTGACGCAATGGCGCCAGCAACACCGGAACACTAACAACACCGGCCGGCGCAAAGAACACACAAAAGCGAAGCGTCACTTGTAAAATGTGCAGCACAAGGCGAATTCTTACAAGGTGGTGTTTCTAAAATTAGCCGCGGCTCTTCTGAATGTGAAAATTATGTGTTTGTTGTATTTTTGGGTTTTGAACTTGGCTTGTTTTTGTCCAACCTATACCACCTTGTATTAATTCACCTTAGTTCAACACCGGAACACTGACAATACCGGGTGTCGCAAAGAACCAGCAAAGAACACCCGAAACAGAAGTGTCTCTTGTCAAATGTGCAGCACAGCTAGAATTCGTCGCGGTCCTTTTGAATGTGAAAATGATGGGTTTGTTGTATTTTTGGGTTTTGAACTTGGGTATACTTGAGTTTTTTCTCAACCGATATCAGCTTGTATTAATTCACTTTGGTGCAGTGTGCAGCGTGCGGCAATAAAGGAAATGAGCTTTAGCCTGAAGAGGCGCAATTGCGCCAACACACTGTGCTGATTCCGACAGTGGCGCTGGAGTAAGTGTGTCAGTGCCAAAAAATTTGCGCCGTTACCCAGGCCTAATAGTTTGACAGCCATATTTTCATTTGAAAGAAAGCGTGCTGGTGGTAACATCGATGAAATTTTTATATTAAATCAAAATAAAAGTCTGTTCCTTATTGGATTATTTACAATTACGTTTTAGGAAATTATTCAGCAAGCTTTTTAAAGATTTAAATGTTTTTAAACACCGAAATTAAGAGAATGTTGTCTGGTGGCGTCATGCGGCAAATGCTTATTTCAAGACATCAAAGTGCCCACACACAAAAACTTGCAATCACATTGCTCGTCAAAATGACAGTTGGTAGGCCATCGGTGTTTGCCTGTGGAGTTATGCGGTAAGTTTAAAGCACGGCCGTGCACTAAAAAAATTACCCTAAAATATAAACGTATAATATGGTAGAAAGTTAAAAATTATTTAGTCTTAGGGCCGGGTACTCAATGTCTGGTTAACACTAATCTCCGTTTAAACATCATTATCGACGTGTTCGGCTCCATGCATATAACATGGAGTCGGTAACGTCGATAACTATATTTAACCGAAGATTAGCGTTAACCAGACATTGAGTAACCGGCCCTTAATATGCATCATATTTTATATCGTGTTGCAAAATTTGCTCCGAGCGCGTTCACTATTGATCTTTTGATTTAAGTATTGTTTGTCAAGCATTCAAAAGTGAAGTTTGATCGGAGTTTATATATTCTTCAGTCATTAATCATATGACATTAACTGCCAGTTTTTTAGTGCCAGTTTAAACTTATACTATGTCTCCATTGTGAGGTTTAATGAAGATTTAGCCCTCTGACGAGATTTGACGTTAAATCTTTTGAGATTTACCATATAAAATTAAATCTCGAAAGGCAGTAGATTTAAGTTAAATCTTCGTCAAATCTTTAATAATATTGATCAATAAGTACAATTTGTTGGATGTGGCAACCACAAATTCACATGCCATAAGTCAAATGACATTTGTGTTTTCAATATACAGTTGAGGACATTGAAATCTAGCCTATCATAAAAACATGAATTTTCGTATTTTTAGGGATTTTTATATTTTTTGTTAGTTTGGGAGGAAAATTAGTAATACATATTTACATAACTTTGGTTGTAATAAATTAAGAAAATTTTATTTTAAAAACTAAAAATTTAGAAGAAATGTTCTAAGTAATATCATGCAGAGTCTTCTCCGCTTTCTATAAGTCATTTACGCGCTGCGACAAAAAATTTATAAATTTCGGTAATGGTTCTGCTTCGATAACATTGCACCGAACATCCTCTAGAACTCAGTTCGTATTCATGATATGCCAAAAACCCACGATTGGATTTTAGGTTCCCTCCTATGAATAAGAGAGTTCTACAAAAAATTTTCTTTCCGCAAATGATTTTTACCGTTTCGATAATTTTTCTTAAATTGGAGAAAATGATTCAGAATATGATACCATTCTTTACACTTTCCAAACTATATATTATACATACATATTTACCACGAATAAGAAGCCAATAATATTCAGAATTCATATAATGAAATTCCGCTTGGTACCTTCCTTTTATCTGTCTGTATATCAATGTCCGCAACTGTATTTAAAAAATCATACATAAGAAAACGTCAAATATTTAAAAATAAGAACGTCAAATATATCTCGTTGTGGTAATGGAGACGGTTGTGATTTAGCAACTGGATTTATTAAATCTTAATGGATAAATCTCTCAATGGAGACATAGTATTAGTTTAAGTAAACTGAGTTTAAATTGAACAGCTGGCTGAACTTTGGATGGCTGATCTAAGTTTAAAGCACGGCCGTGCACTGAAAAAATGACCCTAAAATATAAACGTATAATATGGTAGAAAGTTGAAAATTATTTAGTCTTAATATGTATAGTATTTTATATCGTGTTGCAAAATTTGCTCTGAGCGCGTTCACTATTGATCTTTTGATTTAAGTATTGTTTGTCAAGCATTCAAAAGTGAAGTTTGATCGGAATTTATATATTCTTAAGTAATTTATCATATTACGTTAAAATATAAACGTATAATATGGTAGAAAGGAAGAAATTATTTAGTCTTAATATGCATAATATTTTATATCGTGTTCCGAAATTCGAGGGTCGAAATTGTGAAATTATTGCGTTTTAACGTGTATAGTGTGCCAGCGAAAATTGCAGACAACTGCAACTGCTCGTGAAAACATACAATAAAAGCAATGTAGATGAAAGTCATAAATATTATCATTAAAATTAGATCCATATACATATAAAACATTTTACACCAGTTATTTGAAGTAAATCGGATTATATTT
Source organism: Rhagoletis pomonella (assembly GCF_013731165.1). Classification (NCBI taxonomy): domain Eukaryota; kingdom Metazoa; phylum Arthropoda; class Insecta; order Diptera; family Tephritidae; genus Rhagoletis; species Rhagoletis pomonella. The sequence goes on along the minus strand of NW_023458559.1, from coordinate 948,794 downwards.
TTACATGTAACATTTTTTCCGGAACAAATGTAGTTGGGCTCCAAATCTCAAAAAAAAAAATATTAGAATCGATAGGGATGATTGAGCTGAGTATAACGGAATACTTCTTTTTTGGGCAAACAATAAAAATGATCAAAGGTTAAAGTTCAAAATAAGCAGTTTTAGAAATCATGATTTCTTAAAAACGTATGGATGGATCTTGAAAATTTTGATCTCATTTAATAGGAAATTTGATTCCCTTTAATTTAGTGTACTTTATATATATGTTGTATAGTTCTTACAAAAATTTAATTAATGTAAAATAATTATAGGGTTTGTAAGCTTTTTTTTATAATTATTTTACATTGATTCAATTTTTGTAAGAACTATACAACATATATATAAAGTACGTATACCAAATTAAAGGTAATCAAATTTCCTATTAAGAGCGTGTGTGAATCGGTAACAAAGTTCGCGGCGAGTAAATTTTTGGCAACTATGAGGTGAATAAAATTTCAGTAGCTTATAAAGCTAGTGAAATTTTTGACAAATGCATAGAAAATTTTGACAATCGCAAATATAGTTAATGTGTGTAATTTTTCGTTAAATAAAAGCTTAAATTGATAAATTGCAATCAACGAAGGTAGATGCTTTCTTAAAATATTAATTTCCCTTCAAATTGTACTATTTTATACCGCATCAATCTGCGGTTATCAAAAATGTATCGCTGTCAAAAAAGATTTCATTTCACACAGCAGATTGGGAAAACTGTCTCACCATAGTAAAAATATCATTCAACAGCTTTCCCCATAGAACTTTGTTACCGATTCACACACGCCCTAAATGAAATCAAATCCGTTCATTCGTTTTTGAAAAAACTTGATTTCAAAAATTGCTTATTTTGAACTTTAACCTTTGATAATTCTTGTTGTTGTTGTTTGCCCAAAAAAAGAAGTATACCGTTACACTCAGCTCAATCATCTCTATCGATTCCAATATTGTTTTTTTTGTAGCTGAACTGCATTTATTATAATATTTTTAAGATCACTCCGAATTGTAAAAATAGCGCTAAGTAGATGTATTGAAGTATAAAATATTTCATAACATTCATGTTTACTTATAAAGAGAATAACAATCTTGCCATTTAACGGATGTTAAAATTTTTTACCACATTATTTTGCTGCACAGTAAATGAGGACCAACAGCCACAATAACAAAAACCTTTTCTACTGGCATACCAAGGCGAATTAATAAAAGGTGGTGTTATGGTCTGATTATGCATACTTCGCATAAATTTCAAACTGTCAGGTGAAAATCTGTTGAATGCATTTTGTATGTATTCCATTACACAGAAATTAGCAGAACTTGTAAAAATTTAGCGATCTGCTAAGTTTAGATTATGCCTCACGTTTTATTAAGTGCCATTGCAATTGATGTGGTACCAATAGCAATATCTTTACAGAGATGCATGGAAGGCTTATTAGGGGAATTCACGACTCTATTAATGTAATTTTGGGAACAAGTATGGAATAGGGCCCGTTTAAATAAAAGAAAAAGTGAACATGGCCGGCGAGGGCAAACGTGGAATTTTCAATATTTTCAAAAGCTTATATTTTGAAAAGTTTTGAACGGATTTTCAAAGTGTGGATATGGTTGGAAAGATCGTTAAAAATGTTTCTAATATTAAAATAAAAATTATTTTATTAAAAATTTGTTTTTCTTAAAAAAACGTTATTAGTTATATTGAAAGATATGCACAAGATAAGAAAGAGCAAAAAAACACCTTTAAATATATGATATACTAGCAAATGCTCAAGTAGCACACTGGTGTATAAATTGGTGTAAATTTATGGATTTT
>NW_023458559.1:945555-946857 GCF_013731165.1 Rhagoletis pomonella | reverse complement strand
AATGGCTACGCGAGATTAGATTAGATTGGAACAAAATAATAAATAATGATACAGTTAGTGTGCAAAATGTTAACCAGATACAGCAAAATTAGAGAAGCAGTCAAATTGAAAATTTAATTAGTAAATACTCGGATGTGTTTTCGACCACTACCGGAAAAATCAAAGACTTGCAAGCTCGTTTGTACTTAAAACCTAATGCAGCGCCGAAGTTTGTGAAGCACCGAAGAGTTCCTTTTCCGTTAATGGAAGCAGTGGAGAAGCAATTAGATGCACAAGTAGCAGAAGGTCTTCTTAAGAAGGTTGAAACCAGCGAATGGGCTACGCCAATTGTCGTGGTGCTGAAAAAGGGTGGTGGAGTCCGAATATGCGGGGACTATAAAGTTACGCTGAACCCGGTTTTATTGGTCGATGAACACCCACTACCAACAGTAGATGAGCTGTTTAGCAAAATGGCAGGTGGCGTACGGTTTTCGAAAATCGACTTGGCAACAGCATACCTTCAACTAGAGGTACATCCAGACGATAGGCACCTTCTTACGCTCAACACACACAGGGGATTGTACCAACCAAATCGTATGATGTTCGGCATCGCCAGTACACCGGCAAAATGGCAGCGATTAATGGAACAGGCTATAGGAGATATTCCGGGAGTATCGGTGTTTTTGGACGATATAAAGGTGACAGCGCCAGATGATGATACACACATACAACGTGTCGAGGAAGTACTTAAAAGGCTCGATCACTACAACATGCATGTTAACTTGGAAAAATCTCAATTTTTGAAGGACAGTATAGAATACTGCGGGTACGTAATAAGCAAAGAAGGCATTCGTCGAATGAGCAACAAGATCCAGGCTATACAGAATATGAAAGTTTGTTGTGTAGCAGTATGTTGTTAGCGGAGCGGAGTGGCAAGACGGCATGCTTGTGGTTCCTGGCTTCGCTCATCGGCTGGGGTAGGTCTCCTCGCGTCCGTTCCACTAAGCCACACTAACAAAGAATTCATGCGGATTCACAAAAATAAAAAAAAACATAGACCTGAAGTCGGAAATTGCAGACAAGAGGAAAGAGAGTAAGAGGAAAAAGCCTGTCCTGTCAATGGAGTCTACCCACCCTCTTCTACGTACGTTGTACGGAAGCCATGGACGCTGTGTTGACTCCTCAATTCTTACAGCGTCCCCAAAACTGTGAAACGTCCGTCTCCTTGTCACTACGTCACGTCAAGTCAAACGGTCATGTCGCCTGTCCTTACTCCCACGTCCCCTCTTGCGCACAAGCGCAACACCCACACCAAAAATTGCT
>NW_023458559.1:942843-945455 GCF_013731165.1 Rhagoletis pomonella | reverse complement strand
CGAGTTGAATACATTCAGAGCTGGAGCGACGGTGTCCATTCGAACGATGGCCCAGCCAGCGGAGCCGCTGTATTTTATTTCGCTGCACTATGTCCATATCGTTGTAAAGCGAATACAGCTCATCGTTCCATCGTCTGCGGTAGTCGCCGTCGCCAACGTGTAAAGGCCCGTAAATCTTCCGCAAAATATTTCTCTCAAACACTCCAAGAGCCGCCTCATCGGATGTTGTCATTGTCCATGCTTCTGCGCCATATACCAGCACGGGCATGATGAGTGACTTATAGAGCGTGGTTTTCGTACGTCGAGGGAGGACTTTACTCCTGAATTGCCTACTCAGTCCAAAGTAGCACTTGTTGGCAAGAGTGATTCTACGTTGGATTTCAATGCTGACATTATTATCGGTGTTAATGCTGGTTCCCAAGTAAACGAAATTCTCTACTTTCTCGAAATTATAACTGTCAATAGTGACGTGGGTGCCAAGGCGCGAATGTGCTGACTGTTTGATGACAGGAGATACTTTGTCTTGTCCTCGTTTACCACCAGACCCATTCGCTTTGCTTCCCTATCCAACTTGGAAAAGGCAGAACAGACTTCGCGGTTTTTGTTACCGATGATGTCGATGTCATCGGCATAAGCCAGCAATTGCACGCTCTTGTAGTAAATTGTTCCTGAGCGGTTCAGTTCTGCAGCTCTTATTATCTTCTCCAACATCAGATTAAAGAAGTCACATGAAATCGAGTCGTCCTGCCTGAAACCCCGTTCTGTGGCGAACCGCTTGGAGAGGTCTTTTCCAATTCTGACGGAGCTTGTAGTATTGCTCAACATCATTTTACACAGCCATATGAGTTTTGAGGGGATGCCAAATTCAGTCATAGCGGCGTATAGGCAACTCCTTTTAGTGCTGTCGTGCTTTAAAGTCGTCAAATAGGTGGTGAGTGTCGATCCTCTTCTCGCGGGTCTTTTCCAAGATTTGGCGTATTGTGAATACCTGGTCTATGGTGGATTTTCCAGGTCTAAAGCCACACTGATAAGGCCCAATCAGTTCATTGACGGTGGGCTTCAGTCTTTCACACAATACGCTCGATAAGACCTTGAAACCTATGCTTAGAAGGCTGATCCCGCGGTAGTTGGCGCGAATGGCGGGGTCACCTTTCTTGTGGATTGGGCAGAGCACACTTAAATTCCAGTCGTCGGGCATACGTTCATCTGACCATATTCTGCACAAGAGTTGATGCATGCACCTTATCAACTCCTCGCCGCCGTACTTGAATAGCTCAGCTGACAGGCTGTCAGCTCCAGCGGCTTTGTTGTTTTTCAGCCGCGTTATTGCTATACGTACCTCGTCGCGGTGGAACGTCGACTCCGTCATCATCGACTGCGGGCTCGGGTTTGTCCACAACTTTCCTTGCTGCTACCATTTAGTAGGGTGGAGAAGTGTTCCCTCCATAATTTAAGTACGCTCTGGACATCAGTTACTAGGTCGCCATTATTGTTTTTACAGGAGTGCGCCCCGGTCTTTAAACCTTCCGTAAATCGCCTAACTCTCTGGTAAAATTTTCGGGCATTCCTCCTGTCGGCCAGCATTTCAAGCTCTTCGCACTCACGTATTTCGGCCTCTCTCTTCTTGCTGCGGCAAATACGTCTCGCTTCCCTCTTCAGATCCCTATAGCGGTCACACATAGCGCGCGTTGCGCCCGATCGCAGCGTGGCCCTGTAGGCGGCATCTTTTTTCTCTGCAGCTTCCTGACACTCCTCATCGTACCAGTTGTTCTTTCGGCCTCCCTGAAATCCGCCTACTTCTTCGGCGGCGGTACTTAATGAGCGCGAAATGTGGTTCCACAGCTCGCATATGTCGGTTTGTTGAAGAGTGCTCTCTGAGAGTCGAGTAGCGAAAGCGGTGGCTGTCTGTTGTGATTGCAGCTTTTCGACGCTAAGCTTTCCTTGCATATTTGGGCGCACATTTTTTGCTGCACAGAGGCGGGTGCGTATCTTGGCTGCAACAAGATAGTGGTGCGAGTCGATGTTTGGGCCTCGGAATGTGCGTACGTCTAAAACACTGGAAGCGTGCCTTCCGTCTATCACAACATGATCGATTTGGTTTCTCGTTTTTCGATCCGGAGACAGCCACGTAGCTTGATGGATCTTTTTATGCTTGAACCTAGTACTGCATTCTACCATGTTTCGGGCCCCGGCGAAGTCGATTAGCCTCAATCCGTTGTCGGACGTTTCGTCGTAGAGGCTGAATTTTCCGCCGGTGGTTCCAAAGGTCCCTTCCTTGCTCACCCTGGCATTGAAGTCGCCAAGCACGATTTTGATATCGTGGCGGGGGCAGCGCTCGTACGTGCGCTCCAAGCGCTTATAGAAGAGGTCCTTGGATGCCTCATCCTTCTCTTCCGTCGGGGCATGGGCGCAGATGAGCGAGATGTTGAAGAATCTCGCTTTGATGCGGATTTTGGCTAGACGCTCGTCCGCCGGGGTGAACGACAGTACTCGGCGACGGAGTCTCTCTCCCACCACAAATCCAACTCCGATTTTCGCTCCTTTACATGGCAGCTGTAGTAGACGTCGTAAGGCCCCAGACATTGTTTACCTTGCCCCGTCCAACGCATTTC
>NW_023458559.1:917261-942833 GCF_013731165.1 Rhagoletis pomonella | reverse complement strand
AAGACTAAAGGCGACCGGCTCGTTGCCCGCGATCACATGCGAGTGATAGACAGAAAAGAGAATAAGGCGATAGCACCTCTACCGTAGTAGTGTGTACTTGTGCATATATGTATGATAAATGTTTTCCTATATGTTAGGGTATCTCCCCGCCCCGTATTTACTCAAGAGATGTGCTAAGGATAAGGCAAAAATTGTCAAATAAAATTTATAAGGTGAATTTTTAAAAGAAGACATGATTTGTTGATAGCAATTTTTTGGTGTGGGTGTTGCGCTTGTGCGCAAGAGGGGACGTAGGAGTAAGGACAGGCGACATGACCTTGACATGACGTGACTTGACGTGACGGAGTGACAAGTAGACGGACGTTTCTCAGTTTTTGGGGACGCTGTAAGAATTGGGGAGTCAACACAGCGTCATGGCTTCCGTACAACGTACGTAGAAGAGGGTGGGTAGACTCCACTGACAGGACAGGCTTTTCCTCTTACTCTCTTTCCTCTTGTCTGTAATTTCCGACTTCAGGTCTATGTTTTTTTGAATCGGCATGAATTCTTTGTTAGTGTGGCTTAGTGGAACGGATGCGAGGAGACCTACCCCAGCCGATGAGCGAAGCCAGGAACCACAAGCATGCCGACTTGCCACTCCGCTCCGCTACCAAAATGTTGCTACATTACACAATGTTGGGAAAATATTCGACAATGGTTTTTTCTAAACCTTGCAAGTTAACGCTGGTAATGCGTGTTAACGCTAAGAAATTAATTTTTATAAATTTTCTTTGTTACTTTACTTTGTTTTTATGATTTACTTTGTTTATTTATGGGGTTTTCATGCAAATTGCTAGACAGTCTAATGCAGCGTTTTTGCTGCACTTAAAATGCCGCATTTAGCACTTTTGGACATATGTTTTCGAAGAGCGTTCATACTATCGCATTTAGCAAATGTACATTTACGCGAAATCGTACGCTTTTGACAAACAGCTGTGTTCTAGTCGCTTATATAGATCCGTATCTATTACGATCAATTCTCACGCAGAAGATAATGTGCAAAAAACCCTACTGAAAAGGAAAAAATAAATTTCAGACCAAAAAATTCAATACAAAAACTTGAATTGTTTATCCATAACCAAAAATTGATTTGTGTATATATTCATTTGTCGGTGCTGTCAATTAAAATTTTCTCACTTAATTAGGAAACAAAACAAACAGAGTTGATCACAAATTGATCAAGATTTCTATCAGCATCACATCGATGTTGAATTTGCGCAACTTTTTTTTTATCAAAATAATGTAAAATAATAAATGAAAGCTCGATCGGCGATCACTGAAATGCAGCTAGCTACTGTATACTCGAAAAAGCAATGTTGCCACTTTTTCTCAAGTTCGAATAGTGGAAATTTTGAAAGATCACAGTGTTGTTTTTAGCATTCAGTTGCATTTAGGTGACGAATTTTGTATGGATAAATGTACATTTAGAGTAGCATTTATAGCTAAATGCCTAAGGGCCGTTTGCACCATGTCTAGTTAATTCTAACTCCCAGTTAAACATCTTTATCGACGTTATCGACACCCATCATATAACATGTGATCAATAAGGCAGTTAACGTGCTTAACTGAAGGATGTACCTCCAGTTAGCGTTAACTAGACATGGTGCAAACGGCCCTTAATGTGCTTTTACGCGTGAGCAAAAACAGCCCATAAGGGCCAATTTCAAATGAATATTTAAATGGCACTTAAGTTTAGTTGTGAATTGTTGTTTAAATGCCATTTAACTTACGTTTGGCGTTAGATAAACTTTGTTTAAATATGCCAAACACTTGGCAGCACTGTTGCTTGTTCCTTGAAATTGTGGTTGCATTTGCTTCTTTGTTTACATTTTGTGCTGAACAGCTGATTGTTTTATGGTGGGATTTTGTGGGATCGATTAAACAACCTACCAATCAATCTTGGTTGTTTGGTACAAACACAGGGTTGCATATCTCATAATTAAATAGCCAAAATTGGCCATTTAAGTGCAGATTAAATGTATGATCTGAAAATGAATGGTGGAAGTTAATCAACAATCTCTACTTAAATAGGCCATCTGAAATTGGACCTAAAATATAAATGTCACCAATAAAAAAATCTCGACGTGCTAGAAAAAACCAAAGATGTACTTTAATTTTTGCAAATATCCGCACACTTTCTCCATTTCAAACCATTTCTCTGTACAAATTTGTCGATAGCTTTAAAAATTCGTCGCTAGTGGTGTAAGTCTCAAGCACTTCGCTCATCAAAAGTTCTCCTTCGATTTGCATTGCCAATGAGTACCTCCCTAACACTAGAAGAACTCTACTTCGGTACTTTCGTCAAGTGGCAAACTAAAAAATTCACAAGTTTTCAAACTTTTTATAAGGTCGTTCTCGACTGCCTCTAAAATCGTGTTGATTCGCTTTTTCACAATGTGATTGTGAAGTTCCAAAGAATAAGTAACATATACACGTGCACAAAGCTGCTGCGCTTGTTACGAGAACAGGACAGCCAGCAACAAATCCGAAAACGGCAAGAAAAGTGGATGAAGCACGGATTAGGTCTAAAAGAGTACCGAAAATGGTTGTGAAAAGGGTAAGTTTTCGGCTATTTTTCTGAAAATTTTCTGATTAATTTCGGTGACAAAACGTACAATTTTAATGAAAACCAAATTTTGATTTTCTGGCCGCCATGTTGAAGTTTTATATACCCGCTTGCGTTGTGTATGGAAAGTTTAAAGAATTTGCCCGCACAACTAGTATACTCTAGCCACTAGCGGCACCCCAGGCATACGTTTGCGGCACCCCAGGGTGCCGGCGCATCCACTTTGGGAAAGCCTTTGATAGAGGACTGACTGACACTAATAAAGAAAAGTTTAGGTTATACCAAAGGGCTCACAGGTGATTGGGTAGATTACAACGAAATAAAGAAAGAGTATAAGAAAATTATTTAAATTAAAAAAATTTAATATATGGAACACAAGGTTGAAATTAATGGAGGTGATAGTTAATATGGAAACATTTAAAGAATATTGTCAATAATACGGATCGCAGGGAGAATAGCAAAGAAGTTCTCATCAACGGAAAAATATACAGAAATAGTATGGTAATCGCCGACGAACTTAAAGATTTTTTTGTGGATAATATCGTCGACATAAATAGTAATATAGAGAACGTAAATTATGACCAGTCGACGGACCCTTTAAATTTGACGAAATTACTACAGATGATGTTATCCTTATAGTGAAGAAATTAAAGAGTAAAATTTATTATCTGAAGGTGTTATCAGGATTCAGTTGAATACATGGGGCACTTTTACACCTTTTTAATAAATAAGAGTCTTGAATCAGGAACAGTACCGAAAGAGTGGAGAACCTCGACCATAGTACCGGTAAAAAAGTGAAAAAAACTGTAAAAGCTGCGTAAATTAGACCAATTAATACCCTGCCTAGTATGGAAAAAATCTTGGAAAATCAGTTGATGCGAGACATTGAAAGTGAAAATATACTCATTAAAGAGCAATCAGGTTTTAGAGCTAAACACTCATGCGAGACTGCGCTAAATTTAATAATATCCCAGTGGAAGGAGGACCTTAACTCGAAGATGAATATCCTTGCGGATTTTATTGAACTCAAAAGAGCTTTCGAGACCATTGACAGGGAAAGAATGACGAAAAATTTCGAATGCATTGGTATTGAAAACACGGAGCTTAATTGGTTTTGAAGCTTTCTCTCAGATCGTATGCACCAAACTGTAATCTAGTCAAGGGTGTCAAATAAAGTGGCAGTCAGTATTGGGTTGCCGCAGGGACCGGTATTGGCCCCAATACTTTTTAATATTTATATTAACGACATAAATATGACACTCAAGCACTGTAAGTTAAAACTGTTCGCTGATGATACACTGTTAACGATCAGTGACAGAAACTTACAGACTCCGATGACTAAAATGCAAATAGATTTCGATTCTCTGTACAAATGGTTGTGTCTAAATAAACTTAAGTTGAATGTATAAAAGGCACAGTTCATGATCCTCACTAGGGCAGCTAGTCTTGGAACCACCAGTTACAATTTAAAAATCAAAGATGAAAATATTGAGGAAGTTAAACTCATTAAATATCTGGATATATATATATAAATAACAAACTAAAATTTGATAACCATGTTGAGCAAACAGTGAACAAAATTGCGAAAAAATTGGTCTTATGAAAAGATCTTGTAAGTATCCGAGAAGGAGGTATAAAACCATCGTTTATAGATCTATAGAAGAACCACATTCTATATACTGCCCAACAATTTTCTTCATAGCAAGCGACGTGAACATCGAGAAATTATAAAAAATGGAACTACGCAAATGCAGGTACGCGGTTCGTATTAAATAAGCGTCACGATACACCTACGCAGAATATGATAACAGTTATGAATTGGCTAAGTGTTAAGCAACAAGTTTTCTATCATGCTATGAAATTCGTATACAACATAAAGAACGGTAAACTTCCAGACTATCTGAGCGATAATCTAGTGTATATAAATGAAACTCATTCATACACAATCAGGGAAAATAATTGATTTAAGCTCCCACGTGATAGAACAGAGGTAGACAAAAAAAAATATAATTTATAAAGGTTTAAAGTGTTTTACCGAGTTACGGCCACATGAAAAAACTGTGATAACTTCCGACCATACAGCAAATGAACTAGCACACGAAAGACGCTGTGAGTATGGATCGGAAACTCGGTCTTTCCGAGCATGCCCAACAGCCAACATGCCCAACAGCCAACATGCTCAACAGTCAACAGCCCACCCATAACGCGGAGTGGAAGCTAGGCCTTTCCGCCCGCCTCACATCAGGAAGTCCAGCGTTAGGGTTAGCACATTAATGACGACGGGAACATGGACCGGAAACTCGGCCTTTCCAGCGGAGCGTAAACAAGGTTGTTGTTGTAGAAGCATACAAGTTCCCCAAAGAATTTTTGGGGAGTGTTGCTGGAGTGACAGTCCTTGACCAAATATAAATCTGGGTCGTTCCGGTTACGTAGACCCGACTGTCGTGGGAACAAGGTCTTTCCACCCGCTGCACATGTACATATGCAAAGGTAGACTGGAGACTAGGCCTCGACAGCTACCCACCTAGTTAAGCAGTATATATTTATTTATATAGGTTATTTGATAGTTATAGAAATATAAAAAGATTTGTAAATAAAATTTTAACTTACATGTACTTATAATTTGTTTTATATTATAAATATCTCTCTGTACTTTTAAGTCGCAAGACTGTAACAAATAAATAAATAAATTTATATAAAAAATGCAGCGATTCGTCGCAACGCTACACTTGCATCTACGCATCTTGATGGCTGTCGCAATTTAACTCACGGCACTTCATTTTATTAGTTTTTACGCAGTCTTCAACTCAAAAGCACTCACAAATTGCAAATTAACACCATTTAAACTGATTTTTAATTTATACCTCAAATTTCTCTTTGCCGCTGATTTGTAAACAAAGGTTTATTTACTACTTTTCTTATTTTCAAACTAGCATTTTTTAAGGCCAGTCCTCCACAATATTTGTAATAGCACTAAATTATTGTTCCGGTTCAGTTTTACTTGACGAAATGTTGAGCACCCGGTGGCATCGCTCCGTCCGACGATATTTACTCAGCGAACTCGTTCTGTTTATACTTTAACAGTTTTTCCTGCGGCTCGGGCCCGACGGACCCCTGCGCAAGCCCGCGGGTACGGGCTGTAATATTTGCTGTCAGCACGAACTCGTGCGGGCCTGGGCGTTCAGTAAAATTTCATAAAAGCACGAAAAGGCACGAAAAAGCCCGTTGCTAATACTAAAAATTTAGATGAGCTTTTGTTTTGATAAAAAAAACAATAGTACATATTTAAAACTCTTTGATAAGAGAAAAGCAAAAAAAGAAATATTTGGAAACCGATAGAAAATATATGATACTTAGGGCCGTTTGCACCATGTCTAGTTAATTCTAACTCCCAGTTAAACATCTTTATCGGCGTTATCGACACCCATCATATAACATGTGATCGATAAAGCAGTTAACGTGCTTAACTGAAGGATGTACCTCCAGTTAGCGTTAACTAGACATGGTGCAAACGGCCCTTAGTAGTTTTGTTTACATACATATCTGTACATAAAATACCTTCCACTTTTTCTACTTCCCAGAAAATATATTATAAAAATCTTTGATGTAAAATATTGATTTGCTTCGCTTGGCTCTTTATTTCCGGGCTGGGGCGTGTCCCTTCGTGCCGGGCCGGGTCGGGCCGGGCCCCACTAAAATTCTTAACGTGCGGGCTTGTGCGTGTTTTTGAAAGTTGATTTTGCACTCGTGCCGGGCCGGGCCTGAAAATTTAGGCCCGTGCCCATCTCTACTCTGATCCAATACTTTTCGTGAAAAATCCTGTAAAACTGTCAAACAGCAAAATTACTCTCTGAAGTGAGAGTAAAAAGTGAGTAACAACAAAAAGTATGGGAACAGAAAAACCATTTTTCCTGTAAAAACGTCAACCTGTGATTGCTTGACACTTTTCATGAGTTTACCAGAAGAAAAAGTTCGGGTAAAATCTTGCAACTTCATTCTCTACACAACTCTCCAAAAGTCGCTCTCATTTACAGGATTTTGGAGGATTTTGTAGTACGGGAACATTTTTCCTGCAAGTTCGTGTAAAATCCTGTAAGTTCATGGAGTACTGGATCAGAGCTAATTACATACCTGTCTTGGGCAGTTAGAATGGGCCTAGTGCCGGAAAATATGCTCTCGAAAGAGACTAGTAAAATTAAAACGTTGATACTGAACGATTTACACATTGTCATGGGTTGGGACTTCTTACCAGGGGGTTTCTGAGGTTGCTAATAAGGAATCCGAAGTCAGTTTTTCGAAATTCGAAATGGCGGTCCATTTTTTTTGAAGTGAAACTTCTTAGGCGGCGGTATAGCAAAAATGGAGTGAAATTTTTAAAACTGAAAACGTTACGTGAGTGAGAAGGAAGATATAGGTAGTATAGGGAAGGGGAAAAAAGAAATAAAGCGACGCATGACGGGTACGAGAACCTACATATTTATATATGCATGTTTGAATGCACGTATATATGTATACATGAACGAACTCAATGCGCATTTGAGCTCTGCCGCTACCAAGCAATATATGTATAAATGATGCAAGCGTGCTTCGCGTAACTACATACATTCTTACATATGTACATATGTTTGTATGGATATATTTATGATGAAGCAAACGGGCTTCGTTGATGGACTGGTGGGCATATGTATGTACTTATGGACAGCAATGCCTTCATGTATGTACATATGTTTGAATGGTTGTATATATATTTGTACGTATGTACATATGTTTGTGTACATGTATATATGCACATGTGTAGCACAAACGAAAACAAATGTAATACTATGTCTCCATTGAGAGATTTATCCATTAAGATTTAATAAATCCAGTTGCTAAATCACAACCGTCTCCATTACCACAACGAGATATGTTTGACGTTCTTATTTTTAAATATTTGACGTTTGCTTATGTATGATTTTTTAAATACAGTTGCGGACATTGATATACAGACAGATAAAAGGAAGGTACCAAGCGGAATTTCATTATATGAATTCTGAATATTATTGGCTTCTTATTCGTGGTAAATATGTATGTATAATATATAGTTTGGAAAGTGTAAAGAATGGTATCATATTCTGAATCATTTTCCCGAATTTAAGAAAAATTATCGAAACGGTAAAAAACATTTGCGGAAAGAAAATTTTTTGTAGAACTCTCTTATTCATAGGAGGGAACCGAAAATCCAATCGTGGGTTTTTGGCATATCATGAATACGAACTGAGTTTTAGAGGATGTTCGGTGCAATGTTATCGAAGCAGAACCATTACCGAAATTTATAAATTTTTTGTCGCAGCGCGTAAATGACTTATAGAAAGCGGAGAAGACTCTGCATGATATTACTTAGAACATTTCTTGTAAATTTTTAGTTTTTAAAATAAAATTTTCTTAATTTATTACAATTAAAGTTATGTAAATATGTATTACTAATTTTCCTCCCAAACTAACAAAAAATATAAAAATCCCTAAAAATACGAAAATTCATGTTTTTATGATAGGCTAGATTTCAATGTCCTCAACTTTATATTGAAAACACAAATGTCATTTGACTTATGGCATGTGAATTTGTGGTTGCCACATCCAACAGATTGTACTTATTGATCAATATTATTGAAGATTTGACGAAGATTTAACTTAAATCTACTGCCTTTCGAGATTTAATTTTATATGGTAAATCTCAAAAGATTTAACGTCAAATATCGTCAGAGGGCTAAATCTTCATTAAACCTCACAATGGAGACATAGTATAATAAGCTGCTCGTCGATATAAATGCGAACTGTACTGATTGTCAAAAATTATGTATTTGTTGTACATTTGTTCATGTTTGTCATTGTGCGTGTAATTTTCTAGAGTAGTTTTGTGTTCTCGCTACCTCCTTGTATTCGTCCTTCTTTGGTATACTCTGATGAACATATGTGAGGATGATAGCAAGGCCAACTTATTTAAGGTAGTGATACACGAGCAGTTGAAATTTTCGCCCGATGTTTCTTAAAGAAAGCCATAAACGTTGCGACCGTTGGTTCAACTTGATGTTGTTTTGGTCTAGATTGCACCGTTTGTGGGCCTGTTGACTGAATTTATGGCTTGGTTGTATGAAAGATCAAAAAATTTGGATTTTCTGGCAAGTTGTACAACTTATCGCTACATTAATGGCCATGTTGTACAAACTCATTTAATTTGCGTTTATTTTGTACACTAAATAACCGAAAATGGATAACTCAGCCGAAATAGGTACGTGCTTTCGTTGAATTTTATAAATGTAAGCCGAAACTATGTAATTGTAAAAATGAGATTTTACAATGAGACTGCTCGCAAAATTGCAATGTTTGCGGGCAAAACGTCCAACTTGATTAAGGATTAATTTGAACCAACATTTTCGGCTTGCATTATGTCAAAAGGATGTGTTTGTTGTAATTCATTCAGTCATTTACTACCACTATGCGTAGGCCAATTCATGAAATCATTTCATGGGTTTGAGTAGAAACTGAATGAATGAACACCATTTCATGATTACAATTAACGCGAAATGGAGTTTATGCACTTAGTTTTTACTCAGATCGCTGGAATGATTTCGTGAATTGGACTACGCATACATGTGATACTTATGCTTTTATTTATAAGGTAATTTTATGTTTTTATACTCACACATGAATATATGAATTCGTGATAAGAATATATGAATTCGCCTTGGAAGATAGAAAGCGAGTAAGAATAAATGCCGAGCAAAAGAATTTGTCTTCTTTCAACTTAAATAAATGCATTTTGCAAACAAAAGTGCGTACGTTACTTAGTGCCTTGGTAATGGCAAATTCGCAAGAATCGATTGATTGCATTATAAACATTTTCATTTATTTGTTAAACATACAATTACTTCCATAAATCCCGGTCCTATGGATGCTAGAAGCACGAATTCATATAAGGTGGTGTTACCCGAAAATTAGTAAATAAATTATATGTATATCAGAAAATTAATAAGATGAAATGAAATTATTGTTTGATGTCTAACCAAACCTATGTATGTAACTCAATCGCCTAATGGTTTGCCGAACCTTAAACATATGTTTACACATCCAATTTCGTGAGTAGGTACCTGGTACTCACACTTTTTTTAAGAAGTTTCACTTCTATCATGTGTACGGTGTTACACACGCATTTTTTTTTAAATGATTGGATTTGTTCGAAACCCGGCACTCGAGAGTTTTTGGGGTCGCCGATTACGAATCTGAAGTAAATTTTTTTAAATTCAAGATGGCGGATCCAATATGGCGATCGAATTAAAAAATTTTACTCAAATTGAAACGTTGATACTGAACGTTTTAAACATTGCCAAAGGTTAAAACTCGTTTCTATCTGGTGTTAGATTTGTAAAATTCAAAATGGTGGATCCAAAATGGCGACCAACTTTAAAACAAAATTGATTGGATTTGTTTGAAACTCTTAACCGCCATTTTGAATTTTGAAAACCTGATATCAGATTCGTAATCAGCAACCTCAGAAACCCCCTGGTAACAAGTTCCAACCCATGACAATGCGTAAATCATTCAGTATCAACGTTTTAATTTTAGTATTTTTCTTTAATTTAATCGCCATATTGGATCAGCCATTTTGAATTAAAAAAAAAAATTGGTTTCAGATACGTAATCGGCGACCTCGAAAACTCTCGAGTGTCGGGTTTCGAATAAATCCAATCATTAAAAAAAAAAAACGGTTCGCCATTTTGGAACCGCCTTTTGGAATTTTAAAAACTGACTTGAGATTCCTAATTAACAACCCCAGGAACCCCTTGCTAACAAGTTCCAACCCATGACAATGCGTAAATCGTGCAGTATCAACGTTTTAATAATACTAGTGTCTTTTCGAGAGCATATTTTCGGGAACTAACCCATTCTAATTGTCAAGACAGGTATGCAATTAAGGGAAAGTTCCCCAATAATACCAGTGTAATTATAATTAAAACCCACATTTTTAACTGCATTTTAACATGTCAAGAAAATAAAAAAAAATGAGAACATTAGCGTTTTTATAAAAAACCGGCAAGCGCGACCTCTAAAAAAACTTTTTTTCAAAATAAAAAAAAACGTGTCTCTATTTTTATCACAAATAACAATATTCTGATGTAGCGTTTATGAATGTCCAAAACGAGTGTTTTTATGAACCACTCTAATACATATATATATGTACTTTCACGAATTTCAAATTTTATTAATAATTCTTTCTAGCCTATCTATCTATTCAATTTCAGTATAATAATGTGCAAGTTTGAACTAAAAGTTAACGGTAGTAGGCTACACGTAAAGTTAAATAGGTTACAAAACTGCATATGGGTATTTCCATACGTCGCATACGTGACAGTCGTACGATGCAATGTGATACAAACAAGGAATACCATTTGTTTTCTTTAACTTTTTTGGGCCATTGTGTAGCACATAATAGCTCTATATTTATCCGAAAAATTAAAGCCATCGAACTGCTTGGTCCTGAAATATCAGAATTTAAAGAGAGTGTCGTTACGTGAAAAATGGAAGTAGATTTTTTTTTTTTCTTACAAAATCACAAAATCTGCGAATTGTGGATGGCTATTTTCATGAAACTTATTTTAAAATGATTTGGAGCAATTCTAGTTGTTTTTAGAGTTTTTTGAATTAATGCAACTTGTTTCAATTTTCTTTTACAACCCCAAGTGTGAAACGTCACGTGACGTAGCGTGAATTTCCATCGTTACATTTTTGTTAATATTGCTTTTAAATGAATTCTGAACGCAAATAAAACATGTATTTGATGTAGAATATACTTTATATTTTGACTTCGGCGCCAATTCAGGGTGAATTTGTTAGAAACCTATGATTTATTATGTTTCAATTACATACGCCAAATTCAAACCTAATACGGTTTTTGGAAATATCTCGACCTTGGCGCCACCTAGGAAGACCATTTTACGCAAACATGATTCTATTTTCATAGCCAGTATATATTTTAAAACGCAGACATATCGGCCCGTAAATACGTTAGATATAAGACTTTGATTTTTTTTTGTCGTGGTGGACTTTCCGATCGAAACACCCATACTCAAAGAGTTTCTAAAAATTCTGCATTTTCGTGAACTTTGCGTAAAGTTTATTGGCCTTATTTATAAAAAATAAAAAAGTTTTATAAACTGAAAAATATATGAAAATGGCATTTTATTAAGCTCTTTAAACCTACTTTATTTTTAATGAATAAGGCTATCAAACTTTAACTTATTTGGTTTGTGTTATGCAACAGACTACACGAAATTTCACCCCCTTATTCTAGAACGCGAATTTTCGTAATTCGTAGTTCGTAGCTACGCTACGAAAAACGAAAAATCCACATGATGCAACCCTTGCGGAAACATGTGCAGCATTGCCAGCTATCAGTTGTTTTTCGAAGATAGCTGAAGGGAAACAAAGTGAAAAGGAATTAAAAAAACACACATCATGTGCTTGTTTATTGTAAAATACATATCTTGAGGAAAAAAATTATAGTTTAAAAAACTAAAACCTCCCTATTATAATTGTCATTCGTACTGTATCAGGTATGTAACTTGAGAATAGAAATCGCTGCATCTTTTAGGCGCATCAATATTACATAGTTACATCCCGAGCTAATAAGAGGAAGGTAATGATGGATTCTGATGCATTTGCAGTTATAGCAGCAGAGTAAGAGGGCGCTATGGCAATGGATTCACAAAGGTGTGCGGAGTTGTCGGGCATAGTAACCATGGACGCATCTATGTCAGCTTTTGGTTGAATTGTTGAACCACAAGCCAGAACTCCTCCTATGCCTGAAGAACTGGTTCCCAATCCAGTTAGAGCAAAAACAGCTTCTTCCAAGCCATTGAAAACATGCATTTTGTTAGGTCCACCACCTGTTTCGCTTGCTTCTGCCTTCGGCCGTGCTTAGGGATTATAACTCTTACTAAGTAGAATTCTCCTTTCTGCGTTGCCGGAGAAGAGGCACTTCCGCATGTCAAAGGTATACTGTATTTCTTTTGCATATCACAGTATTTTCGCGCAGAACCCATATCGAATTTTTCAAAAAAGTGCTTAGTGCAAACCGAGTTTACTAATAATTTTAAACATTTATTTTAAATAAAAGTTGAATCCTTTGATTACACGTGTATGTTAAAGTTTTGGATTCCGGTTATGCGTTTGGAAACAACAACCGAAAATCGTTGTACAAATAACTAAACCGGACCCAAGTTTCTCAATAAGGGGCAACAAAGATTCTTGCTTGCTCGTTTATATAAAGTAGTGGATAAAAATATACGTATATGCGAAAGGCAAATTTATCTGTTTAAATAAACACCACTAAAATTTCCTGCAAACACACATAGATTTGCATCTTTTATTTCACCTCCGACACAGCATTGTTTTCGTACAAAACTACGCAAAAAAGTTTACTCGTTCGTTTTTAGGCATGCCACTGTTACGAATTTCGAAAGTTCGAAGATACGATTCGGATTGCAGCATACCATTTCTACGATTCGTAGCAAAATCCGAATACGAAAGTGCTGCAGAATAGGAGTGTCAGTTTGTCTTAAGTGATGGACAAAATTGAATGATAGTAATCCATATAAGCAAAGAACATTGGGTTGCCAATGGAAGAAAAAATTTAAAAAGTATGGCGCGTATTCATATTCCAGCCACTAAGTCGAAACTAATAATAATAACTTAAATTTAAGTACCAACTTAAAATTCACTTCTATTCATAGTCGCATTTCAGACTAAGTAGTTTTAACTTAGTTTTACGATATTGCAAAATGAGTGTAAAGATTTATCTATTTTTCTTTACGATTTTTTGGAAAAATTACATTTTTATTAAATAATGCCAAGTTTGATCAGCAATTTATGTAATTTTTACTTTCATTGCATGTTTGTGCAAAAGAATAAGGTATAAGTTTCTAGTTAATTGTGTGAAATAGCCAGAACTACCGCAATGATGTGAAGTCGATGTTTATCGAAAGCATGCTGTGAAATATTCCAACACATATCTAAATGTTATGCACTAATTTGCTTTAAAAGACCAAGCTTGATAGAGTTGTAAAACTATCGATAGTGCCACCATCGATAGTTTCCATGTTTCAGAAAAGAACTATGATTACTCGTTGATAGTTTGCAGCAATACTATCGATAGTGTCAAGCGCTAATATCGATAGTAATATCGATAGTCAGTGTAATGATAACAACGGCATAAATGCAGTTGGGCTCCAAATCTCAAATTAAAAAAAAAATATTGGAATCGTTAGAGAGGATTGAGCTGAGTATAACGGTATACTTATTTTTTTGGGCAAACAACAACAACAAGAATTATCAAAGGTTAAAGTTCAAAATAACCACTTTTTGAAATCAAGGTTTCTCAAAAACGATTGAATGGATTTTGAAAATTTAATAGAAAATTTGATTCCCTTTAATTTGCTATACGTAGTTTATATATATGTTGTATATTTCTTACAAAAATTTAATTAATGTAAAATAATTATAAAAAAAAGCTTACAAACCCTAAGTGCGGCCGACGCCGCCTACGCAGAAAGGTGTTCTGTGCAGAAGGTGTTCAGTTTCTTTTCTTCGCAACACAAAAAGATTATTCTACGTTGTGAGGGTTATAATCCCTAAGTGCGGCCGCAGGCCTCCTACGCAGAAAGGTGTCCTTGCAAACGGTGTTCAGTGCCTTTTCTTCGCAACACAGAAAGAGAATGCTACGTTGTGAGGGTTATAATCCCTAAGTGCGGCCGAAGGCCGCTTACGCAGAAAGGTGTTCTCTGCAAAAGGTGTTTTTTTATAATTATTTTACATTAATTAAATTTTTGTAAGAGCTATACGGCATATATATAAAGTACGTATACCAAATTAAAGGGAATCAAATTTCCTATTAAATGAGATCAAATTTTCAAGATCAATCCATCCGTTTTTAAGAAATCTTGATTTCAAAAATTGCTTATTTAGAACTTTAACCTTTGATAGTTTTTGTTGTTGATGTTTGCCCACAAAAAAAAGTATACCGTTATACTCAACTCAATCATCCCTATCGATTCCAATATTTTTTTTTTGCAAATATTTGCAAAGTTATCAAACCGACGCGCAGCTACACAAAATGGAGAAGTTATGAATAAAATCGGCTTCGCTAGATGTGTTAAACTATCGATAGTCAACTAGTACTATCGATAGTTTAAGAGTTTTAGAAAAAAACTATCACTACTCATCGATAGAGCCAAAAAAATAAAACTATCAATACTATCGATAGTACCATCGATAGTTTGACACCTGTAAAGCTTGAAACTGAATTATTAAGGATATTCATCAAACCTTATAAATGCATTGTAAACCGTATAAACTTATAATTGTGTAAACCTTATAAATGAACTGTCAAAATTTGTATGGAAACTCGTTTACACATTTCTGATAAATTTATCCAGCGATTTCACTGAATAAACTTGATAAACTGAAGACAATGCAACTCTGTCGCAACTCTAGCTATGTTTTCTTAGGCAATAATCGGGATCCGAATACAAATTTTGCACGCAAATTCAACAACGATATGATCCTGATAGAGATCTGGTTCAATTATTCCCGCCTGTTTGTTTTGTTTCACTGATAATTCGCAAAGTTTGGTAGCCGTGACAAATGAATTCATACACAAACAGACATTCTGCCATTGTTTCTTATAACTTGCTTCAAATAAATAGCCTTTATGTTATATGTATATTTATTTAAATAGATATCTCGTAAATATAATTTTTTCCAATTTAGTGAGGTAGTTTTTTATAATTTCTTTATCCTCGTGCTAGTAGTAATAAAGTTAGTGACACTGCGCTTTATAACCAAAGAAAACACGACTATTGTCGCATGTGTAAACGAAAAGTGAGTGTGGGTCGTTCATGTAACAGAGTGCATAAACTTATAAGATTATCTGCTTGATAAAGTTATCGGTTTAGATGAATACCACTATTATTAGAGCATTTATATATGTAAATCATTCTAATTATAAAATTGTGATGTAGCCTTTTTCGAATTGTAATACGGATTTAATTTCATCTTCCGATTCAAATGGATCGCTCTTTGTAAATTTCAATTGGAGATCATTCAATATTATCAAAATCACGCTCTGCCAACTTAATTTTTACATACTTCGCCTTTTTTCCCCTTAATTTAATAAAATACTTCTGCGTAGTTACGACTTAATTGTAGCTGCAGCCGAAACTAAATTTTAAGTTGGTACTTAGCAAGAAAAGTCGAAACTAAGGCGACTATGAACAGCTTTAGCCTTTCTGCACATTGGTCGTCCAATCATAGTTGCTTCATCGTCACAATCTTGATGCAACTATTACATGACGACTACACTTTCGCACACACGGTCGTGATATTTCAATTCATTTGGCGTCTTAAAATTCACTAGGTTGATATTTTCGCGAAATATTTACAAAAACCTACAATTTTTAATATATAGACTGTGCTGCAACAATTCCAGACATCATATTTCTGTAATATCTTTTATTTTCTTTTCCTCAAATGTGTTTTGTGCATGCACACAGAGACTTTTTACAATTTCGTCATATTTTATAGTTAAAACGCTCGCATTTATTGAATTTTAATGCAATTATCCACTTTTTAATCATTTCCACAGATTTTATGCAAACAAATACTAATTTGTATGCAATTGTAATGCAAATATTAACTTTTTCACTAATTTGTCCCTATAAAATGTAAACAACCAATGCGTGCACAACGATTAGCAAACGACAGTGCCGTACTTATGCGTTTCTGCATCTTCTACGATATGCCGATAACGACAAGTGTGCAGATCTCCTTTGAAATGCATGTGCTCGGCTCAAAATTTCAGGGCGAGACGATAACGCAACTATGATTGGACGACCAGTATGCAGATAGCCTTAGTTGTAACTTAGGATAGTTTCGACTTAAGGCTCTGTTATGCATACTTGGCATTGCATGCACTGCTATACCATTTTTACGTAGAAATCAAAAACCAACAGACTTCTACGTATGTAGTGCTGTGCGTTCGATAACCGATTACTCGCGAGGCTCATTTAACAGATTTCTTATGTGACAGCTCTCAAGCCATGCCAAGTATGCATAACGGAGCCTTTAGTTGTGAACTAAATATGACTATGAATATGCGCCTGTGTTTTTAAAAAGTATTCGATACTACGAGTACTTTGCAAAGTATCGAGTAAAATCACCAAATAAGGTATTGTGGCGAATACTGCGGCAACACAAAGCGAACAACGAGAAATAGGCAGAATGTTCGAGGAATGACGTAGAATGTTCCACAAAGAGAAACGTCAAGTTGGATGAACACTGCGAACAGCGAGAGAAAGAGAATGAGCGATAAACTTCAGAACGTTCTAGAGTTGCCATAAGTGTGAGCGCAGGTATATAAGAGCCACGACACAGCGGAGTGGGGACAGTTACAAGTCAGCAAGCTACAAGTAAAGTGAGCGGAGAATTGAGTTGCGAATAAGCAAGCTATAAGTTTAATTGTGTTAACAAGTAGTAAAGCGTTGTTATTGCTTTAACAAGTATTGTAAAGTGTTTTTACTGTATTAGCAAGTATTGTGAATTGTTTGTTGTACAATAAAGTTAATTGTACTACAATTTGGTCATCGTTAGCATTTATTTAACAATCCAGCGATACGAACTAGAGGATTTGGGAAATCCGGACGAGGGTTCAAGGATAATCGTAACAGTATCGAGTATTAAAGTACTCATTTTTATACCCTCAGTATCGATGCTTACTCAATATCGATAGTATCGTTCAAATCCTAATAGTAAGGTAAAACCCAAGGCGAATTTATACAAGGTGGTGTTGTAAAATCAGCTGATTTTATGGTTGTTTTTCGCCGCAATGGGTGTAATGTCAAAGTTATTTGTTCTGTTTACATTCTTATTGAAAAAGTTAAAATCGTGATTAACAGCCCTATTCGCGTGTTGTGTCAGTCGTCAATTGTCACGGTTCAATTGTCATTATCGTGTTATCAACTGTAGTCATAGGTATGCACAGTCAATAATGACAAGCGAAAAGTTCGTTTTATTTGCCCATTGCGGCGAAAGTTTTTCTATAGTGAAACAGCTGTTCTTTGATTACATTTTAATTGTTTATTTTGACCCACACTGCAACAGACGGAATTTCTTTTTAATAAAATACATCGCAGCAATAGATTACGAAACGCCGAAAAAGTGAGTAATTTTATAATAGAAAAATTTACTTCATTTTATTATGAATTCGTGTAGTAACAGGCGTGAAAAATATGAATGCACCACACAAGAGCAGCTACAGTTTTGTGAATATCACCCCGAACTACAAACGTGTAAAAACTGTAAAAAAACTGTTGTCATAATAATTATTTCCTCCATGCATAATATTCTGCAATGGATACTGTCATGATATGCATACGCAAATAATAACTTTTTAACACACCTGTTGAAGCAAATAAAATGGTTTCACAGTTTTCATTTTAATCAAATTTTGCAACTTTTTTCTGCAAAATTAATCAAATTAAAAATATTAACATATGTTTTAACGTTGTCACGTACTCAATAGGTCTTCACAAAAATAATAGCAATTGTCACCGTTGGAGCTTTCAAATTGCCCTCTGCATACCTAAACATGACAATTGATTATAAACATGACAGTTTTTTGCGTTTAGGATTTAAATTTGTATTTTTGCGCTTAGTTTATATATAAAAGACATGGTGGAGTGTGCTATGTGCTATAAAAGAGTGGAACGAGGAAGCCGTTCTTTCAGGTTCCAAGCGATGAGAACAAACGCTTGTTGTGGGGTAGTCATTGCCGGATGCAATTTAAACCTAAGGACGTCGTTTGTGTTGATCACTTTTCGCGGGCCGACATTATTTGTGGTGGGAGAAAAACTAGATTGCTGCCAAAGGCCATTCCACACCCTCCGTCGCTGTGTACTAAGCCGGCTGTTCAAAAAACCTTAGCCAGGGATTCTTCTGATGCTCAGTTAGAGTAAGTTACCACATACTTAATTTAAACGAATTGTAAATGTTTATGTTTAACAAAGGTCGGATATGGGATTTTCTGAAATCCTAGCTCCAGATCTACAAGATTCTGGAATTTTCTCACCGGAAAGGTAAGATGAAAAACTTGACATTGAAAATAAATTTAATTTGTTTTCAATGTAGATCCGTTTTCCCGCAGCCAAGTTGGGATTCACAGGCTAAGTATGTATTCTGAAAAGCTTTCATTTGAAGACTCATATTTATTACATATTCCTTTGATTCCTTTAGCTTGTCTACATCTTTGTTTGCCACAGTGGAAGTGCTTGCCAAATGTTCCGGAACGCAAACAATGGAAGTGCCTGTAAAAGACTCCCAAACGCAAAAAGAGTAGGTTCTTGTACACAGATTTTGTAGGATGAATTTTATTACTTATACATGTACTTCCAGCTGTAAAATTTTCGAGTCCCTTGTGAAATTGGAATTATCAAACCTCAAGAAAGAGATGAGGAAACTTAGGGAAGAAAATAAATATTTGCACAATAAGCTGGATGAATCGAACGCCGTGGTGAATAATGTAACGCGAATATTTACAGAAGGACAAATACGTAAGATGTTTTGCCGGTGTGTTTTAATTTTCCTGGTTAATGCAAGACTGTGGGCATTAGTAAATTTGTTAACGTACATATTTATGTATATATATAGGCCGCACTGTGAAATGGTCGTGGAAAGACATTTCATGCAGCTGGACCGAGAGCATACAACCACTTGAATGAAAACGGCTTCCCGCTTCCCGACGTGTCCACTCTGCAGCGTTGGTATCTCAAAAGCGATATAAGCGAGGGTCTCCTGACTGCATCAATTGATTGCATGCAACGCAGGTCTGATCTATGTAATGATGACAAAATATGCGTTCTTGTATTCGATGAAATGAAAGTAGTCGAAGCATATGAATATGATCAGGCAGGACTGTGTTCGAAAACCCGCAAACTACGTACAGGTAGTAATGGCACGTGGGTTGCGAAAATCGTGGAAGCAACCTGTTTTCTTTGAATTTGACAGTCAAATTACTAAAGAAATTTTATTTTTAATAATTTGGGCGCTGAAAAATGCAAGTTACCCAGTCGTAGCTAATGTGTGCGATATGTGCCCTACCAATCGCAAACTATGGAAGCAATTAAATGTAACAACAGGTAGGATTAACATCCCAAAGGGCCAGTTTTTCAGTGCCAGTTTAAACTTAGATTAAGTAAACTGCCAGCCAGATCGGGCGTTCAAACTGAGTTTAAACCACGGCCGTGCACTGAAAAACTGGCCCTTAGTATTCTGCTAACTGTTTTAATCTCATGTTACATTAAATTAATCCCAATGATATTGAAGTATCTATAATTTTTCAGTCGAGCCGTGGTTTACAAGCCCGGCAGATGAAAACTTAAAATTTTTTGTATTCGTGGACGGGCCGCATTTACTAAAACTGGTCAGAAACCATTTTTTGGACTCCGGTTTACGGTGGAATGGACAGATCTTTATACAAAGAACGATTGCCGACTTAATGAAGTATACATCAAAATCTGATGCTTCGATAACTTTTAAGTTAACTGATGATCACTTATCAGTTAAAAGAATAGGTACATACACCTATTGCCAAAATAATAGAAATGCGTAATTTTAACAAGTCTTGCCTTTCTTTCTTTTGTTTCTTTAGTGTTTATTAATTTACATACATTAAAATTTAAGTACATTATATAGCAAAAATCATATAAATCAAAGTTTCACCTCTGCATCTACATACAGTGCCGGCCAAAAGTGTTGGTACAGAGAATTTTTCGCAATGCATGACTTAGGTTTTCTGCAAACTTTCGGCATTTTTAATTGTTTTTTTTAGCCACGAATGATAGAGATAATTGCGAGAATTTCTCTTTACCAATACTTTTGTCCGACACTGTATGTATATGATTTTTTTTTAGATAATGAACTTTACTCTCATACAAAGTTCATAAATATTAAAGAACCAAAAGATTAACAGTCAAAACGTATACAAAAGTCACGTTTATATTAATTTCGCCATAGTTGTACATCCTGTCGTTACCACTTATACGAAATTTTAGGACGTCAAAGTGGTCAAGCTAGCAGCGCAGTTGTTTTCGAATACAACAGCCAATGCTATTAGGCGCTGTTATTCGCTAGGGTTCGAGCTATACAAACCTTTGGAGACAGCTGACCTTATACAGTTGGTGAATGACTGGTTCGATGTCTTCAATTCGGACATGGATACTTGTACATGTATCTCTTATAAACTATAATGTAAACTCTTTTGAGTACGGTTTTAAAACTAAAGGAACCATTTGGAACTGCACTTCCGAAACAATTAGATGTGCTTAATCGAATGAACCAATATATGTCGTTGCCCATCGTCCCATACAAGGCGGGGCTTGAAATATTTCAAAATGGAATACTCATGACCAATAGGGCATTAGTAGGGTTATACGATTATGTCAAAGAAAATTCAAATGTGGAATTCCTGCTTACATACCGCCTTAATCAAGATGCCCTAGAGCATTTCTTTGGTGCTATCCGCAGCAAAGGTGGCCTGAACGACCACCCGACGCCAAAGGAGTTTTATTACAGACTGCGGAAGTATATTTTGGGTATGATTAATATCGTTCACTAATAATATGATATATGCTTTCCTCCTTTTAGCGCGAAACACGGAGTGTTTGAAAGGCCGGGGAAATGTGTCGGGAGACAAAACGAGCTGGCTAACCTATACGGAGGACCTAATGCTGTCTAACCCGGCGGACTTAAATGCCAGCGGTGCAAGTGGTTCATCTTACTGTGAACGATATGCTCCTGACGACGATCTTGCGGCTGACTCCATTCCTGAAACGCAAATAGAGTCTGATGCCATAAACGCTCTAGATATTTCCCACTCAGAAGATTGTGGTATTCTGCAGGAGGACGCGTTGGAGTATATCTCAGGATATATGATCAAAAAGCTAAATCCTGTGGAACACCAAAGCGCGGAAGACTCTTTCACCTGGGTGGATCAAGTATCCAAAGAATTTTTACGTAAGCCATCGTCACTTTTCTTGCAAAGCGTGAAAAAGTTAGAAGCATTTTTCATAACTTAAATGCCTTGGAAATATCACTTTGTAAAAATATACATAACCGTTTGGTAAACAGCAGCGCGGAAGTGGATCTACCCGAAAGTGTGAAACGCTTATTTTTTAAATGAAATTTAAATAAGCAGCTAAAAGTTAAAAAGGCATAACAAAGGATAATGGGGTAAAAAAATTCCTCAAAATCAACCTCTGATTGCAGTAAGAAAAACAAAATTAAAATTTCACCATCCTTCATATGTTTGTATATATTTATTATTATATGTTACATGTTTATCTAAATAGTATGCTTTTTCTTATATTTTCAAATATTTTATTCCGAAAGCTTTAGAGAATGACGTTAGCCCGGAAGGAGCCGTTTTTACCACGACTGTACTCTAAGTCATGAGCTTGTATTTTCTCTAACAAAAATGTACTTAGGTAAAATTGCTTTTCTATAATTTATACATTTTCTAATTCCCTATTCCATTACAGAACACAACTAAAATATGCACCACGGTGTGCGTCATTTCAGTTTAAAATCGGTCCAATCAGTAGTGAAAATAACTACCAATTGCATGCTATGAAATATGCAGAGATATGCAAGTAATCCGCTTATAGAAAACCGCATCAACTTGAAGTTGCATAGAAGCACACAGCAGTTATCACTTGAGTCAAAGTTATTGCATCTAATTGCGAAAGTTTTTTATATTTCTATAATATACATATGTACCTGAATCGGAGTTATATAAAAACCCGTTTCGACAATTCCAACACGCCTCAATCAGCGGTCATAATCATTTTCACGTATGAAGAAATCTGCAACCACTATACTAATCATACATTTAAGGCAGCGCTTCAGCAAGAAACAAGGTTTCCAACCAAAATTTGGCTCGGCGAGAAAGGCGTACTAAACCATCTAGTTTACCGCACACAGGCATCACATAGGTATTTCATCAGAATTTAAACACGTAAATAATTATAGTTATATGAACATTAGACTGCATCACTCCCCATACAAACAAAATCGGTACTGTTTTTCCATTGGAATTATAAAATCTATTATATTTTAAGACATCCACCAAAATATTTCGGAAAAATATTTAGATTTAAACGAGCTGGACCGATTTGAAAATACCTCCAAAAATGGAGTTTTTTTTATGAATAAAAATAGTTTGTTAAAGATGTTTTTTGAAAAAATCGCCTCAATTGACAAAACGGTTTAAGCTAAAAAAAATTGAATAAAAATATTTAAAAATCTTTTGAACGGAATCATAATAATGAGATTTTTGATGCTGTTTATTAACTCTTTTCAAAGTTTGGTATAAGAAAAACTTGAATAACTGAACCTAAACTCTTCCGATTTAGACATGTGAGGTATCATTGGAAAGGTATTTTCTCGCCCTTTTTATTTCGTGGCTAATAAGCTCATTCAAATGATGAAAGAGAAAGGTAGGATGAACGAACATCATTCAAAGTTGAATTAAGATGTGTTGGTATTTGAAAAAAAAATAAAAAATTGGACGCGAGTGACTTTTTTTTGGGCATAAATAAAAATAGTGGGAAAATACCTTTCTACTGAGATCCCATAAGTCTAAATCAGAATTGTTTTGTCCAATTATTTATGTTTTTCGTAAATCAATCTTTGAAAAAAGTAAAAAACAGCATCAAAAATCTCATTATTACGATTCCGTTGATAAGATTTTTAAATATTTTTATGCACATTTTTTAAGCCCAATCTGTTTTGTCATCTGAGGGTACTTTTTTCCAAAAGTTCATTAAGAAACTATTTTTATTCATAAATTCATCCATATTTGGAGGTATTTTCAAATCGGCCAGCTCGCTTAGATCTTAATATTTTTCCGAAATATTTAGGTAGATGTCTTAAAATATAATAAATTTTGTAATCCCGGGGGAAAAACCGCAACATTTTTTGGTGATGCAGTCTAATGAACATAAATAGGTATATGTTTCAAATTATTTTTAACGAATATTTTCTTTAACATACATAGTTCGTTGATGAATCTTCGGTCGTCCTATACGTGGTGGTAAGAAAATTCAAAACACATCAAAAATGTCATGCTACCAACTGTAGTACCGCGTGAAGGTAAATTAAGAATGTCTGCCAAAGAAGCAAACAGCAAGGTAGGAGTACAAAAAGCAATTTTACGTCCCAACCTAACAACAACAGATAAGCGAATTTGTCCTTGTTGTCATAGGACATTTCATTATACAATATGAAGGACGCACACCAATTCATACAGGTTACCCAATTTCATCTCAATTAAATCTACTTATCGTTACCTATTGTAATTAATTTTTTTTTATTGAAAACTTTAATTTCAAAACTTTTAATAAACTCGCAAATGCATTCATATAATAAATCTAGTTTTATAAATTCAACATTATCGCAGAATTATTTAGGGTCACTCCATTATTTGTAAAAGAGGAAGTGGCACACTGGGAAGAACCTGTTCCAACAGTCTCAACGTTAAATGAAAGGAATTTTATACATAAGTTATGTATGTTAAAAAATATCTTTCTCTGTTGTAAAAATTCCGTCGTTATAGTTATGATTCACAATTGATAATATTCTGGAGCAATAATGGTTTGGCCCTTTATTTATAATGAAATATGTACTCGTACCGACCTCTTTTAAAAGCTTTGCCACAAAATTTTGCAATTTGCAATTTCAATATTTCCAACTCAATCAAATTGGTCATCCACGCTCCGACCTCGGCCACATCCCTACTTGCCACTCAGCGTGCACTTGTATCGTTCCCCCAATTTGTCTGCAATGAATATATTATAATTAGGATATGTATAAATACATTTAAAAAATGCAAATTCAACTATACCTTTGTATTTTCAACATAAAACAGGATTCTACATTGCGTAGTAATCTTTCCTTCAAACAGTTTGCAATAATTGATATGTCACATTTGACATTACAACCTGAGGCGAACTCAAATTTTGACATTACACCTATCAAATTCGCCATTAACACCACCTAGTATAAATTCGCCTTGGTAAAACCGTTCTCTCAATTCGTCGGGCTTTATTTTTTTTTTTTTAAGTTTGCCTACATTTTAAAATTATCAGGCCAAATCTTAATACTACCGGATAGTTTGTTCTCGGGGAATTTGTTTCTCCCGAGAAAAAAATCGGGTGGGGTTTAATAGCGCTCACAATTATTTCGGGCTATTCCGTCTAAAGGGGTGGCCCGATCCAAAAAAAAATTCCACACACTTTGTAGTCAAGGGTCTACGCATTATTTTAACACTCACTTTGTAAATTTTGGTCAATTTATTTAAAAATTGGGTTTGAAATATGCCCTTTTTTGTAAAATGCGGAAATTAGCGTACATTTATCACTTCTATTCTCCTTAAAGCAGCCACTTCACCAATACATTTATGTATTCCACTTCGCCCTACACTTTACTCGATTAGTTATAACTTGCTTTACGACTTTAATATTAACCAATTAATCAGAATTCATTAAATAAAAACACCTTCAAAATCACGCGTCTGACTTTGGTTGCATATGCAAATTAAATGGCGGAGTTCAGCTGTCAAACTCCAAAATATGCAAAAGAATGAGAGACAAAAGAAGATAGGATATAACCCAATAAGCATTAAAAATATACATAGGTGTTCTCTGCAAAAGGTGTTCAGCTCCTTTTCTTCGCAAAACAGAAAGGAGAATTCTACTGCCTGAGGGTTATAATCCCTAAGTGCGGTCGAAGGCCACCTACGCAGAAAGGTGTTCTCTGCAAAAGGTGTTCAGCCCCCCTTCTTTGGCAACACAGAAAGGAGAATTCTACTGCCTGAGGGTTAT
>NW_023458559.1:915801-917161 GCF_013731165.1 Rhagoletis pomonella | reverse complement strand
GGCTCAAACCGTGCCATTTGTCCCTATTTTACTTCAAATGGCACTTAATTTTTCAATTTGGGACAAAGTGCCGAAATGGCACTTTTGTAAAAAAAAAAATAACATTTCAATACATTTTTGTGAAATCCTTTGCGTGCACTTCTTTTTCTCAACTAAAATTTTCTAATTTGTAAAGGCTATTCAACTGGTTGATCTTATTTTATCATTGCACTTTTGTTTGGAAAATGTAGCTTTATTTTATTGCTAAATGTGAATGATTAAAAGGAATGACACCTTTTTTGGCACTTTTATTTTTCTATTTGGCACTTTTTTATCCTCAATATGGCACCCCGTATCTAAGGATAGTTGGCAGCCCTGATTGGAAGATTTCTGCTGTGCTTTGGGGCAACAACTTGTCTGCAGTAAAAAATAATATAATTTGTGTTTCAAAAGTGTGTGAAAACCAATCAATTAACTTATATGATCTCGGTTCAATAATTGTTTATACCCGCATTTTGGCACATTGGCTCGTTGAATGTGCCATCTAATAAATAGTGTCGTCATTATCCTTAGCTGTTTTTAAATGATGTCGTCACAAATTTCTGGCGGAGCCATGAATACAGTGTAAGAAAATTCTTTTTCTATAATTGTTTCCTTATAGAAAGGTTGGTTTCTTTTCCACCTTAGACATTCCGAATTCGTTCAAAACATGCTAATTTAAAACACAGAATTCTTTCAGGGTTTTTGGACATGGACTGTTTCTTCAATTTAATAGTGTTCGCTTTATTTTTGTGGAAACGAAACATGTTTTGCATGTTATGGATCATTTCTACACTCTTTCTTCAAATATTTCTCGTATTCCAGCTGTGCGCAGGCGTTTAGTTTTTCGCATCGTGTTTTTACATATTCGTATTCTAATTTTTTTTAATAAAATCAATTGGTGGTAGCTCATGATTGTGTGTGGATTAATATCACAACACTGAGGATTTGGTAATAACCTTTTTCGTCTATCAAAAAACAACACTTACGGGGCAATGTTTATTGTAAGAACAACATTTTTTTCTATGAATCGACATACTTTAAGCATTGTTGACGCTATTTCCATTTGAATGAGGAATTAGCGTCAATGACTTTATTTCCAAATTTTTGTTGACTTTATTTCGCTTTTGAAAAGGTAATAATGTCAATTGACCTTATTACCTGTCACCCTATTTGATTATCGTTTAAAAATGTTCGTATTTAAAAATAATACTTTCATAACACGCACGCGTGGTGTTGATTCAAACTCAACATTTAAATGCACATTTACATGTCAGGCCGTAGCTGAGTGCGCGAGGATGAATGCCAAAATTTGCTAATTTCCAGAGGGTCAGGGTTCAAT
>NW_023458559.1:914192-915701 GCF_013731165.1 Rhagoletis pomonella | reverse complement strand
AGGATGAATGCCAAAATTTGCTAATTTCCAGAGGGTCAGGGTTCAATTCCCATTACAACCAGCATGGAATCTAAATGTTTTTTTTAACTTAATTATGAAAAAGCAATCGGTAATTGCAAGTCGCTTCATTTTAATTTGGGCCTATTTGAATTGAATATTTCTATACTAAATACTAAAATTTGTATACTTAAATGTATTACGAGTTGCGTTGGTGCTCTTTCATATGCGTATTTTTTTAATTTATCACGCTTTTTTAATTATAAACTTCTTTCTCTCAGTGCACCGGTTTAATTTGTGAAATAGTTACATTTCGAGATGAACTTTGCACAAGCAATAGTTTATGATCAGTATATGAACCTAAATACGTTCAAAATGACGTGCACAGAGTTATACAATTTTATTAAGGAAAATACAGAAGTTTTGAAACAAGTTCACAGCAACGAAAAATATTACTGATGTTTTAATGTTATCTTGTACTTAAATTTTTTTCTTTCATGAAACCTAGGGTACTTACAAGTACAGTGCCGTACAAAATTATTGGCTCAGAGGCTCTTTCATCAGATCACCATTTCTAATCAGATCTTTTAGAAAAATTTTGAAAATGTAGCTTTTGAGCCAATTAATAAAGTGCAATTTCGAAGTTGCCAGCAAATTTCGTTGATGTTTAGCATTTATAGTTTTTGCTGACAGTGTCTTCCACATAAAAAGAGTTATGGAAAATAGTTTGTATGGAAGAAACTCTCATTAAAAACAATACCAAAAATCAACTAAAATTTAATGGGCTGAAAAACTTCATTTTAAAAATTTTTAAAAAAAGTCTAATTAGAATGTTGCAAATTTGTATGCAAATTTGTTGAATTTTCCCAAGTTTAGCACAAAGTTTAACAATTCTATTTTTATGTTTTTTCATATGTTTAGTATAAACTGTATTTGTATTAAGAATAAAAAAAGGTTCATGCATTGTAAAAAATTCTCTGTGCTTTAGTTGTAATAAGTTGTTTTGTTTTGTTGGCGTACGTTGTAATGATCTCATGATCTCATGTTTTTATGTTTTTGTTTTTGTCTGTCAAAATAAAATTTCACTACATCCTTTCGCACGTCGAAATGAAAGGGAAGGAAGGGAGAGGCCCTCCCTAAAGTGTCCCGGTTTGGCAACAGAGATATCCTAATTAAGAATCTAAATGTTAAAAGCAACCCAGTGATCTTCCAAAATTTCACGATTTGAACATGGTTTAGTGAGAAAAAGTGGCAACATTGCTGAACAATCGTACACCAAGGGCAAACACTTTGGGGGGCACACTCACCACTAGCTTCGAACCTTTTTTTAAAATGAACACGTAGAACCTTTTGGTGGGAATATTAACACACTTTATTAAATTTGCGTTAGCGGGGTTATAGCGCAGAACACGTCTGGTCGATATGACATTCGCAAAATTGTGTTTTGTTTCATGTTATGTCGTAATTCATGTGTGTATGTATGTGTAAGTACAATTCATGTGTATATGTGTG
>NW_023458559.1:908610-914092 GCF_013731165.1 Rhagoletis pomonella | reverse complement strand
TGAGAGTGAGTGCAAAACTGTAACATCTGCCTTAATTTACATTTTTGACTGCTGGTTTTTTTATTGTTGTTTTATTGACTTCAAATCGTTATGAGAGAGGGAGTAGGGATGTACCAACAAGAATATTCAACAAAAGGATAAAAGTCGTTAGAACTTGGAAATATAGCGGTGGCTGAAACAAGAAGTGTTAAACCATGTTACAGTTTTGCTCGTCACTGTACATACATCTGTACATTTTCCGTTGGAATTATAAAATCTATTATATTTTAAGACTTCCACCAAAATATTTCGTAAAATGAGTTAATGAGGTAATTTGCAAAGAAATAGAACGGGTGAGAATATCTTTCCAATGATACCACATAAGTCTAAATGGGTAAAGTTTTGGCTGAGTTAGTCAAGTTTTTCTTAAACCAACCTTTAAAAAAGTTCAAAACCAGCATCAAAAATTTCATTATGATTCCTTAACTTATTGCGTTTTGATAACACACTATTAATAAAAATGTTTCATTCATTCAAGTACTGACTTTTTTCCAAGAAAAATGGAAGATATAATTTATTTTGATGACGAATCCCAGGTTGAGGAGGTTTCAAATGAGCAATCCCAACAATGGCCGCAATCCTCGTTTCATACATCGGAAGGTAAAGATAATAAATTATTTTCATTCATTGTTTCCCATTTTATTGTATATTTATTCTCAGCGCATACATATTCGTTCCCCAACCGGAAAACTTTTGTGACCTCCACGCCCTTTAAAAAAAGGCAATTTGTTCAAACAGCGACAGATGAACAAGAGGAAAACAACAACAACGCAGGTATTACATCTTAATTTAAACCGATTGTAGCAACTCATTAAATATATTCTTGTTTTACAGCTTCCATCAACATCACTGAACAAATCATTAAAAACCAGCAAGAAATATTGGCTAGGCTCGACCATTTGGAAAACTCATTTCATAAAAATGTATGTATGTATAAGCTTTATATCTCATCTCGTCGCATGGCGCGCAATACCTCGTATCCGCCAAATGCAATACCACGTATAAAATAGCCCGAAAATTTCGCAAAAGAGCGAATAAACTTATTTTCTTCAAAACGTTTGAATGGTTTGCTAACTAAACTTACTAAATATTTACTTACTGAATATGAGCTTATACCATAATTATTTACAATTAAATTTGTGAAGTAGGGAAGCATTGAGACAGGGTAACAAAAATAAATCTTTTTCTATGCCACCTCCTACATGGCATTGCATTTGGCAGATACGAAGTATTGCGCGCCAAGCGACGATTTACATATATCGCAGATTTGTTTTCATCATCATTCATTCAGCCCTAATGCACAATTCTATGGTCATAAGAAAACAATATAACTCACAAATAACCTTTCATGCTTAACCTTTCATGCTTCCACTAATAGTCCTTTTATTTACACAGATGCTAGATGACGGTGTTATAATGGCTCAAAATCAAACAATTAGAGAGTGCAAGGTGATGTTATCCAAAGTTCATCGCTCAGTATGCCGATTGACAGGGGAGATTGAGGATGAGCTCCAGGTAGAAATTGCGGCTACATTGCCAATTTCTAGCATCGACGCTGCCCATGATGTCGAAGAAAATTTAAAAAATGCAAAATATGTGGAAGCTATGGTAAAATTATTTAGCTACAAAAATTTTAAAGTACTTACATAAATTTAATATTGTATACTTCACAGAAAATTTATTTATTTAAGCTTAAAGGAACGAAAGGATCCGTTGATGCTGTTTTCAAAAAACTTTTGACGGACGACCTTCTTATCGTTTTTAACTACGACGGAAGGAAAAACAAAAAAGCCCTGAATAAATTAACGCTGATAAACGATTTATTATTTGGTAATACTAATGAAATATCCAGTAGTTTTGTTAGTTATTTTGCTAAATATAGGATTGTGCCGCTATTCAATTTAGGTCTGTTTTTAACACAATTCGACCTAATTGATTTTGTTTTGAATTTGATTAATTTAAGTTAGACTTATTTAAATTTAGCATAATCAGTATCCGTACAATCTTGGAATTAATGTCGTTATTTTATTCAATCAAATATTTATTAAAATCCATTCTGTTTCAATAATTCTATACAGAAGTATTTAAATCAGAAGGGCGCCTTAATTTTGAGAAAAACTTGAGGAAAAGCGTGGAGCTCAGCCATAACAGATTTCGGCAAAGGAAGGTGCTGCAAGGAAGCAAGGCCAATATTTAATTAATTTAAAAGTGAGTAAAATGTGAGTAAATGTAAGTCATTGCTTTATTAATTATTCTTTTCACTATAGGTAAAGACTTTCCAGCGGTACCGCAAATATGTTATGCATTCTATTTCTAAAACTTATTCTTAAGTATCCCAGTCTTTATGTAAATATAGAATGTATGTATGTAGATATAAGTGCATATACATATTATGTATAGCATCCCAACAAGCATTTCTGTATTTTTAAAAGTATCTTAAAGCAAGCTTGCTATATTAACAGCGTTTTTAGTATTAAGTTTATTTTAAGTTTTTCAAATGAAGCTATTATAAGTGTTTGGGGGAATATTTATAAATCACTAAACCTTAAAACTAAGCTGCAAATGTTTACGATAAAAGCCAGAAGAAATACTTTTATTTAATCTATTATAAATTTATATTCACGCGCTTATAAAGAAGGTGCCGTTTCGATTATATTACGCTTTTTTTATGCGTTTTAAAAACCAAGAATAATCGTTTTGTAAAGCAGCATTTACGTGAGGCGATTTTGTAAGCGATTCAATATCGCTTAAAGAGTTTAATCGCTTAGAAAATCTTACATTAGGTGATTGCTGCTTAAGCTTTATGTTTATTTTAGTAAACTTGCAAAAATAATACTTTTTAGTTTAGTTTGCTTGTTGGGATATAAACCCAAAATTTCATTTTCATCCAATAATTTATAACACAATTCAATTATAAGTTTAAATGTTTAACAAAGCCTTTGAACTTCAATTAATTAAACTATTTAAATCTATTTTAAAATATTTAACCGTGTTTTTATTTATGCAATATAATAGCTTTTCAGTATAATGGATAAAACATATTATTTACACGTTATTATTATGCCATACTAATACGGAATTTCTTCCCGTAAATAACATGTTTTATATCGCTTTGCTACATGATTCAATAATACAAGGTTAGATAATTATTGACAGCTGCGGTTTGACACTCCCTTACAAAAGGTTGCATTTACGAAGGACGGAGAAAAGGGGAGGAATGAAATCTCTTGGTGCGAAAATGGTAGTAGAAAAGTACGCAAAGTAGGCAATTAGTAGTGAAATTCCTTTTGTAAATTCTAATGTTTTTGCAGGAAATCTGGCATTTTAAACGAAATTTTGAACGTAATATTGACGTATCTATGTAAATTACGTAATTTATGTGCTATTTAGCTGTATAAAAAATGCAAAATGACTCAAAATTAAAATAAGACTACTATGAGATTGATGTAAACATCCCATTTAAAAACAGTTTATGTTTTCATCAGTTAAATATGCTTCATATGCATATACAAATAAACATATTGCACAAACGCTCATACTTCTATATCACACCAAAGCTACACTGTTTCCATGTAAATGTGCAAAGAAGCAACACGGTGCCACTGCTAAGGGAGCGGTGCGAGAGAGACAACTGTCAGTTTATCGAACCTTGTATTATTGAATCATGGCTTTGCTATAGCAGATTGGAATGAGATAGCAATACGAAAATACCATAGTAAAAAGTGGTGCGCAAGAAAGGGAAAAATGCTCACATGCACAGCACTGAATGCGTGAGGTTTCTCCAGGAGCCCTATGTAAAATGATGGAAAGTTTTTAAATTTTTCACACAAACTTTTTGTAGTACTAAGCGTATATAACGCATTAGTTAACAGATAGTGTTCTTACTGGGTTGTGTTTCACCCATATATGAACAGCGGTAGCGGAGCAATGATTTCCATGCACTTAGTCTCATTCATTGAATCGTTTTTATCATAAAAATTTTATGCAATGGTCGGCATCAGTGTTGCCAGAACTTTTTGGGCCGACCGGCTAGATTGGCAAAAAAAAGCGGCTAAAAATGGCTAAAATGTTTTAGTGAAATTTCACATAGACTCTGGCAAAAAACGGCTAAAATGTTTTAGTGAAAATTCACATGCTTTATTTAAATAAATCGCAAGAAACGAAAGACTAGTTAACACCATTAATTTATATCGAGTGTATATTCCTCATCATCAAATGAATCACTATTGTATATATCACCTGAATTCATTAATTTTAAGAGATCGTCATCTACAGTAAAACTATGGCAGCATTTTTCTTCGCGTTTTAAACCGTATCTTATATATAAAATTGCGTTTAACGTTTTAACGCACATTGGATTTCTTTGCTTAGTTTTTATTATATTCATTGAACTAAATATTCGCTCTACTTCTGCATTACTTATAGGCAAACTAAAAACTAGGTTGCAAAGGTTAGCGAAAGGGTTTTCTCCTAGGGCATTTCGAAATTGATAAACTTCGGCCCAAAATTTTACAGTTGAGTCTAAATTACTCCAGGTATGTAACGTTAATCGTCGCCATTGCATCTCTATGGATGTTATTTCGTCGGCATTATATTTGTGTTTTTGTTGCTGTAGTTGAACAAATACTTTTGGTTTAATTACTCTTAATGCATTTCCAACTGAAAAAAGTCAATTTTTTAGTGTGGCAATATTTGTAGGGAGGCGTTGGCGTAATTCCTTTATTAAAGTGATAATAAAATAGCGACCATTTTCTCGAATTATTTTCTCGGCTTCGTGGTCAAAAGCTTTTGTGCTTACTTTGGTTTTTAAATACTCTTCAAAAATGTGATAAAACTGAGGAAATGGAGCAAGGTATGGTTCCAACGGGGAGCATATAGGATCAAATGTGTCCGCGCTAATAACCACTAGTGAGCATAGATGCGAAAGTAAAACATTGAGTTCATTAAAAATCTTCATTGGGTCTGCATTATTGCTTTCGAACAACTAGTTTACTTTTTGCACCTGAAAATTAGGCAAATAGTAAAATCGGCTAACTTTTTTTTACAAACCGGCTAACAAATCGGCTGCCGGCTAGATCGAATTTTCTCCGGCTAGTTGCTATCAAAACCGGCTAAATCTAGCCGGAAAACGGCTAAAATGGCAACGCTGGTCGGCATACTGGCGCATTCAAACGATTCAATAAGTGGAACTGTATTCATTGCGTAGCTGGCGCTCTTCGTATGTAAAACACACATGTGCTCAGAGAGCGCTGAGCATTACTTAGGGGTGGCTCACAAGCATGAATATGTTCCGATCTCAAAACAAATCGTGGTTGCCTCAACTAAGATTTGGTAACTATAACTAAACCATGTGTTGAAAGAAAGCTTATCTGTATTAGCAGTGCTTAATCAAGAATGATAGAATACAAGATTGCGCCGATTGCAGCAGAATTCGTGAGAGTAA
>NW_023458559.1:880103-908510 GCF_013731165.1 Rhagoletis pomonella | reverse complement strand
GCGCTGCGGCGGCTGCATACTCCTAAATATGGAGCATAGGCGCAGATTGTGTGGGCGCCTACATAGCGGGCATCGTACGCTTTGCATTTCTGATGGGCTCTTTTGTGGAAGCTCAGCACGGGGTGGTGCCATCGGAGCGGCGGCGGGACAAGGCGTGACGTTGCGTGGCGCTGCGGCCGGGGCTGTTGCGGTACGTGGCGCAGCAGAACACGGAGCTGCTACTGGCAGTGCTGCCGAGCGGGGCACGGTGATTGCCGAACGGAGAGTTGGAGTTGGTGCGGCTTCATGCATTTCCACGTCCATGTTTACCTACATTAGGGGAGAACGGACTTTAGTGTAGCAGAGGTGTAAGCAGTTATGAATATGATTGCTAGGCGTAAGCCCCTTGGTATGAGTTCGAGGGTCCGGATTTAGGCACTTTTGATATTCTCGGTTTTTGTTACGTTTATTGCGGTTTGATGATTTTAGGTATCGGTATTCGCGTAATCGGTAGGAGAGGCGGTTGGAAGGAAACATAGCTTGACGAGCGGTCGAGTGAGTATGCCGCTTTGTGTACGGAGATCAACTACGCGGATATGGCCGTCGGAGCCATGATATATTTTGTCTATACGGCCGAGTCGCCATTCCGTAGGGGGAAGACATTCGTCATGAATTAAGACACAGTCTCCAATCTTTGGCGCTTCTTGAGCGTTTTTCCATCGGTATCTTTTATGGAGGTCTTTTAGATATTCTCCCTTCCATCGACGGCTAAATTCGTGATGGAGAATTTTCATTCGTTCCCATCGATTCATTAAAGATAAGGATTGCTCGTCTGGTTCTGGTATTGCCAGAAGTGGAGCTCCTCTAAGAAAATGATCAGGGGTGAGGGCAGTGAAATCGGAGGGATCTTGCGAGAGCGCAGGGAGGGGCCGTGAGTTAAGAACGGCTTCTATTCGGGTTAATAATGTAGTAAATTCTTCAAAGTTAAATTTGTGTGTGCCAGCGACTTTTTTAAAATGTGTTTTGAAGCTTTTTACAGCTGATTCCCATAGACCACCCATATGTGGGGCACTTGGTGGGATAAATTGCCAATCAATGCCTTGGGGTGCGTATTTTTTAACGATTTCAGGCGAGACTTCTTCTATAAATTTTATAAATTGTTTTTCAGTGGCTCTTTTGGCTCCGACAAAGGTTTTTCCATTGTCGCTCATTATTTTGGATGGAAATCCTCGCCGTCCGACGAAGCGAGCAAATGCCGCTAGAAAAGCCGCAGTTGTCAGATCAGAACATAGCTCGAGGTGTACTGCCTTTGTCGTAAAGCATACAAAGACCGCCACATAACCCTTCGTATAGGTTGAAGTCCTTAACATGGAAACCTTTATCTGGAAAGGCCCAGCAAAGTCAACACCAGTGGTAGTGAACGGCAGAGCGAAAGTGCAGCGTTCAGGTGGAAGAGCTGCCATGATCTGCGTGCGCATCTTCTGCTTATGTATAGTGCAGACTTTACACATAAATATCCATTTTTTGATCTGTGGCTTTAGTCGTGGAATATAAAATTCTTGTCGGACTATTTGTTGCATGAGGCGATGTTCGGCATGTAGCATTAATAAGTGGAGAAATCTGAGGTATAGTGTTGCAAAGGGGGTTTTCTCTGGTTTTATTATGGGGTGGCGTTCGTTATAGGTGAGGCTGGAGTTCGCTAGCCGGCCATTAGCACGAAGCAGACCTTTCGTGTCTAAAAATGGATTGTGTACTAAGATTTGACTCTTTTTGTGAATTGGTTTTTTTTCTCTTAGCATTAACATTTCGCGGCTGAAATAGCGCATATGAGTGTATGCAACAAGGGAAACCTTTGCTTTTTGTAGGTCTTGATGCGTTAACATGTTATCTGGGGAATTCGGTGTTTTCTTCACCTTATTTTTGAGGCGCTCTACGAATCTGAACATATAGGCGACTACCCTTAGGGCACGGGGGAACGAGGAAAGTCGTTCTAGGATGTCAGTGTCATCCAATATTGTGTGAAAGGTTTCAACTTTTCGACTTTCTGGGGCAATTATGTTGCGTATGGAGGATTGTGGCCAGAATTGTTGTGATTCTATTAGCCAGCTGGGGCCGTTCCACCAGAGTGAGGTGGTGGCGAGGTGCAGGGGTTTGCAACCTCATGTGCCAAGATCGGCGGGGTTATCAGCACTGGCTACATGTCGCCAAGTTGCTGGCCCAACTAAATCAAGTATTTGGGCTGTGCGATTGAAAACGTATATTTTCCATGAGTGGGGTGGTTTTTCTAACCAACCTAAGACGATCTCTGAGTCTGACCATAGATATAATTTCTGATTGGTCATGCGTTTGCACAGTTGAGGCTAATTTTGCGAGTAGAAGCGCGCCACACAGTTCAAGTCGTGGTAGACTTAGTGTTTTGAGAGGTGCCACTTTGGCCTTTGCTACTAACAAATGGCTTGAAATTGTGCTGTTAATTTGGGTGCGCACATATATAGTTGCGCAATATGCCTTTTCAGAGGCGTCGCAAAAGCCATGCAGTTCTACTTGGTATTCGGGGGAGTAATTTACCCATCTAGGGATTTGTATCTCTGCAATAGCGTGCAAGTTGTTAGCAAATTGGGACCATTTTACCAAGCGAAGTGGTTTCACTTGCTCGTCCCATTCGGTTCCGTCTAGCCATAATTCTTGTATCAGGATTTTCGCTTGTATCATAATTGGCGAAAGCCGTCCTGCGGGGTCAAAAAGTTTCGCTACAGCCGACAGAATTTGTCTTTTAGTTATTGCGGATTGAGCAGATATCGACTCAAGAGTATATGAGAATTTATCTGAGATCGCATTCCATTGTATGCCTAGGGGTTTGTTGTACTTTCCTTTTCGAATATTAGGAAGTTTGAATCTAATAAATTTTCTTTATTTATATCTTTTAGGATTTCGGGGTGATTGGCGGTTATCTTTCTTAGGGGGAACCCTGCTGAGTTGAGGGCTTGTATCACTTGTGATAGTGCTTCATACGCTTTTGGTAAGCTGTGGCTTCCAGACAGGATATCATCCACATATGTTTGTGTTTTTAACACAGGGGTTGCTATGGGAAATTTTTCTTTTATATCGTTTGCCAATTCGTGAAGTGTTCGAATGGCAAGAAAGGGGGCGCAATTTACGCCAAATGTCACCGTTTTGAGTTTATAGTCACATATTGGACTATTTGGTGAATTTCGAAATATAATGCGCTGAAAGTCTTGATCGTCTTTATGTACGAGTATTTGTCGATACATTTTTTCGACGTCTTGGTTAAATACGTATTTGAACATATGCCACTTTAAAATCAGAAGCATTAAATCGGGTTGTAATGTGGGTCCTGTGTACAAAATGTCATTTAAGGAATTGCCCGAACTTGTACATTTCGAGGCGCTGAAGACTACTCTTACCTTGGTTGTTTTTTTGTCTGGTTTTACAACCGCATGATGGGGTAGGTAAAATGAGGTGTATTTACCTTTGCTTATGTTCTCATATGGATTTACTTTTTCCATATGATCTAAATCGAGATATTCCTCCAGGACACCGTCGTATGCTGATTTAAGCTCGCCTTTTTTAAGTAGGTTTTTTCCATACTTAAAAACTGCAGAAGCGCAGAGGTTCGGGGGCGACCTAGGGCGAGTGTGTCTGGGAATTCTGGCTTAAATGGAAGTCGTACTACATATCGACCAGTTTGTGCTCGCGTTGTTGTGGCTTTGTAGTAATCTTCGCAAGCTTTATCTTCTGGGGTAGTGACTTGTATGGGGGGGAGTTCTTCTAACTCCCAAAATCTTTTTAATTGAGAATTGAGGTATTCGTTTGAAATATCTTCAACTTGAGTTGTGAATACCCATATTTTTTCACTTACTTGGCCGCTTAGTATCCATCCAAAGATGGTATTTTGGGCTAACAGGGTATTTGAAATTTTTTCAATGCCTTCCAGCATTATTTGGGGTATTAGGTCGCTGCCTAATAGGATATCAACTTGCGCGGGGTGTGGCTAATTTGAGGTGGGCGAATTTTTGACGATCTTTGTCGTTTATTTTATAGCTTGGAAGCATATTTGTTAGTTACGGCAGAACTATAGCTTGTGCTTTTATTCTTACATCCGCATTGGAGGAAATCAGGGTTAATGAGCAGATTTTATTAGAGTTTTGTATTACTCTTCCACCCATTCCCGAAATTTCAAAGTTTGAGTTTGTGGTAGGGAGTTTTAATCGGTTTTGTGCTTTTGATGAGATAAACGATCTTTGTGAGCCTTGATCAATTAGAGCTCTAAGCTTAAATAATTTTCCTCGATGTTCTATCAAGACAATCGCGGTTGCCAGTAAAATTTTGCTTTGATTTTCAGAATGAAGCGCTTGTATTTTTGCTGTTTTTGAACAGCATGGTTTCTCGGGTTGGATTTCGAGATTTTCGGGGTTTTCGGATCTAGCTGTTGCAACTAGCCCTGTGGCTCTTTGAGAGTTACAGCTATTTTGGGGGGTAAAATTATTAATATGGAGCATCGAGTGATGCCGCTTTTGGTAATATAAACAATTAAATTTACTCTCACAGTCTTTTTGCGTGTGAGAGTGTGAGAAGCAATTTGTGCAAAGCCTATTGTTTCTGACGACATTATATCTTTCGGTCGTCGTAAGTTTTTTAAACTTCTCGCAAGATCTTAATGTCTATTTTCGTTCATAAATGTTTGCGATCTATTGAAGCTTCTATTATGTGAATTCTGATTGCTGGCTTGGGGTTTCATGAAGCTTCTATGTAGATCATTTTGTGTATTTTTGGCTTTTGTAATTTTTGTATCTACCCTCTCTGCGATTTCGTACTGGGTAGTTAGAAAATCTTTCATTTGTTGCCACGTCGGGCATTTTTTACGGGATGAGAGCGA
Organism: Rhagoletis pomonella; assembly: GCF_013731165.1. Classification (NCBI taxonomy): domain Eukaryota; kingdom Metazoa; phylum Arthropoda; class Insecta; order Diptera; family Tephritidae; genus Rhagoletis; species Rhagoletis pomonella. Next base: position 903,634 of record NW_023458559.1, on the reverse strand, counting down.
TTGCTCCCATAAAAGTAACGATTTTTCTGGTTCTGTGGGAATATTTTGAGTGGATAAGACTGATAGACAGTTTGAGACAGTGGACTGTAATTTAATAAACTCTTCACTCGTTTCTTTTTGAATTTTCGGTAGATTCATTAAAATCGTTACTTCTTTATCAACCAGTACTCTTTCGTTTTCATATCTTTCTTTTAATGCTTCCCAAGCCAGATTGAAATTATCGTCATTTAATGCGAATTGCTTCACTATACAGCCGGCTTGACCTTTAGTCTTGTACCTGAGGTGGTACAGTTTTTGTGCTTGTGACAATTTTGGTTGATTTATGTATACGGCTGTAAACATGTCCCGGAAGGACGGCCATTGTTCATAACCCCCATGGAAAGTTTCCGTGTCACATGCTGGCACTTTGAGATATATGCCGGAGCTTTGCTCTTGAATTTGGCTTACTTCTACTCTCGGGGGTGGAGTAGGTGCGCTAACTGGGTTTAATAACATAAGCTGATCGGAGATCATAGCTTTTGTCTCTTCATATTGGTCAAGGCAGTTTTCGTATTTGGCGGCAGCCGAAGCTTTGAAATTCTCGGGTAAATCGGAATCATCCGTTTCTATAATTGTGTCATATGCCGCTTGAAGGCGCGCCCAGAAGTTGTCAAGGTTGTGGTTTTTTATTTCCAGAACCGATTCAGAATTGTCTTCTATTGGGGCTGAGAAGAATTTAGTGCAGTATCTTACCAAACTGTCACTATCAGAAATGAATCTTGCGCCTGAGAAATCTTTTGTTTTTCTCTGTTTTGCACCCTGCTTCAAGCGTGTAGCTTCTGCAGGTGTGCCTTGAGGTTTATCCTCATCAACCATTGTTGGTACTTTTAAAGTGATTGGGGTTTTGGCTAATTGCTCCTTTGCTGGAGTTTTATCAGAAGGCATTAAGTATGCGAGAATATATAGATTTTATTTAATTTTTTTCTCTGTATTTAATTAAACGCGAATAATATAAGCAAGTTCCCGTATCGTCAATTGGATTTTGACTTGCTTTTATTTATATTAACACAATGTACCGCAATACTCTCTCTATATTATTCTTTTTTTTTTTATATTATTTTTATATTAGTTTCCGATTGGGTGTATATATATATATTTTTTCTAATAAACAAGGTTTCTTTAAATTATCGCAATTTAAATCGTTAATTCGATTATTTTAATTTTACCGCGCTTATTAATATTTTTCCTTTATGTGTGCCGTACAAGGTATATACACTACTGGGTTAGTAGGTATGTGAGTATATATGTATGTGCGTATATTAATGTTCGCACCAGGGAATGGCATTGGTTGATCGTCAACTGTTCATACTCATTCAATACCGCTGCTTTGTATGACTGAGCAGCGGCGTTGGCTTAGTAGTATCGATACCCAAACGAAATTAGAGGATGACTGAACACGAGCGCATTGCGTGCTGTCTTGCAAATACAGCCACCACAAGTGAACGATGCTTATAACTGCTCATACTGATATTGACTTCGGCAAATCTGTACTCTGAATGATCGTGCACGAAACCAGCAAAAGTGGCAGTTGAACGGCTCCGAAAACATGAGAGTCATCATCTGTTGCAGAAGTCGTTTGACTTGTTGCTGAAAATCATCTGACTTGTTGCTGAAAGCCATTTGACTTGTTGCTGAAAATCATCTGACTTGTTGCTGAAAATCATCTGACTTGTTGCTGAAATGACGACGAATGTGGTAAAGGGTAATTTATCGTCTCGTATGCATGTATGTATGTATTTATAGCGCGTCTACCATTCAATTGCATTGCTCACTGCTGGCTAGTTGTGAGGAATGTGCATACGTACGTAAGTATGTATGTATGTACATATCAATGCTTCATTTCAAACAAGCAAGTGTCTTTGAATGTTTTTGAACTACAGTATCATCACTTCGGCAACACGTCAACCGCGCCTTCAGCAACAAACCAAAGGCGGCGGTTTGACTTCTGCAACAAATCAAGTTAGCTAACTGCGGCATCTTGCCTTCGCCAGTCTTTCACATAAGCTGTCATGCTTTCGGCAACCGTCCAAATGCAGTATCGTGCTTATGGCTGTCGATCAAATACGGCGGTTGCTGGTTTCGTGCACGATCATTCGGAGTACAGATTTGCCAAAGTCAATATCAGTATGAGCTGTTATAAGCATCGTTCAGTTGTGGTGGCTGTATTTGCAAGACAGCACGCTTTGCGGTGGTGTTCGTTCATCCTCCGTTTTTAACGTGAGTGGGCTTAAAGTCACAAAAACAGCACCCTTTGCCAATGTCTTTTTCGCACGTTTTGCTACCATATATTAACATATGTTAAGCGAGGGCGGCTAATACTAGTTAGAGTGTATGTATGTCACTTTGTTTACTAACGAAAAATAGGAGGAAGCGATAAACGCTGATTGCAATTTCGTTGCTTTCGTTACGATGTATGCCCGTTTGTATATAGTTATGTACGAGTAATTTGTTAGCTTAGTGAGTAATAAACTTTGTCTCTAATGGGTTATGAGTTGCAGATGACCGTATGTACATATGCTTCTTTATGTGCAATTCGATGCAGATACGGGGCTAATAAGCGTCTGTATAATTGTTTACCTCCAGGTATGTACGTATGTGTATTACTTCGTGGTACAGATGCTGGGAGGACAGAAATAAAATATGCTATTGTTTGGTGCCTATTATATTTAGGTGTTTTTGATATTTGCTATTTGTGGGTTTTAGAAGCTGTAATATAAAATGTTTACATACATAAATATGCGGTATTTTTTTTTTATATATATGTAAGTAAAATCTCAATTTAATGGTTCGATACAACTCACTTTGGCGGTAGGGGGTATATGGGTTTAATTATGGGTTATTATTTGAGGATATAGTTCCCAAGCTCCTGATCCTGCTACTTCCTCCTCGTTGCGTGTTTCCCTCGTTGAGCCTAACTGCGATAAAGTGCTTTCTTCTATAGTGTTGTTTTTGTTGGGTGAATTGTGTTTTAACATTAAATTATTTCGCGCCCGATTTTGTACCGATGTTTAATGTGAAATTATTATTGTTTTTAGTGTGTATAAGTGTTACGCGACGCGCCCGGAATAAAATGTTAAAGTTTATAAATGTATGTATGTACGCTCTTCTTCACTTTTTATTTAAGTATGTGGTAGCTATGGAACTTTTTGAATGTTAAATTAGTACACATTTTCTTTTGCATTCAGTTTTCACTTGGTAATATACCTATTTATTTTTGAATTGTTAAACTTTGTTTGTGGTTTTTATTTGTGGACTGTAAAAGTATATTTTTATGTTTATTAATTTTTTTGTTTCTCTATAGGTGCCGTCCAGTAAGGCGATGGAGGACCATGAACCATCGTACACCAAGGGCAAACACTTTGGGGGCACACTCACCACTAGCTTCGAACCTTTTTTTAAAATAAATCCGTAGAACCTTTTGGTGGGAATATTAACACACTTTATTAAATTTGCGTTAGCGGGGTTATTGCGCAGAACACGTCTGGTCGATATGACATTCGCAAAATTGTGTTTTGTTTCATGTTATGTTGTAATTCATGTGTGTGTGTATGTGTAAGTACGTGTATTATGTGTACGTGGGTGGAACGGGCCGTGGTGAGTAGGCGATTGCTGCTATTCCACGGAGCCATTCACGGTCGAAAACGGGGGAACGGCCGAACTCATTTAGCCAATGGCTTTTTGAGTATACAGTGGCTAGCTGCGTTTCAGTGATCGCTGATCGAGATTTCATTTATTATTTTACATTATTTGGATATAGAAAAGTTAAGCAAATTCAACATCGATGTGATGCTGATAGAATTCTGGATCAATTTGTGATCAACACTGTTTGTTTTGTTTCCTAATTAAGTGAGGAAATTTTAATTGACAACACCGACAAATGAATATATACATACATAAACAAATGTTCGGTTATGGTTAAACAATTCAAGTTTTTGTGTTAAAGTTTTGGTTTAAAATTTATTTTTTCCTTTTCAGTAGGCACATTATCTTGTATGTATTTGTATATAAACAAAATGTTACTAATAGAAAACTCATTTACGGCCGAAGGCCATCTACGCAGAAAGAAGTTCTGCCCCTCTTCTTCGACAACACAAACGAGAATTCTGCGTAGTAAGGGTTATGATTCCTAAGCGCGGCCGAAGGCCACCTACGCAGAAAGGACACTCTTCTCCGGCAACACAGAAAAGAGAATTCTGCGTAGAAAGGGTTATGATCCCTAAGCGCGGCCGGAGGCCGCCTACGCAGAAAAAAGTTCTGCCACTCTTCTCCGGCAACACAGAAAGGATATTATGGTTATCACTACTTGCCGCGTAAACATCATTATCGACGTTTTCGGCATCATGCATATAACATGTGATCGATAAAGCAGTCGTTGTATTTAGCCGGAGCTTCTACATCCGATGTTGTTATTTGCATCACTAACTCTAAGGGCCAACTTCAAATGAATATTTAAATGACACTTAAGTTTAATTGTGGATCGTTGTTTAAATGCCATTTAACTTTCGTTGGGTTTCAGATCAACTTTGTTTAAATATGCCAAACAATTGGCAGCACCTCTGCTTGTCCCTTGAAATTGTTGTTGCATTTGCTTGTTTGTTTACATTTTGTGCTGAACAGCTGATTTTTTTTTTGGTATGATTGAATAAACAACCTACCAATCAATCCTGGTTATTTACACAGGGTTGCATATCTCATATTTAAATAGCCAATATTGGCTATTTAAGTGCAGATTAAATGTATGATCTGAAAATTAATAGTGGAAGTTAATCAACAATCTCCTCTTAAATAGGCCATCTGAAATTGGGGGAAAAAATAATATATTGGCAACACCAAGCACCTCCATGTTTTTATTACACCTAGCTGCAACTAGCAGAATAAATGCTACGCCAAGTTTTTGGACATTGTTTTCGCATTAATAGTTAATTAAATCAATAAATTTCGCGACTTTTTTTACAAATCCAGTTAAAGTAAACTATAGTGAACATCCAGATATATGTGTTCATTTAATGCATTTATTAACTTAAATTTACAGCCCTATTTGCGTGCAATGACAAAACTCGCCGCTATAACTATTGTCATGTTCATAATCAGGGAACGGATTTTATGGAAATTGCCTTTTTTTCTGCTAAAGAGATAGAGTATATTCGATTAAGAATGTCCACGATTTAGCTTTCCCTGATTCCATGTATACACATTTGATGTTGCCTTTTTTAAGATATTTGCCTTTTTTCTGACTTTTTTAAGATATTTGCCTTTTTTTGCCTTTTCTACCTTTAAAAAAGTGATTATAGCATTTACAATTTTTTTTTAAGATTAAAAAATATACACATGCCCATGCGGCTTATAGAAGCGCAGGGACCTCTTGCCAAATTGGTGTTGGAAAAATTCAAAGCCGTTTTCTCAGCTAACGTAGGCTTGAAGACAATAAGGGGTGTGTATAAAATTGTAAAGGGCGAGGAAAACGCCCTTATTCCTGATAATATGAACGTTTCAAACGTTCCATATTTAAATTGGGCTCCATTTGTATCAACTTACGTCGAGCGCCCATTTAGTACATTCAAGGCTTTTCTTCGCGAAAATCGAATGAAAATGCTGCCAGAAAACTTCAAAATGCATCTTGTGGTTCAATGTTACTACAACTATACAGATTAAAGTTTTATGAGTTAGAAACTCGAAAGGATAAAATAGTCAAAGAGTCAAAGTACAAATTTTTCATATAATGAAACTAGTTCATAGTTTTTCTCTTTTTACTTGTAATATAAAAATTTCTAAAATAAATATATTTTTTGATTGTTCTTCGTATTTTCTGTTTTTTTTAGGGCCTTATTTTGCTTTTTTGGCAATACCTTTTTTTGCCTTTTCCTGCCTTTTTCGCTATTTTGTTTTACCTTATTTTGCCCTTTTTGCAATACCTAGTGCCTTTTCCGCTATTTTATTTTGCCTTTTCCGGCCTATTTCGTTACTTTATTTTGCCTTTTTTATAGGTTTTTAGGTCCTAAAAATCCGTTCCCTGTTCATAATCAATTGTCCCGTTTAGGTATGCAAAGAGCAATTTTAATGCTCTAACGGTGACAATTGATATTACTTTTGTGATGACCTATTGAGTACGTGACAACGCTAAAACATATGTTAATATTTTCAGTTTTATTAATTTTGCATTAAAAATTTAAAAATTTGTATTAAATAAAAACTGACAAACAATTTTTTTTGCCGAAATAGGTGTTTTAAAAAGTTATCATTTGCGTTTGCGTATTGTGACGTTTATCCTCGAAACCTTCCCTGCCAGCTAAAAGTAGTGAAAAATCTGGTGAAACCGCGGGTTTCATTCACTTCAAAACTGGTGAAAAATCTGGTGAATTTTGTATGGGCGGTGTGCAGATTTTCACCAGTTTCGCCCTGTACGTGTGAGCCTTGCATCACTGTCGCAGTCATTCAGATACTTCGTAAGGAAAACATATAGCTAAACTCGTCTAGCATTGCCACCTTCAGCCGACGCAGGGTTGCATTTTTTTCACAGCGAAATCAAAGTCACCTTAGAAACTTTAAATAAAAAGTCTTAAACTTTTTTTGATTGTTATTTTGCAAAAATTATTATTCAAAATGCATTGTTAACCTAATATACATAGTTAGAAATCAATGTTATGAATAAAAATTATAATTAATTTTACATACATATCTGGTTGCTTAATTGATTATTCCTACTACTCCTTTCCATATAGCTGTTTTCAAAACTTGCAAAATTTCTATAAAAAAAAATTGACGACTTTTTCACTTCTGACATATAGATGTTTTCGAAAGTTGCAAAATTTTTATAAAATAGTTAATCGATTTTAGCAATGTTATCATCAAAAGAATGGTAATCGATTTACCTTTGTTTTGAAATATACTAGTAGTTAAAAAATATTTTAAGTGGTTTACAAAAATTCACTTTTCTTACAACTTTGCAAACATATTGATCTTTTCAAAAGTTGCAAGATTTCTATAAATTAGTTAATCGATTTTAACTATATTATAATCAAAAGAAAGGTAATCGATTTACCTTTCTTTTGATATAAATATATTAGTAGTTAAAAAATATTTTAAGTGGTTTACAAAAATCACTTTTCTTATAACTTTGCAAAATTTGACCACTTTTTCACTGATTACATATAGCTGTTTACAAAAGTTGCAAAATTTTCATGAAAACGTAAAGCGATTTTTACGGTGTTATAATCAAAAGAAAGGTAGTCGGTTTACCTCTCTTTTGATATATATTAACAGTTACAAATCATTTATGGTGGTTTCACATTTATGGTGGTTTAGTTTTCTTACAACTTTGCAAAATTTGACAAGTTTGAACTACACTTTGAAGGTGCTCCTGGCGTTGATCGTGCTGAGGGCGTAAGGTACTGATGGTGCTCCTGGCGATGAAGGAGCTGAGGGCAGACGGTACTGGTGGTGCTGCTGGCGATGAAGAAGCTGAGGGCAGAAGGTTCTGATGGTGCTCCTGGCGATGAAGATGCAAGCGTTGAAGGTGCTGATGGTGAGTCCCAAATCTGTAAACAAACAAAAATATCAATTAAAATTTATAAACATATAAAAAGTCTCAATATAAGATTAAGAACGCGACTAACTCGCTGCTGTTTTGCAATCTAAAAGAGGAAATTACATTATTATCAAATAAAATTGTTAAATACGTATTCTTACCTTAAAAATTTTCGGAAGGTGACATTTCTTCACAGTATGTATACTGTCATCAAAACTCCGATGTTTCTAACTTGCTCGCTTTAACGCATAGAATTCTTATAAGAGTACGAATTCTTATCGGGTTTGTAGCTCTTACAAAGGGACATTTATTTGACAGTTTGATCAAAAAATTTGTAAGTGTGTGGGTGAGATGACTAAAAAGTTGTCAATGTGTTTGTAAATCGTTTGAATTTCAGGGGAAAGTGGTGAACCATGGCTGGCAGGGTTGAGGGATTTCCCAAATATCCTACGGCTCGTATCGCTGCATTGTTAAATAAATGCTCACGATCATCAAATTGTAATACAATTAACTTTATTGTACAACAAACAATTTACCATACTCGCTAATACACTAAAAACACTTTACAATACTCGTTAAAGCAATTACAACGCTTTACAAAACTTGTTAGCACAATTAAACTTGCTTATTCGCAACTCACTTTACTTGTGGCTTGCTGACTTGTAACTAACCCACTCCGGTGTCTGGTGGCGCCCTATATACCTGCGCTCGCACTCATGGAAACTCTAGAATGTTCTGAAGTTCATCGTGCATTCTCTTTCTCTCGCAGCTAGCAGTGTTCATCCACCTGACGTTTCTGATTGTGGAACATTCTACTTCATTCATCTCTTGGAACACCGCCGATTCAAAATTTCTTCCCTGGTCAGAGTGCAGCTCTATAGGTACACCGTATCTCGCAACCCAATTATAGGTAAATACCTCCACTACTGTTTTAGCTTCCTGGTTTGGAATCGGGTATACCTCCGGCCATTTGCTAAAGTAGTCCATAACCACAAGGATATATTTGTTTCACTGTGCGCTCATAGGAAATGGACCGGCTACATCCATGGCAATCCGCTCGAACGGTGCATCTGAGTTATACTGCTTCATCTGGCCATGACTTCTGGATTTCGGCCCTTTAGCTGCAATACACTCTGCGTAGTTAGCAATCCACTCTACTACCGATTGCCGACAACCAACCCAATAGAACCTCTGCTTGATGTTTTCCAGGGTTTTCGTGATTCCCCAGTGCCCTCCACTAGGACCATTAAGGAATTCCTTGAGTACATCCGGAATTCTTACCCTTGGAACAACTACTAGGTTGCGGGAGCACTGGCCATCTTCGCTTTCCCATACCCTATGCAAACAGCCACATATTAATTTTAAGCTGTTCCATTGGGCCCAGTACGCCTTTGCGATGGGGCTTTCTGCTGCCATTTGCTCCTTAGTTGGCCTTCTGTCTACCTCCCGTCCAGTCTGGATCTTCCTGCTGACACTTTCGAAGCTGTTCTTCCTTCCACTCTTCCGCTGGTGTTATTGTCGTTAGCCGGACGTCTATAATGTCCCCTTGCCCTCAGCTTTTGAGCAGTGTTTACATTCCAGGCTACATGGTCGACGGGACATGGCATCAGCATTTCCGTGGACACTTCCTTTGCGGTGCTCAATAGCGAAGACATAACTTTGCAGTCTCTCAATCCACCGAGCTAGCTGTCCTTCTGGATTCTTAAACTGTAGTAGCCATTTCAGCGCTGCATGGTCCGTTTGAACTCGGAAACGTTGCCCATAGGGGTACTTGTGGAAATATTTGACGCACTCCACCAACGCTAGTAGTTCTCTCCGAGTTAGGCAACTACCTTCTCCTGCCCATCAATTACCTGCGACAGTATGCCTCCTATGGCATAACCACTAGCATCCGTATCCAAAATAAACGTTGCACCTTGAACGGGATACGCCAACATAGGTGCAGTACATAGCCGTTTCTTCAGAGTTTAGAAAGTCTCCTCCTGCTCCTTGTTCCAGTAGAAGGCTCTAATTTTCCTAGTGAGCTCGTGGAGGATATTAGCAACGCTGGCGAAATTCGGAACAAATCGGCGGTAGTAGGTGCATAGCCCAAGAAAACTTCGTAGTTCGTGCAGGTTCCTAGGTCTTGGCCAATCCTTTTCTGCTTCTATCTTTTCCTTCGCAGTACAGACGCCCTCCGTTGTCACCTTGTGCCCTAAGTAGTTCACCTTCTTTTTGAACAGTGGGCACTTTTTAGCGCTTAGCTTCAGACCAGCGCCAGCTATCCTCTGGAAAACTTTCTCCAAATTGTTAAGGTGTTCCTCGAAGCTTCTACCCAATACAATAATGTCGTCTAGATACATCAAGCAGGTTTCCCAATGCAGTCCCTTAAGCACATGGTCCATAAGCGTTTCAAAAGTAGCAGGAGCGCTGCATAATCCAAAGGGCATCACCGTGAATTGCCACAGACGGTCTCCAATGCTGAAAGCTGTGTTCTCCTTGTCCTCGTCACTTACCTTGCATCCCCAGTATTAATGCGATGTTTCACAACATTAGTCCTGCCTGGTTTGGTGCCGTCCTTGTCGAATATTTTGGAGTATCTGCGGAGAAGTTCCTTAGCCTTGTGCTGGTATTTTTCTTCCAACCCTTCCGTCCAAGCATTTATGTCTTCCGCAATGTCATTCTCGCCAATGGAATCGCCTTCAGGCAATTTTTCGCAGTTGAAGATTGCCTCCACCTCTCGACTTTGCCCCAGTACAGTTCCTCTTCGGAGTTTGATTGGTGATTTGAACTCATTGAGTACTCGAACTGGGATGCGTCCATCTCTTTGCGTCTTAGCCAGGGTTTTACCAATAAGTACGTCCGGTGTAGAATTCTGTGTTGCTTCAACAACCCACAACTTATTTGTCCCACAATCTCCATCAATCTTCGCCCAAACAACTGCTTCTGACTTCGGTGGAATCTGTTCACGTTCCTCTAGGATCACTCGGTTGTTGCTGTACGGGCCGTCATACCCAAACCTCAGGGGCACTTCCATGTTGTTATACGTCATAGTCCTGATCTTCATGTTGATCTGCATACCTTGATCAAGTAAGAAGTCTATTCCAATGATGACTTCATCCACGATCTTCCGCGACTATGAACTTGTGCAACACCGTCACATTCCCTATTGCGACTTTGCATGTTACCTCTCCTACAACTTGGGTGATGTCACCAGTTTCTGTCCTCAACGTTGCTTCAGGTAATGACCTCACTTTTTAAGTGACCAAATCAGATCGAATGATGGAATGTGATCGCCCGTATCCATAGTTAGTACTCGCTCATGTTCGTCCACATATCCACCAACAGTAACGTTGCTCGCTTTTCTGCCAATTTGCCAGACGGAGATTATGGGGCATTCAATTGCGGGACCCACCGCGCGCTCCTTGCTGCTGGCTCGTTTTAGTTTAACGACTGATTGGAGTTGGATTCGTCTCCTTCAGCCCTGCGTTTGCGTCCTGCTCAATTGTTGAGCGCACTGGAACTTGCGCTTAAATCACGGGCGAAGTGGCCTGGCTTCCAAATTTAAAACATTTGCCAGAGCCATGCTTTTTCTCGCCCAGCAGTTGGATTAGCTTCTTCAGCATTTCCTTTGTCTCGTCCGGTGTCTCCATTTCCACTCGATGGGCTTTGTAGGCTGGTCTACTTAGGAGTGCTGCCGTTTCACGTGTCTGAGCTTACGAGACAGTTTCCACAAATGTGTGCTTTGGATTCGCGTACGTCTCTCGCTTGGTATACACGTCCCGCATTCCGTTGATAAACCTCTGGATTTTTACCCTTTCGAGGTGCTCACCAGATGCATCTCCAATAGCCAAGTGAGCCAACCTTTCGATCTCTGAGGCGAATTCTTGTAGAGCCTCGTTGGCTTTTTAGCAGCGGTTTTCCAGCTCCATCTGGTAAATCTGTCTCCTGTGCTCGCTACCGTAACGTCTCTCCACGGCACTCATCAACGCATCGTAACTGTTCCTTTCACAGTCGGGAATGGTCTGCAAGATTTCTGCTGCAGGTCCTTTTAATGCAACGAATAGTGCAGCGGATTTATCCTCCATGCTCCAATGATTTGCTGCAGCCGTTTTTTCGAACTAGAGCTTAAAGTCCTGGAAAGGAATCCTGCCGTCAAAGGATGTAGTCTTTACCTTGGGAGCGTTCGTCGAAGTAGCTGGACGATTCAACTGCAAGTCTCGGAGTCGACCTTCCAACTCGCCCATCTTAGCCTCGACTTTGTCCTGTCTCTCTTCGATTTTTTTCTGTATTTGCGCAATCTTTGCATCCTGTGCTTCCAGTTGGGATGACATCTGCGCTGATACCGCTGATGATATACGTGTCACCAGCGCTTGTATCTGCGATGAAACATCTGACGACAACTGCGACCTTTGTGCTTCAAGCTGTGCTTCCAGCTGCGATGACATGCGTGTTTCCTGCACTTGCAGCTGGGATGAAATCTGTGACATGGCAGCTATTAAAGTGTTCATGTCCATAGCTGTTGACGACGAAGGAGCCTTTTGCTGTTCTTCAACCTTCCCGGATGTCTGATGCACATCCTTCGACGAACATGCAGCCTCGTCCTTCTGTTCGTCTTTTGCGGATGTATCGTCGTGTTTTCCCTGGAAGTCGTATTTGTCCATGTCGATGCCTTCTGCTTCCATAGCCTCTCGCAGCCGCGATAGTAACTCCACTTTTCTTCCGGAGGATGCTAAATTTCGCTTCTCCAACTCCTGCTTGAGTTCCTCAATTTTTAAATCCTGAATTTTTGCCATTTTCAGAAGTTTCTCCTCTGGGATTTATTTAACAATCCCACTTCTGACACCAATTGTTACGTTTATCCTCGAAACCTTGACCGGCCGTCTTCACGTGCTGGAAAATCTCGCATGCGTCGTCACGCCGCACGTGTAGACCGTAAATAGTACGAAGCATCCCAGTAAGAACACTATCTGTTAACTAATGCGTTATATACGCTTAGTACTACAAAAAGTTTGTGTGAAAAATTTAAAAACTTTCCATCATTTTACTAGGGCTCCTGGAGAAACCTCACGCATTCAGTGCTGTGCATGTGAGCATTTTTCCCTTTCTTGCGCACCACTTTTTACTATGGTATTTTCGTATTGCTATCTCATTCCAATCTGCTATAGCAAAGCGATATAAAACATGTTATTTACGGGAAGAAATTCCGTATTAGTATGGCATAATAATAACGTGTAAATAACATGTTTTATCTATTATACTGAAAAGCTATTATATTGCATAAATAAAAACACGGTTAAATATTTTAAAATAGATTTAAATAGTTTAATTAATTGAAGTTCAAAGGCTTTGTTAAACATTTAAACTTATAATTGAATTGTGTTATAAATTATTGGATGAAAATGAAATTTTGGGTTTATATCCCAACAAGCAAACTAAACTAAAAAGTATTATTTTTGCAAGTTTACTAAAATAAACATAAAGCTTAAGCAGCAATCACCTAATGTAAGATTTTCTAAGCGATTAAACTCTTTAAGCGATATTGAATCGCTTACAAAATCGCCTCACGTAAATGCTGCTTTACAAAACGATTATTCTTGGTTTTTAAAACGCATAAAAAAAGCGTAATATAATCGAAACGGCACCTTCTTTATAAGCGCGTGAATATAAATTTATAATAGATTAAATAAAAGTATTTCTTCTGGCTTTTATCGTAAACATTTGCAGCTTAGTTTTAAGGTTTAGTGATTTATAAATATACCCCCAAACACTTATAATAGCTTCATTTGAAAAACTTAAAATAAACTTAATACTAAAAACGCTGTTAATATAGCAAGCTTGCTTTAAGATACTTTTAAAAATACAGAAATGCTTGTTGGGATGCTATACATAATATGTATATGCACTTATATCTACATACATACATTCTATATTTACATAAAGACTGGGATACTTAAGAATAAGTTTTAGAAATAGAATGCATAACATATTTGCGGCACCGCTGGAAAGTCTTTACCTATAGTGAAAAGAATAATTAATAAAACAATGACTTACATTTACTCACATTTTACTCACTTTTAAATTAATTAAATATTGGCCTTGCTTCCTTGCAGCACCTTCCTTTGCCGAAATCTGTTATGGCTGAGCTCCACGCTTTTCCTCAAGTTTTTCTCAAAATTAAGGCGCCCTTCTGATTTAAATACTTCTGTATAGAATTATTGAAACAGAATGGATTTTAATAAATATTTGATTGAATAAAATAACGACATTAATTCCAAGATTGTACGGATACTGATTATGCTAAATTTAAATAAGTCTAACTTAAATTAATCAAATTCAAAACAAAATCAATTAGGTCGAATTGTGTTAAAAACAGACCTAAATTGAATAGCGGCACAATCCTATATTTAGCAAAATAACTAACAAAACTACTGGATATTTCATTAGTATTACCAAATAATAAATCGTTTATCAGCGTTAATTTATTCAGGGCTTTTTTGTTTTTTCCTTCCGTCGTAGTTAAAAACGATAAGAAGGTCGTCCGTCAAAAGTTTTTTGAAAACAGCATCAACGGATCCTTTCGTTCCTTTAAGCTTAAATAATTAAATTTTCTGTGAAGTATACAATATTAAATTTATGTAAGTACTTTAAAATTTTTGTAGCTAAATAATTTTACCATAGCTTCCACATATTTTGCATTTTTTAAATTTTCTTCGACATCATGGGCAGCGTCGATGCTAGAAATTGGCAATGTAGCCGCAATTTCTACCTGGAGCTCATCCTCAATCTCCCCTGTCAATCGGCATACTGAGCGATGAACTTTGGATAACATCACCTTGCACTCTCTAATTGTTTGATTTTGAGCCATTATAACACCGTCATCTAGCATCTGTGTAAATAAAAGGACTATTAGTGGAAGCATGAAAGGTTAAGCATGAAAGGTTATTTGTGAGTTATATTGATTTCATAGTAAGCGAGTACTTTATTTTATATTTTTTTTATAGTTTTTTTTTTTTTTAATTTTAACTAGCGCAGGACGAAAATATGAAATTGGGCTCTTTTATATATATTTTATATTATATTATATTATATTATTATATTATTATATATTATATTATCTTTACCTTCCGATGTATGAAACGAGGATTGCGGCCATTGTTGGGATTGCTCATTTGAAACCTCCTCAACCTGGGATTCGTCATCAAAATAAATTATATCTTCCATTTTTCTTGGAAAAAAGTCAGTACTTGAATGAATGAAACATTTTTATTAATAGTGTGTTATCAAAACGCAATAAGTTAAGGAATCATAATGAAATTTTTGATGCTGGTTTTGAACTTTTTTAAAGGTTGGTTTAAGAAAAACTTGACTAACTCAGCCAAAACTTTACCCATTTAGACTTATGTGGTATCATTGGAAAGATATTCTCACCCGTTCTATTTCTTTGCAAATTACCTCATTAACTCATTTTACGAAATATTTTGGTGGAAGTCTTAAAATATAATAGATTTTATAATTCCAACGGAAAATGTACAGATGTATGTACATATATGCATACCGTGAAATTTTAAATAGAAAACTCATGAAAAAGATGATGAAGAATGGGTATTAACAGGAACCTATTTTCATGCGGGATGCAGAAATATTTATAGAGAATTTCAGACTTAGGAGTTTCTACTAAATGGTCGCTAAGTTTGTGAGCTATAAGTATCCCCAAATCAGATGAGGACTCTAATGGTTCTGTAAAGTAGTTTTCAATTTGCTGAAAACTATGTCCGAGCACAACATCTCCACTAGATACGTTTCGCACCGATACAACTTGGAACGGACCGTTTTTTTCGCTGTAACAAAATGAGTCTTTTGTTTTTGCGTTAATATTAAAAGCACCAAGTTTTAAATTCTTTTTCAAAGGAATATTTGCAGTCTCACTTTCTTGAAGTCTTAAGTATAATTGTTGCAAAACTTTATTAGGTTTTTTTACTATTTTCTTTAAATATTGCATGAAATTTTCAAATTTGTATGCTGAGAAGTTTTCTAAAGGGCCATACAGACTCGTACAGTCTGACAAATGCAGCAAGCCATGAATATTGAAACTAACTAAATGCTCTCCATAGATTTCACCAAATAAATTAACAAATTGTTCTAACATTCCTTGGGCAACGTTTTTTTTCGCTTCTGTAACACTTTTCGCATGAAAGCAACCTTATACCCGCGTGTAATAGAAGAAAATGGTAGTATAAATAGTCGTCTATACAACCCTTTAAAACAAATATCCCTGAATATAAAAGAAACTGCTGAATTCGGTCGATTTCCAAAGGGCTATTTCGTCCAAACTTCTACAAATCCTTCCGAATTCCGAAGGAACCAAACGAGAATGAAATTCGATTTTTTCGTTCATTTTAGTTACATTACCCCTTTTTACCAATAAATTCAATAATTTTTTCGTTACTCCAAGGTCAACTAGGTGCATCGGGTTAAGAGGAAATTGTGATACCATACGGAAATTATGGTTTTCCAAAGTATTTGGTTGTTGTCTAAAGGGTAAACTATGATGTCCCACATCAACTCTATTTTTAAATGAAACATCTGTTCTTAGCTCATGAACGTGTTTTGAGAAACTGATTCTCCTTTGTGTAAAACTTCCCACTTGAACACATTTAGGGCAGCCTTTCTTGCTGTTATGTGACAAAGCACTTGTGACGAAGGCTCGGGCTGGAGAGTCGCAGACAAACAAACGCACTTTAAATGTTTTCAAAAGCTTTTTGGAACCGACTTTTATTCCAAATTCTGTCAGGGCACTTGCTTCTTCGCAGAAGTCTTTCATAAAGTCATTGATGTTCCACGGCTTTTCAGTACCGGCGAAACACGCAATGAGAAACGGACTTTCCTGGAGATAACCCACAAGTGAACCTAAAATTGGCCACAGCACTTTTTTTGGAGCTTTTAAAGAGTTTAAGTCCATCGATTCCGACGTCGATTTGGACTTCACTGTCTCTTTCAAGAAAATCACAAGTTTGTTTGTCAAAATATTTTTGAATGCCGAAATAAATGAATTCCCCGCTTGGAATGGATAAAATATCTACTTTTTTCCTATCACTTCCTAAAAGGGTTTTGGCGCAAACGGGTAAGTCGGTATCCCCAACCCTCCTCAGGGTTTGTAATAAGTCACTCACGGTGCTTTGCGAAACGCTATTTCTAATTGCCCACGCCTTAAGCGCGGTAGCTTTCGCGCTTTTATTGGAGCACCCGGCCAAGTCCATAACCTCACTTTCTGGAACAGGACTAACACTTTCGCGTTCATCCCGCGGGCAAGAAACTTCCGCGATTCCTTCGTTATCTATTTTTGTTGCCTCACTACCGTCGTTCCCTACACATGCAAAGTCTCCTAATCTCCTATACTTTTCTGCTCTAATCCGAAATACATTCTTTTCTTTGCTGAGCGCGTTTTGATACCACTTATTATTAATTTCCATAACTTTTACTTGCCTGTTTTCTAGTTGAAGCTGTTTATTGTAGATATTCGCCTTTCGAAGGAGCACAGATTTTATATTGTAGATATTCGCCTTTCGTAGGAGCACAGATTTTATATTTATATAAAATATAATTCCGTTTAAATTTTTTGGCACAATCCGAAGTTTTAGAGCACGAAATTCAGAATGGCGGCTTCACAAACGAATACATAATAGTGATGACAGCAATAATATAAGAAAGAGTGAATACGATATAGATATTGACATTTATGTCAAGCGAGGCATAGCGCTTGCCCCTTTTGGCACACATCGGAAATAGAAAAATTGCGTGTAATAGTATTGGCCGACAGCTGGTGATTATGCATATGTATTAGTGAATGCGTTAGGTCGTTCTAGCTGGGATGCTACCGAGCGGTATGCGAGCTCTCGCTTGCTTTCAACTGTCATCTTTGTTGTCTGACAGCAATGTTTTCATTTCGCGGAATTCTTCAGAGTAAAAAAATCGTTAATTTTGGAGGCAAATACAAATTTATAGGAAGCCATTTTTCATTTAAAAATAGAATACATCTCTTTATGCAGATTTTCTAATTGTCTCAAACTTTTAAGAGCCTGCAAGGCTTGAACCTTCTTGTTTGGCGACATTTTACAAATAAAAAGTATGCTGTCAAATGCCCAGTCAACAAAACTCTATCTCGCTTGCGAGAGAAAAAAAGCTGAACGCAAGGGAGATTTTCAAGCATGTGAAGACGGCCGGTGAGGGGTTTCCCAAATATCCTACGGCTCGTATCGCTGCATTGTTAAATAAATGCTCACGATCATCAAAGTGTAGTACAATTAACTTTATTGTACAACAAACAATTTACCATACTCGCTAATACAGTAAAAACACTTTACAATACTCGTTAAAGCAATTACAACGCTTTACAAAACTTGTTGGCACAATTAAACTTGCTTATTCGCAACTCACTTTACTTGTAGCTTGCTGACTTGTAACTAACCCACGCCGGTGTCTGATGGCGCCCTTATATACCTGCGCTCGCACTCATGGCAACTCTAGAATGCTCTGAAGTTCATGCCGCATTCTCTTTCTCTCGCTGTACGCAGTGTTCATCCACCTGGCGTTTCTGATTGTGGAAGATTCTACTTCATTCCTCGAACATTCTGCCTATTTCTCGTTGTTCGCTTCGCGTTGCTGCAGTATTCGCCAAAATATCATAATAGTAACCATTGCAGAATATTAATCATGGTGGAAATAATTATTATGTGCGCGGCTATTGTTTTGGAGCAAGAAGAAATTATACGGAGACGAAGACTCCTGAGGCAACTCCGACCCAATTGTTTTTTGAACAGTTTTTTTCCCGTTTGCATTTCGGGTGGTCTTCACGAAACTGCAGCTGATCTTGTGTGGTGCGTTCAGATATTCCACGCCTGTTAATACACGAATTCATAATAAAATGAAGTGAACTTCCCTACTATAAAATTACTTACTTTTTCGGCGTTTCATAATCCATTTCGGTGTATTTTATTTAAAAGAAATCCAGTCTGTTGCAGTGGCGCTAAAAAATTAAAATGTAAACAAAGAACAGCTGTTTCACTACGGAGAAACTTTCGCCGCAATTGGCATATAAAACGAGCTTTTCGTTTGTCATTATTTACCTATGACTACAGTTGATTTCACGATAATGACAATTGAACTGTGACAATTGACGGCGGGGACAACACGCTAATAGGGCTGTTAGTACCGACAAAGTTGAGCTGAATGAAACGTTTTTTTGCAAATAACTTTTGGACGGTTTAAAAAAATCCGGTTCCACCTTCGGACTCTTACTACTGGCAATAATACGAGTTTTTGATGCCCTTTTCGATTATTTTGCATAAATTTTCGGTGGGGGCCATGAAGTGCACAATTACCTAAGTTAAGCTTGATATACAGTTCAATGCGAGCGTGAGCGTGAACGTTCGCAAAGGCAAATAATTCCGTATTTCTTATGGGCGCTCACACACATCTGTCAAAACTTGCCGTTCACATGCGAATGCTTTGCGATTGCACACAGTTGAGTGTGAGCTCGAAAAAAATTCATATTATGGATTTTAAATTAGTTTTTATTCTACAATTCTGAAAGACATTTTAATTCTCTATCTTTTCGTGTCTCAACTCTAGCAAAAAGTTGAGTAATAACGAAGACATTGGTCAAAATAAAAAGCTCCCGTTCACGCTCGCATTGAACTGTATATCAAGCTTTAGTAATGAAAGTTTTTTCTAAACTTGCAACTCTATTCCGGTTTTGCAATAGAATGACAATTGATCATCCTTCATTGTCGTGATTTTGTCATTGTCGTTGCACGTTGGCATTCCTAACAAAAAATGACAAGCGAAAGGCTTTTCTCAACTTACTATGCATGGTGAAAAGTTCATTGTTGTAGAAACAGCTGGTCAACACTATTATTTGCAAAAAATATGAGCGGTGAAACACCAGAAAAGTGAGTATTTGTGTGAAATAGATAAATTCGTATATCCGTAGAAAAGTGGAAAGATGTAAGTTTTGTATATTTACATACATACATATGTATGTATTTATATCTTTCATTTAAGCATGAGTACATTTGCATACACACATTATTTCGCAGACATTAGCGGCGTGGAAAAATCAGCTACGCTGCAGAGCACGAAAATTGCATGTTGATGTAATTGAAACAGATGGGGGACCACCAATTTTTTTACAAATTTATTAAATCGTAGCACTCTTTATATCAACACAAACATATGTTTTTGCCTTGTCACCTGCCCATGACAATAAAAATGACAATTGCCATGATTCGAGCTTTTGAATTTTGCTGCGAATACCAAAACGCTGCAATTGTAATTTTTATATGAATTGTCATCGCGGTGAGTTTCGTCAGTGTGGCGGAATAGGGCTGTTGAAATCAGGGATGAAAAATTGAAATTTCAGATTATACCTAATATCATAAAATAAATGTACCTAAATGAGAAAGATTGTACCTAAAAAAAGTTACATCATTCATTTGTAGTTTTTTTATAAATTTTATTTAAAACATGAATAAAAAGGATGGATGTACTTTAAACATGATTAGGTTTTTTTTTCACTGAGCCTATATCTATAGACTATAGTCTAATGGGAATCGGAGAAGCGTTGGTTTTGTCTAATTTTGACTACTAAAAAATATTGGCGAAAAAGACAAAAAAAACACACTTCTCTATCCAGCAACAACACGAAAAGTCTGCTAATTTATCCGATTTCTTTTAATAGGTGCAACAAGTCTAGAGAAAATAATCAAATTGCCGTAAGTAACTTCGAAAGCATTTTAAATATATTTCCGGAAATCAAAAAGCGAATATGGGTCAATAATAATAATTGTATCTAAAATCTACTGACTGTACCTAATGTACCTTTAAGTCATCAAACGTCGGAAAAAGGTACAAATGTACCTACTTTTTGATCCCTGCTTGAAATGCATATAATGGCTGTATTTCTTTATTCATTCTGAACGTTTGGAATAAACTTTTTTGTTTACTTATTCTTTAGAACGTTCCTGATGATATGTTAACGTATATTTCAATCGCATTCTGTTTATTCTGGCTGTGAAATGGGATTATCCGGAATGTATAAAGAAACGCAGCCATTAGCGAACGTACATATATTTAAACGCAGTCTGTATACGCAGAATTTCGTCGATTACTGGAGCCCTCAGTGTTGCTTACTACAGTGTTGCCACTAATCAATGCGTTTTCATAAACTTACCTTTTTCAACTACAATTTTTCTTGCAATAATAGATCGTAGCTAAATATAAACTACTTAGTTTTCAACGAAAAACCTTATTCAATAGTAAATTTCAAATATTTTAAACGTATTTTGAATAGTAAATCATACCTTTTTTACCATCTGCGAAACTGACGAAGTGGCAACCATCTATAGAAGAAGAAATCAGCTGACATGGAAAAATCTAAATTCCGCAGATTTCTGCGCTACGAGCTACAACTACAGAAACATTCTGCGGTGTTGAGTTTTCATTTACATGGCGCTTTGATAAGACGGTTCGTGTCAGCTGACTCGGATTTACGTACCGGTAGGTTTACGTTCTTGAATAATTTCAGCTTTACACCTCTATGCTGTAATCCGTCATAGATTCGATTTTGCTATGAATCGTAAAATAGGTATGCTGAAATCCGCGTACGATACGACACGTAATTTCGAAATTCGTAGGCCATCTTCGAAATTCGTAATGTTGGAAAGCCTGAATCCGACTTAGCTGTAATTTTTATGTATTTGTCGGAAATTTTGTACGAAAAGCAACTCGTGTAGGAGCGAAACAAATTGTTTTAAAATATCAATAAAATAAAGTGTGTAAACGCAAAAATATGTATGTAAGTTGAAGTGTAAATAGAAAAAAAAAAGAAAATTATTAAATGTTTACAAATTATCGGATCGAAGATCACAAAAAATCGCTCGCAATGCGAAAGATTGGTGGAATCCGTGAGCGAAAGGCCGGACATTGATCGAGGCTTTGTAAAAGGAGCTAAAGAGGATGTGGTGGAATTTAGGGAAAGCGTTCCAAGAATTAAAGCGGCACAATATCTGGTGAAATGGAGACCGTTAAAAGGAGGGAGCTTACATTTTATCATTTAAGCTAAATGGATCAGAATAATCTCCTAGCAATCTCTTTTGTATTTTAACGCAACTGTTAGCTGTTCTTCCTCCTGGGACAAAAGTGCACTGGCCACTAAACCCTCTGTATGCCACTTAATTAAAGAAAAGTCTTTTCAAATAATGATTAAAATATTTTTCTTTTAATTTCACTATTCACTTGCAATTATATTTATTTTTGTTTGCTTCTGCCAAAGCAGCTGATTAAGAACTTCGAATTTCAGGTTTTTAGCTGGCAGTGCCGCTGATAGTTACGATCGGATTACGGCATACGAATTTTCGAATTTTCGGAACGGAGCTACGAATTCGTTACTACGAACATTCGGATTACAGCATAGGGCATTCATCAAGATAACCAACCGTTCAGCTATAGAAAAACTAACTACGCTGATCTTAACTATATAAATATTATTTGCCGCAATTAAAAAGTAAAGTAGATATTTCATTTCATCATATTTCATAATGTATAACCATTAGTACAATAAGATATAATCTTTTATAGTAAAACAAATTGCTGATTTAAATATAGACAAAGAGATATGCATACATACATACATTTGCAAGCTTAAGAATAAAAACAAGGACAAATAAATAAACTAACATTATAATTATAATCCCTAAACAATAAAGATTAAGAGTACTAAGGAATACGATAAGAAATAAAAGCATACAAAGATAGAAAATAAATTAAGAATGTTGATAAAGATTGATAGGTAAAGATAGATGGCCAGTCCATTCAAAACATTATTTCTCAAAATGTGCGTAAATAGATTGATTAAAGTTGCTTCTGCTTAGACTACTTCTTACACCAGCAGGGATAGAGTTCCACAAACGTATAGCGTTGACGAAGAACAGTCTCTCTGATGCTAACGTACTAAAGTGAGGGACAATTAGATCTGTTACCCGTGCAGACCTAGTAAATACTAACTTATTAAAAAGGTAACCTGGAGATTCCATAGCAATCAGTCCATATAGAAAAACACAGTTTCGGGCTTTCAAATATTCTGATATTTCACAACCCAAGAGGCTACACTTCCACGGCGATATATGCTCGAACCTTGTGAGACCATACACATAGCGGGTTACATTGTTAAACAAAATATCAACCTTGCGCATCAAGTTGCTATCAAGCTTTCTGTAAACTACCTCAGCGTATGTGATTTGCGGCATTATTATTTGTAGGGCAAGCTGACGCCTTGTACTCAGTGGAGTATAAAATCCAGACACTTTTAAATTTCTTAAGATAGCATAAACCCTCCCAACCATTGCATTTATATGGTCTGTACAAGTCAGGTTAGAGTTCAGTATAAACCCTAAATTTTTTTACCTTGCTGACGATTTTCAGAGGTTTGTTAGCGATGATCAGCGGCGATAAAAAGCTGAAATCTATGTTTTTCTTATTAAGTATTGGCAAAACAAGTGATTTATCACAATTGAGATGCAAACCATTGGCATTCGCCCAATTGGAAATAACGGATAGCTCAGCATTAATATCGCCGCACAATCGATCTGCTTGCACCAGAGGAGCCGATAAGTATAGTTGAATATCGTCAGCATAGGCATGGAGATTAGCTTTTAGGCAGACCTGAAAAATGTCATTTAGAACTAGGCCAAAAAGAAGTGGGCCAAGTATAGATCCCTGAGGCACCCCAGCAGGCACCCCCCTTTAGCTGAGGGAGCTGAGAACCAATTCGTACACGTTGGAGCCTGCCAAGCAAATAGCTACTCATAAGTTTCAGAGCACTTCTCCCAAATCCAAAGCATCTTTCAAGTTTAGTGCATAGTAGCGCGTGATTAACCGAGTCAAAGGCTTTAGAAAAGTCTAGTAAACAGAGAAAGGTTAAGTGATTTTT
>NW_023458559.1:877523-880093 GCF_013731165.1 Rhagoletis pomonella | reverse complement strand
TCTCTGCAAAAGGTGTTAAGCCCCTTTTCTTCGCAAAACAAAATGAGGATTCTACTTAGTGAGGGTTATAATCCCTACGCAGAGTAATGTTCTCTGCAAAAGTTGTTCAGCCCCTTTTCTTCGCAAAACAGAAAGGATAATTATACTTAGTGTTGGATCGCAAAGCGTTTTCTACGATCGTGCAAACTAGCCAAGTGAAAACAGCTAAATCCAAATGGAGCAAAATAAATTGGCTGAGTAAGTTGAAAGCCAGTAGGTTAGTGGTCAACAATAGTCTGATTTATTATTTCCAAATTTCACCCTTATATACAATTTCCATGTGCATGTGAAAAACGCTAGTCCAAAATAAACTTCAAAAAACATAAACAAGTGTAACGCTATTTGCACTTAGTATCAATACATGTTGTTTGTAATTAGAAAGGGTAAAATCAACGCAGTTTAATATTAACTTAAGCATGCATATCATGTACTACATGTTTGTATGTATGTTTGCTAACTAAGCTACAAAGCATGTATGTGTTGCCAAACATGGGATTTTCCTACCTAAACTGGTAGTTAGTTTTGAATTTGGTAGGTTGGTAGGCTTGATGGGATTTTGGTAGGTTCCGTAATAGTTATTTGCGAAAAATAGAAAATAAGTATTTCCAAACTTTCTAGCAAGCTTTTTTACATGAATATTTCACCGGTGCGTTCGTATAACGGTGGCCGCAAACATGTTAATATACCTGATTCCTAAGTACAAACGTATTTCCTGGACCAAATAAATCTGCCAATGGGATCGTACCGAACCATATTCCAGGCGGAGGTCTTCACAATCGAAGTCTGTGTTCGCGAATGTCATCATAGAAGGCAAATGAGGCCAGGATATATATTATGTCAGATATCTAGGCAGCGTTAAAGCCCTTAGGGCCGGTTGCTCAAAGCCTGGTTGACACTAATCCCCGGTTAAACATCGTTATCGACGTTACCGACACCGTGTTATATGCATGGAGTCGAAAACGTTGATATCGATAATAACCGATGATTAGTGTCAACCAGGCTTTGAGCAACCGGCCCTTAGACTCTTTTAAAACGAGATCAAGACTTGAGAACTCTTGAACCACCTGGGAGCCCACAATAGTGTAACGCAGTGGTGGGTTCCGGGACATGAAAAGTTTAAAGGCAACGAAAGGGCTGACTGTCTCGCAAAGCGTGGAGACTAAGTACCGCTTGCATGCTCCCGAGCTATTCTGTGCTACATCTAAAGGATACACTGCAGGACTACTTAGGAGCTAGCTGGAAATAATCTCAGGTTACAGCCCACTGGTGGAAGTAAAAGGGAATAAGACAATCAATTCATAACTCCTTCCAGGGAGAACTCCGAAGTACCACTTGAATTATATGGGTCTTTCTGTAGAGACTGACTGTAGGTTTTGTGGGCTGGTGGGGGAAGCCCAGTATATTCTATGTGCCTTCCCACGAAGCATGAATCGTAAATTGATACTCCTCGGAGAAAAATTGACTTCTCCATCTAAAAGTTGGAACATGGCAGCATCCAAAGCGCTTAGCTTTTTAAATAATCTAAGGTTGGAGTGATTACAATTAAGGTGTAGCACAATATATTAACTTAGATCGCAGCGCGAGTATCTCCGAAGTATTAATAATAATAATAATATCGTCACTAGACAAGAATAAAGACGGGCGGTTGTTGGACGGAGATAAAGGACGCGTGAAAAAAATTTAGGAAAAAGACGCTTAAAAAAGCTTCGGCGAAGAAAGACGTGTAAACATGGATTCAACATCATTCCGGAAAAGCCCTCTGTGGAATTCGTATACCGTTACTAGTAAACATAGTTAACCGCGAAAATAAGTGTATGCGTCTTTCTTCCCCGTCAAAGAGGTTAACGCGTTTTTTCCCCGTCACCTATGTTAAGAGTCTTTCTTCGCTGAAGTTTTTTTACGCGTCTTTTTTCGCGGTCAACATTTGAGCTCGCGTCTTTGTTCGTATCTATTGACGATATGCACTATGTATGTGCAAAGAGACATAAATTTGGATACTTCTGTACAGCAAAATGAATTGTTATACCCAGTTAATTTGTTTTTATTGTTTATGTTATCTATATTTTTAATAAACTTGACATTGAAAAATTATATTAAACACTCAAAGAAATGTTTGGTAGGTTTTGGTTGGTTATGGTACGAAATTTTAGTAGGGAAAAAAATTTGACTGTGGCAACACTGGAAGAGTGGTTAAAAAAATGGATGCAAATAATTTACGTATGTAAGAACATTTAGCGGTATGACTTAATGCAATAATAAGGTGAATGACTTTGCGTAGCTAAACTTGATAATTAGTTTAGGTAATTAGCTAAGAAGTAAGTAAATAGAAGGCAAATATCAATACAGCTGATGCAGGTGTTCCCAACCATGACCCAACATCCCGGACCGGTTGAAAGGCCTTTCAAACAGGTAGCACTGCCAATTTATGAACTGGGCGCCGAATTCCTCTTGGTTTTCGAATGTCAACCACACGGATTCGAGAGACCTTTCCTGGTATACAATTGATTACTCTCCCAAGATGCCATTTCTGT
>NW_023458559.1:873113-877423 GCF_013731165.1 Rhagoletis pomonella | reverse complement strand
CCCAACCATGACCCAACACTTAGGGCCGTTTGCACCATGTCTAGTTAGTTCTAACTCCCAGTTAAACATCTTTATCGATGTTATCGACACCCATCATATAACATGTGATCGATAAAGCAGTTAACGTGCTTAACTGAAGGATGTACCTTCAGTTAGCGTTAACTAGACATGGTGCAAACGGCCATTAGTGAGGGTTATAATCCATAAGTGCGGATTCACCTGCGGCGCTTTTTTCAAACAAATCAAGTCATCGATAAATAATGAACATTTTTGATAAAAAATCGCGCAATTTTTTATTATATGCGGCGCTTTTTTCAAAAAAAAACAGTACGTCGATAAATAAATAATGATAAATTTTCGCCTGCAGCGCTTTTTAAAAAATTTATAATTCGATAAATCATGAAAATTTTTATTAAAATCAACACTTCGCCTGCGTCGCTTTTTTTTATATAAAACAGTATTTCAATATAAGGTGAATATAAAACCCCCCACTTTTTTACTACTCTCATCGCCTGGCAGCACCAATGTCTGTGTTCATTTCCACCACTTCCATGTGATCAATGAAATTTTTATGGTGAATTGTGGAACTTTAAAAGTTAATAACTTTTTTAAATAAAAGCCTTCGCGCTCTGGGTTGTTCACTTTTAGAATCGTAAAAAGCTCCTCTATATTTGGGTACTCTTTATGAATTTGTACAACGATTTTGGGTTGCTGTTCCCAAACGCGTGAATCGAATCAAAAACCTTTTACACACACTTGTAGACAACAGTTCACGCTTTATTACAAAATTAATATTTACTATATCTGTGCACTAATTTAGTAATAATTTGGGTTGGAAATATGATATTTTTGAAAGTTTCCGAGGTGAGCTGTCAAAAAAAAAATATCCACGAAACATCTCTGCAAAATGCATTCAGCGCCACTTCTTTAGCAACACAGAAAGGAGAGTTCTACTTAGTGGGGGTTATAATCCCTAAGCGCTACGCTTTCTGCAAAAGTTGTTCAGTCAATTTTTTCGGCAACACAGAAAGGAGAATTCTACTTAATAATCCCTAGGTGCGGCCGAAGGCCGCCTACGCAGAATGGTGCTCTCTACAAAAGGTGTTCAGCCCCTCTTTTTGGGCAACAGAGAAAGAAGTACTGAGTGTTATAATCGTTTTGGAAAAAATCCAAATTTCCGCTGTTTTCAAACAGCTCCCAAGGGGTCTTTAGGGGAGGAGGGGTTGGGGGAGCGACGCCCCCTCCCCCCTCGCCCCCCTCTCACCCCCCCCGAAATCGTTGTACAAATAGCTAAAGATTTCCCCCTCTTTTTTTTTCTTTTTTCAAATTTGGACCGAATTTAAAGAAAATTTTCCCAATCATGTGGCTGTTCGTTCTCGAATTTTCTCTCACTCCCTACTGTGCACAACAGCAATTGCACGGTGATTGCCATTCGAAATTGGTGGCGTAACCACTGCCTAATAGGGGCAACGTGTATCCAATGTGTAATCGATTAATTTAACAAAATGATTAATCGCTGCAATTCCTACCAATATCGATTCCCCGTAAGATTGCGCGCTGCTTTTATTTTGATTTAACTTGATGATGGACATATCTGGTAGGTGATTGATTTGTTTTAAATTTTCATTATATATATATAAACAAAATCATAGTGAGTGGAACTTCAGCTTCAGCGCAGAATGCCAGCCAGGGAGGATCATCGGCAGAGGTGAAGAAAACCACATATGTACATACATGATAAAAATGTTTTAACGTAATGTTTTTATCATGTGTACATACATACATGATTGATTTAAACTGACATATTTTCTTCAAGGGTATTGCTCCAGTTTTTATTAAACAAATTCTGCTATCACAAGAAGGAAATTTTAAAATGTTTGATATGGCATTTGGAATGATTACTTCTGTAGCTATGGTTCGTTCAATTGATATATCGTCTACTAAAATCACGTATACATTGGAGGACCACTCTGGACAAATTGAGGCACATTATTGGTTGGAAGAAGGCGACTCCCTGAAGTGTCCAGATGTTATGCTTAACAATTATGTCAGACTTTACGGAAGTGTTCGTACTCAGGGTCATCAGAAAATGTTAATGATCTTTAAGATGATTGCCGTAATGAACTCGAACGAAATTTGTACTCATATGTTAGAGGTGCTTAATGCTCGACTAAAATCAGAAGAATTTGCTAAATGCAGTGATCAAATGATAAGTACAAATATTGGAGCAATTGGTTTCAACCCGAGTGATGGCGATGGAAGTAGTTATCTCGGTCTAGAAGGCAAGCAATTGGCTGTGCTTCAAGCTGTTAAAAATAATATGACTACGGAGGGTATCGGTCGAAAAGAGCTACAACTTAAATTTAATCATATTAGTGCCAATGAGATTAAGTAAGTTTTTGTCGAAAGTCAATTATTATATTTTAACATGTTTTGTTGATTTCAGCGCCATAATTGAGTTTTTGATATCGGAAGGACATATATATTCTAGCTTTGATGCTGACCATTTTGTAAGTTCAGAGTAAAGCTTGTAAATTAAAATTGTTTATTCAAAAAAGGATTTTTACCATAAAGTTTGTTACGTCTTTTTTTTAACTTTTAGTTCAAATCGACACCAGCAAAAAAAATAAAAATTGGGTGTAGAGGGGCCCCTTTTGATTCTGAAGGTGAAGACCCCACCCCGCGCCCTCTTATAGTAGGGGTCTTCATGTAAAGTGATAAAGGGATAAATTGCTTTAATTTATCCGCATTGTTTCATGAACGTACCTTGGTATATAATAGCATACAATTTTTTATTATTTGACTTGTATGGCTAGTTACCTTACATTCTTACCTCGTCCGTTGGGCTCATTTGCTTTTTATGTTTTGGAAGCAAAAGCGACCACCTGTCTGTTGGAGAGATGTAAGCATTTATCCACCAAAATCGTTTGATAAAGTGATGAACTTTGGTTAAATCGGTTTTTTCAGTGTTGATATTTTAAGTACAATTATACTCTTTAACCGACTTCCAAAAAAGTAGGTCATCAGTTTCTCGGAATATTTTTTTATTTTTATTTATTTTTTATTTTATTTAATTTTTTTTTTATATGTTACCGCATAACTTTGGACCACGTCAACCGATTTCGATAATTCATTTTGCAACTAAAAGGTAGTGTCTCAGAAGTGGTCCGATACTAATTTGGGTTAGATCCGATCATTGAAGCATAGATATATATATATATATTTTAAGTCGGTTTTTTTTTGCTAAAAATTATTTGTTTCAGTACAATTTACCGAATTTAAGTACAATTTTAACATCAAAAATACTTTTTGAACCCAACGTTCTAACCTCCGCTGGTACTTTGATTCCACTGGTTCACAGCAAAAATGTTCTATGGACGCCACTGTCCAATTCCTATGTAGAATTGCTCGGTGATTTCGAAAATCGAGCTAATCTTTTTCTATGAATACGTTTTCGAGATATTTGCAACTTACCGTGGGAAATGTTTAGTAGTGCTCCCATCGTTTTTGGGGTGAGGGCGAAGGGGGAGAGGGCGGGGCCCCCTAACCCCGCCCACTAGAAAAAGGACATTCCCTGCTTTCTAAAAAGGCGTACGCCCCCCTTGGGCTCCTCCCACAGGCCTCTAGGGAACCGTTTGAAAAAGGGGGAAAAACGGAATTTTCTTAGGCAAACTGAGCAGTTTGAAGTGGAATATGACCCTACTAACAGAAACCGTGGGATTTTTAATAAAAGAAATTATCTTAATTAGATATCGGGCGATTTTGAATAAAAAATAAAAAAGTTAATTAAAAATAGAAAAAACAAGTCTTTAAAAAAAAGTTTATTTTTAACAAATGTATTTTTGCGTAGAATTCCTTTCTACGTAGGGGCCATTCGGCCGCACTTATGGATTATTCTGTGTTGCCAAAAAAGGGGGCTGAACACCTTTTGCAGAGAACACCTTTCTGCGTAGGCGGCCTTCGGCCGCACTTCGGGATTATAACCCTCTAGGCAGTAGAATTCTCCTATATTCTTTTGTCTCATTCTTTTGCATTATCTGATCGGTTGAGAAGCAGCCATTTGTAATAGCAATTGAGAAAAAAAGTATGTGACGTTCGTAATTTTGAAGTTTGCTATTTCTGTTTTGCTTCTTTCTTTATGTGTATCTTGGCGGTGGTTTATCTCAGTGACTTTGAAGCGATTTTCAATAAATTTTTTTGTGTAAATTTAATTAAAATGAAGTGCCCGGTGATTGGTTGCTGTAGGGTTTGTATTTGTGTTACTGTTGTTGTTGTTGTTGTTGTAGCGGCTACAACAACCCCGCCCAGAT
>NW_023458559.1:851982-873013 GCF_013731165.1 Rhagoletis pomonella | reverse complement strand
CCGAATCCAGCAGTTTGGAAAACGCCGCACTTCGACCATCAACGGTAACAGCAACAGCATCAAGATTGATGCCACAGCCGATAACAGGGGTCACATTTGCCACTCAAACAGTTTCATGGTCAGCGCCACGAGGTGCAGTCGTCACAACAATAGAAAATGGGGCACCTATAATGGAACATAGTCCGGTAGTTCCACCGTTATATACGTTGGCCACGACACCAGCAGCGCTGCCCCCGACATTAACAGGGGTGCAACCTACATTCACAGCACAGCCGCCTTTAACTTCAACGATGCATTTGCATGCCAACTCAGACCTATTTGTCAATGCATCACGCGCTTCGTCAGTGCACATCAACTACATGCACATGCGCCTCATGAACAGTTATTGGGTAGACCAGCGTATGCGTTGCATCAACCAACGCCACATACTCCGACCGCAGAGCCGCATCAACTAAATGTTTCAGCGACCGCGTTGCATCAGTCATCGTTTCGTATACCAGCAAATGTGTCGCATCAGCCGTCGACGCATGCATTTGTGCCGCAGCACCCTCATGCGTTTGCACCACTTCAACCAACACCGCCTGCGCCTTATGGCATCGAATCGGCCGCATTATACGCCGCCAAATTATATCCACTACCAGAGTTTGATGGCAATCCCGAGGATTGGCCTCTCTTTTTTGCCAGTTACGTTGACACAACGCGAGAATTTAACTACAGCGATCGCCAAAACCTTATGCGTTTACAGAAGGCTTTGATGGGCGATGCTAAACGGTCAGTAACATCGCTTTTTATATTTCCTGAAAACGTTGGGGATATTATAAGCGAACTAAGATTCAATTTCGGGCGCCCAGAGCTGCTGATTCGTTCACAGCTGCATAAGGTGGAATAATTTCCAAGCATAGCGGAGAACCATCTCGAAAAAGTCTTGGCGCTCTCCAGTGAGGTGCGTAATATAACAGCATTTTTTAAATCAGCCAAGTGTGAGCAGCACCTGGTAAATCCGACTTTGCTGGATCAGCTTATTTCCAAGCTACCGCCCTCCAAACAGTTCGAGTGGAGTAAGCACGCATCTACGGTGTCACCATTTGCAACCGTAGAGACTTTCGCCGAATGGATTGGTAATTTAGCCAAAATCATCGCCATTATGCCAAAAATACCTGACAGGAGTACAATGTCAACATCATCCAGAGTTATACACAGAGAAGGTCACAGGGTTGCCAATTCCCGCCGTTTTTTACACAGTAGCGATGGTAACTCAAGTCAACAGCAGAAGCCGATATGTGTGTCATGTAACCAGTCGCACACACTGGAAGACTGCCACCATTTCAAGTCACGCAATGTGGACAATCGATGGGCGCTTGTGAAACGTCAACGTCTCTGCTTCGCATGCCTGCAAGGGGGACATAATTTACAAAGCTGCCGTAAAAAGAAGGCGTGTAATATAGAAGGTTGCCAACGAGTACATCACCGATTACTGCATGCACCATTGAATATGCCTACATCCACATCAGCTGCCGCAAATAATACGGAAGTCGTCTTAAGTTGCCAAGATGAGTGCCGTTCCATATTATTTAAAATTATACCCGTTATACTGCGCGGACCGAAAGGCCACTTGCAAACGCATGCCATGTTCGACGAAGGTTCTTCGGTCCTACTATTGGAGGAAGACGTCGCGAACCAGCTGGGGTTGAATGGCCAGTCGTCATTACTTACGCTACAATGGTACGGCGAGAACGCAGCAACCGAGAGATCTCGCATGGTATCGCTGGAAGTACAGGCGAGTCATGGTGGCATTGTATTTCCCCTGAAGAACGTTCGGACAGTTAAAAGTCTAAACCTGCCAGAGCAATCGTTTGAAAAACATCGCTATTTTCGTAATTTACCTGTCGCCAGTTACAGCGCTGCGAAGCCAACGTTACTCTTGGGTTTGGACAACAGCTTCCTCGGTATTGCCAAACAATCAATTACCAGCGGGCCGAATCAGTTAATTGCTGCAAAAACAAAACTGGGTTGGTTGGCGTATGGCCCAATCGACAAACTGGAAACCAGCAGACCGAGGGTGTTTATGATAAAATAACCACCCCTATCGAAGAAAACGTGCGCTATGGTCGAAGAGTACTTAACACAAGAAAACCTGGGTGTGAAAGCTGCAATTACCGAAGGTGACGATGACATTCGGGCAAAGGCCATTCTAAAATCGACCACGGTAAAGATTGGTGACAGATACGAGATCGGTTTGTTGTGGAAACGAGATGACTTTAGATTTCCCCCGAGCTACGACATGGCCAAGAGACGTTTGCATTCCATAGAAAACAAGATGAAGAAAAATACAATTTTTGCTGAAAACTACATTAAAGGGATGACGAGTTACATAGAGAAGGGCTATGCAAAAGAGCTATCCGCAGCCGAAGTCGATAGCAACTCCGCAAAAACTTGGTATCTCCCTCATTTTGGCGTAACGAATCCACACAAACCGGGGAAACTCCGCATTGTTTTGACGCGGCTGCAGTGTCGTCCTATACGTCGCTCAACTCGGAGTTGCTCAAGGGTCCAGACCAGGCACAGTCGCTCTTTGCCATTCTGCATCGATTTCGTGAAGGAGCCATAGCTGTTGCGGGAGATATCGAAGAAATGTTCTCACGAGTCAAAATTAGAGCAGCCGATCAGCACGCACAGAGGTTCCTATGGAGGAACAGCAAAGACTCCGAACAAATACGTGTTTTTGTGATGACTTCGATGATTTTTGGTGCAGCTTGCTCTCCGTGTTGTGCTGAGCACGTAAAAAATATAAATGCATTGCAGTTCGCGTCAACGATGCCAAAGGAAGTAGATGCGGTCATGAGAAATACTTACGTGGATGACTTGGTGATAAGTTTCCATTCAGAGAAGGAAGCCGAAACCGTCGCCCAAGAGGCAATCCTCATAAACGCAGCCGGTGGGTTTAAGTTGAGGAATTTCGTCTCCAATAGTAAAGACCTGCAAAAACGTCTGAATGGTAACGATAACCCAAATGCCGCTATCATAAGCATGGAGAAGCAAGCAAACGTGGACAAAATATTGGGCATGTACTGGAACTCAGAGAAAGACAGGTTTGAGTTTCATTTTAAGTTTTGCAGAATTGCGCCAGAAATACTTCAGTGTATACGCCCACCTACAAAGCGAGAATTACTCGCGATCGTGATGTCGATCTACGATCCATTTGGGTTTCTCGCCTGCATAACAATTGCCGGAAAACTGTTGATACAAGCCATGTGGAAGCAGAAGATCCAGTGGGACGAGCACTTGCCTAATCACCTCAGCAACTCATGGTCAACATGGTGGTCCAATTTTAAAACCATCAAAACTCTTTCGATACCACGATGTTATGGAAAGCTGTTGCCGATCGCCCAGGAAGTACAACTCCACATTTTCGTAGACGCAAGCTCCACAGCGTATGCCGCCGTGGCCTATCTGCGAATGCGACAAGGAAATAAAGTGCACGTTGCATTCATCTGCGCTAAATCTCGCTGTGCTCCTGTAAAAGGAATGACGATTCCACGCCTAGAACTCCAGGCCGCTATCCTGGGGTGTCGCTTCAAAACATTCATAGAGCAGAGCCAGAACTTCCGCATTCACCGTCTTATTTTCTGGAGCGACTCCCAAACGGTGATAATGTGGATACGTTCAAGCGAGCGTAAATACAAACCTTTCGTTGAGCACCGAATCGCCGAAATTTTGACAACAACGACCAGTGACATGTGGCGCTGGTTACCATCACACGCCAATGTAGCAGACGATGCAACACGGGCAACGCTTACAAAATGCTCTTCCAGACGCCCCATTATACTGCCACAAAAGCACTACGTAACACGACTTATCATGCAACAGTTCCACGCAAGAAGACACCATCAAAACGATCACCTAGTCATCAATGAAATGCGCCAGAAGTATTGGGTGCCATCCGCGCGAAAATTATTACAATCAATCAAACGAGCTTGTCCAATATGCATCCGCTGGACTGCTAAACCCGCTGTGCCGCTGATGGGACAACTACCGACGGATCGCTTGACTCCCTTTGTGCGTCCGTTTTCGTATGCTGGCGTGGATTACTGCGGACCATTTTTGGTTACTATTGGCCGTAGAACGGAGAAACGTTGGGTGGCCTTATTTACCTGCATGACGACAAGAGCTATCCATCTAGAGGTAGCAGAAGACCTCTCCACAGATTCATTCGTCATCTGCCTACGGAACTTCATCAACCGTCGCGGGGTCCCTGTGCGGATAAGAAGCGACAACGGCACCAATTTTGTGGGTGCACAGCGGGAGATAAGGTCCGAAGACAAATTGTTTGACTTTGAGCGCATCGACCAAGAGATGACTAAACATAACATTGAATGGCGATTCAATTGTCCAGCCAATCCCAATGCTGGTGGTTGCTGGGAACGCTTAATACAATGCGTTAAGAAACTTTTGCAACGAGTGTTGAAGGAAGAAGCTCCTCGAGTGGGAACACTTCGAAGTGCCCTAATAGAAGCAGAAAATATTGTGAACAGCCGACCCCTAACTGAAATACCGGTCAGCCCACATGACGAAGAACCACTCACTCCAAACCACTTTTTAATTGGATGTACGAACTCAACGCAAACACCCAGCTTGGATGAGAGGCACTTCTGTCCACGAAAACAATGGAAGATTGCCCAAAATCTCAAAGACCGGATTTGGAAGCGATGAATGGTGGAGTACTTGCCACAGCTGCTGTGTCGTCCCAAATGGACCGAGGAAACCTATCCCCTCCAGCTGGACCAGCTCGTAATAGTATGTGACCCCGCATTGCCTAGAAGCCGCTGGGAGATGGGAAGGGTGGTGGAAGTGTTCCCTGGAAGAGATAGCCGAATTCGAAGCGCAGCAATACAGACATCTCATGGAGTTATTCGGCGTCCAGTCAGCAAGCTAGCCGCTTTAAAGTATCGTGAATCCACAGAGGATCCACCGGTCGGTGGGATGTCGCAATTAACACCCTAACTATTGCAGATCCGGCAGCACGGCGAAACAGATGGGAGGCAAATACAAAATTTCACCACACACTTCACGCTTTAATTTCATGTATTTATGTTCTTTATATGTATCATTCCTTTGTATGTATTGTACTTTATGTACTTGTCAAATTCTACCGTTATGCTTGTATAAAAGGGGTACGAGAATTTTCCATTGGCATACAGCTAATTTTTCTGCCATGTCATTTGTACGATCTACGTTTTTATTAAAATAAACTTTCATGAACAATAATATTTGAATTATTAATAAACAAGCACATGTACTTATTGCCAATAACAATTTCTATTTTATTTAGTTTTAATTTTTTTTTATATATTTATGATTACATAAATCGGTTCTCGTTTTATTACACAGGATCATCTCTACTTTTATAGAAAATTTTGAAAAAAAGTGAAACTAAGTGAATTAATTTTATTATTGGCAGAATTAGTGTCTAACCCTACGTGACTGCTTCTAAAAGCTATCGTGTTTCACGTGGCATATACGACTTAATTTCATTATTACATTAGTGTTTTTTATATGTATGTATATGAATAGGATATTATATATTTATGTATTTAAAAACCCACAACTTTAAGACCGCGCATCTGAACTTGTTAAAATCTTGCCGTGTCACAAACATATTCGTTATTATATAAGGAAAACTACGAAGAATATGAAAAAGAATATCAGTACCATGATAAAAACATTACAAGGTAAATTCATTCTCTCAATTCGTCGGCCATGATTTTTTTCTGACGTTTGCCAACATTTTAAAATCATATAAAATTGAAAATAAAAAATTAAATTGTTCACAATTGTTGTTGTTTGAGATTGAAAATGAGAATGTGTGTGTGAGTTTGAGTTTTGATTTTAAAATTATATTGTTGGCAAACGTCAGACTGCCTCTCAATGGTTTTACCTTGTTATGTTTTTATCATGATCAGTACTGCGAAGATTTTTATCATCAGTTTGGAAGTACTTCATATTTCACCATGCGCCGCTTCTATGTTCAATTCGGCATCTTGTATGTCTCCTCTCTATAGTCTCCTCTTGTTCCTTAACCATATGTGCTGATTGTGTAAAGCTCGACAATAGTCGATTCAATGTTCTGCAAAGTCTCAGCCCGCTGTTGCACGTAACTATCGGAGTCATCATATAATGCAATCTGCTGCTGCGTCTGTATTCCACTACCTCCGACTGCACCCAGCAATGGTGTTGTATCACTTGCGGCCATGTCAATGCTTACGGCCGTATTCTCTTCGCTTAACAGCAAGGAGCCCTGTTTCGCTGTACTCGAGCGAACAGTGCTAGCAGCAATTGGTGACTGCCCGAATTGATCCCGACGCGCTTTTTGTTGTTTGAGATTTTTTATACGCACTTCTAGTATCTGTTTGAAGTCGGTGCCCATGCTGGCTAATTTAGATTGTAACGCATACACCATGATGTAAGTCAATTCTTGAATCTATTGCGGTCGATCATCAAAAAGACTCTTCTTTTTAGCCACTGCAAAAGAAGAGGTAAAGTAATATAAGTAATATTTATATTTAAGAACACCTATTCATTTTATACTCACGCATTGTCAATTTTTCCAACTTGGCATATGCACTTGCTATGTTTTTGCCAATATATTTGTGACCATCATAAATTCCTTTCATACGTCAATTGTTGCACCATAGCCTGTAAGAAATGCGTAAACATAATAATGTAAACGTCTTCAAATGCACTTCTACTTCTAACTTACTTGTAAGTCTCTAATCTGTTGCTCGTACATAAATTGCGTCTGCGTCGAGGTCTCTATCCGATTGCGGCCTTGGTTTACATTGGCCTTATCCGACAACTGGCGTATGATAAGCCGCGCCATTTCCAACTCATTTGACTTTTCTTTGAACTGATGTTCAACATAGGGAGCACGTTGCTGCATTACATCTAACAGCTTTTTCATTTCATCCAGATGAGCCGCTTGATGTGGCCAACACCCAAAAGGTTTGTTTACAAAGGGCACTTTTGAGTAGTTGAACAAATGCCAGCGGGCAGCTAGCGGGTCAGTTGCTGGCAACAATTTGCAGGCTTGGGCCAGCGTTTGTTGCGGCTGCCGGAAAAGTAGCTAAATAATGAAAGTAATTATATGTATAGCGGAGTAGGAGGTATTCCTTTATTTTAAAAGCTTACTTACTGATTTCACTAATTGACGGCGATGCAACGATCACCGTGGAATCGTTCTGCAAATTGTTACCAGCAACTGACCCGCTGGCGGCCCGCTGGTATTTGTTCAATTACTGAAAAAATGCAAATCATTATAATGATTGCAGTGTTTTAACACTTTCTGCGATTTGCATTGCATTTAAGAAGTACACATTCTTTACTTTTAAACAACCAATTTACCATTTAAAATTAAATAATTCCGTAAATCCGCGATTTATAATGCACTTTTATAACACCCGATTTACATGATTCAAGTACTTGAAAGCAATTCTTGCTCATTCTCTTTTGTGTTTTCTATTTGCTTTTACACGTTTCAATTCTTTTGAATTCAAGTTTTTGGTTCTTTAAATGGGAAGCAACGAAAATGCCAAAAGCAAAGCAAGAAAGTTGAAACGACTTGACGGTACAGACGCATGTGTACTCGTCCCTTTTCTTCTCACCACCTCTCTTCCATATGCGAGCAGAATTGAATTCAATACTTGAACTGTGTAAAAGCAGTCTAAACAAACCTTTCAATTTCGCCCCAGCTGTTCGATTCTTCTTCTTTTTCTTATTGCATTCGTCTTTGCTCTCTCATTCTGGTATTTTTTGACGTCACGGCCAGTTGCTCTCAGCTCGATTGGCGCAATCTTGTATTCTATCATTCTTGATACGAGTGAGTGTGTATGTTCGCTGGACTATATAACTGAGAAGAGTGATTAAAAGAGATGGATGCAAATAATTTACATATCTAAGAACATTTAGCGGTATGACTTAATGCAATAATAAAGTGAATGACTTTGCGTGGCTGACCTTGATAATTAGGTTAGGTAATTAGCTAACAAGTAAGTAAATAGAAGGCAAATATAAATACAGCTGGTGCAGGTGCTCCCAACCATGACCCAACACTTAGGGCCGTTGGCACCATGTCTAGTTAATTCTAACTCCCAGTTAAACATCTTTATCGACGTTATCGACACCCATCATATAACATGTGATCGATAAAGCAGTTAACGTGCCTAACTGAAGGATGTACCTCCAGTTAGCGTTAACTAGACATGGTGCAAACGGCCATTAGTGAGGGTTATAATCCATAAGTGCGGATTCACCTGCGGCGCTTTTTTCAAACAAATCAAGTCATCGATAAATAATGAAAATTTTTGATAAAAAATCGCGCAATTTTTTATTATATGCGGCACTTTTTTCAAAAAAAAACAGTACGTCGATAAATAAATAATGATAAATTTTCGCCTGCAGCGCTTTTTAAAAAATGTATAATTCGATAAATCATGAAAATTTTTATTAAAATCAACGCTTCGCCTGCGTCGCTTTTTTTTATATAGAACAGTATTTCAATATAAGGTGAATATAAAACCCCCCACTTTTTTACTACTCTCATCACCTGGCAGCACCAATGTCTGTGTTCATTTCCACCACTTCCATGTGATCAATGAAATTTTTATGGTGAATTGTGGAACTTTAAAAGTTAATAACTTTTTTAAATAAAAGCCTTCGCGCTCTGGGTTGTTCACTTTTAGAGTCGTAAAAAGCTCCTCTATATTTGGGTACTCTTTATGAATTTGTACAACGATTTTGGGTTGCTGTGCCCAAACGCGTGAATCGAATCAAAAACCTTTTACACACACTTGTAGACAACAGTTCACGCTTTATTACAAAATTAATATTTACTATATCTGTGCACTAATTAAGTAATAATTTGGGTTGGAAATATGATATTTTTGAAAGTTTCCGAGGTGAGCTGTCAAAAAAAAAATATCCACGAAACATCTCTGCAAAATGCATTCAGCGCCACTTCTTTAGCAACACAGAAAGGAGAGTTCTACTTAGTGGGGGTTATAATCCCTAAGCGCTACGCTTTCTGCAAAAGTTGTTCAGTCAATTTTTTCGGCAACACAGAAAGGAGAATTCTACTTAATAATCCCTAGGTGCGGCCGAAGGCCGCCTACGCAGAATGGTGCTCTCTACAAAAGGTGTTCAGCCCCTCTTTTTGGGCAACAGAGAAAGAAGTACTGAGTGTTATAATCGTTTTGGAAAAAATCCAAATTTCCGCTGTTTTCAAACAGCTCCCAAGGGGTCTTTAGGGGAGGAGGGGTTGGGGGAGCGACGCCCCCTCCCCCCTCGCCCCCCTCTCACCCCCCCCGAAATCGTTGTACAAATAGCTAAAGATTTCCCCCTCTTTTTTTTTCTTTTTTCAAATTTGGACCGAATTTAAAGAAAATTTTCCCAATCATGTGGCTGTTCGTTCTCGAATTTTCTCTCACTCCCTACTGTGCACAACAGCAATTGCACGGTGATTGCCATTCGAAATTGGTGGCGTAACCACTGCCTAATAGGGGCAACGTGTATCCAATGTGTAATCGATTAATTTAACAAAATGATTAATCGCTGCAATTCCTATCAATATCGATTCCCCGTAAGATTGCGCGCGGCTTTTATTTTGATTTAACTTGATGATGGACATATCTGGTAGGTGATT
This sequence comes from Rhagoletis pomonella, assembly GCF_013731165.1. Classification (NCBI taxonomy): domain Eukaryota; kingdom Metazoa; phylum Arthropoda; class Insecta; order Diptera; family Tephritidae; genus Rhagoletis; species Rhagoletis pomonella. Next base: position 863,319 of record NW_023458559.1, on the reverse strand, counting down.
GATTTGTTTTAAATTTTCATTATATATATATAAACAAAATCATAGTGAGTGGAACTTCAGCTTCAGCGCAGAATGTCAGCCAGGGAGGATCATCGGCAGAGGTGAAGAAAACCACATAGGTACATACATGATAAAAATGTTTTAACGTAATGTTTTTATCATGTGTACATACATACATGATTGATTTAAACTGACATTTTCTTCAAGGGTATTGCTCCAGTTTTTATTAAACAAATTCTGCTATCACAAGAAGGAAATTTTAAAATGTTTGATATGGCATTTGGAATGATTACTTCTGTAGCTATGGTTCGTTCAATTGATATATCGTCTACTAAAATCACGTATACATTGGAGGACCACTCTGGACAAATTGAGGCACATTATTGGTTGGAAGAAGGCGACTCCCTGAAGTGTCCAGATGTTATGCTTAACAATTATGTCAGACTTTACGGAAGTGTTCGTACTCAGGGTCATCAGAAAATGTTAATGATCTTTAAGATGATTGCCGTAATGAACTCGAACGAAATTTGTACTCATATATTAGAGGTGCTTAATGCTCGACTAAAATCAGAAGAATTTGCTAAATGCAGTGATCAAATGATAAGTATAAATATTGGAGCAATTGGTTTCAACCCGAGTGATGGCGATGGAAGTAGTTATCTCGGTCTAGAAGGCAAGCAATTGGCTGTGCTTCAAGCTGTTAAAAATAATATGACTACGGAGGGTATCGGTCGAAAAGAGCTACAACTTAAATTTAATCATATTAGTGCCAATGAGATTAAGTAAGTTTTTGTCGAAAGTCAATTATTATATTTTAACATGTTTTGTTGATTTCAGCGCCATAATTGAGTTTTTAATATCGGAAGGACATATATATTCTAGCTTTGATGCTGACCATTTTGTAAGTTCAGAGTAAAGCTTGTAAATTAAAATTGTTTATTCAAAAAAGGATTTTTACCATAAAGTTTGTTACGTCTTTTTTTTAACTTTTAGTTCAAATCGACACCAGCAAAAAAAATAAAAATTGGGTGTAGAGGGGCCCCTTTTGATTCTGAAGGTGAAGACCCCACCCCGCGCCCTCTTATAGTAGGGGTCTTCATGTAAAGTGATAAAGGGATAAATTGCTTTAATTTATCCGCATTCTTTCATGAACGTACCTTGGTATATAATAGCATACAATTTTTTATTATTTGACTTGTATGGCTAGTTACCTTACATTCTTACCTCGTCCGTTGGGCTCATTTGCTTTTTATGTTTTGGAAGCAAAAGCGACCACCTGTCTGTTGGAGAGATGTAAGCATTTATCCACCAAAATCGTTTGATAAAGTGATGAACTTTGGTTAAATCGGTTTTTTCAGTGTTGATATTTTAAGTACAATTATACTCTTTAACCGACTTCCAAAAAAGTAGGTCATCAGTTTCTCGGAATATTTTTTTATTTTTATTTATTTTTTATTTTATTTAATTTTTTTTTTATATGTTACCGCATAACTTTGGACCACGTCAACCGATTTCGATAATTCATTTTGCAACTAAAAGGTAGTGTCTCAGAAGTGGTCCGATACTAATTTGGGTTAGATCCGATCATTGAAGCATAGATATATATATATATATTTTAAGTCGGTTTTTTTTTGCTAAAAATTATTTGTTTCAGTACAATTTACCGAATTTAAGTACAATTTTAACATCAAAAATACTTTTTGAACCCAACGTTCTAACCTCCGCTGGTACTTTGATTCCACTGGTTCACAGCAAAAATGTTCTATGGACGCCACTGTCCAATTCCTATGTAAAATTGCTCGGTGATTTCGAAAATCGAGCTAATCTTTTTCTATGAATACGTTTTCGAGATATTTGCAACTTACCGTGGGAAATGTTTAGTAGTGCTCCCATCGTTTTTGGGGTGAGGGCGAAGGGGAAGAGGGCGGGGCCCCCTAACCCCGCCCACTAGAAAAAGGACATTCCCTGCTTTCTAAATAGGCGTACGCCCCCCTTGGGCTCCTCCCACAGGCCTCTAGGGAACCGTTTGAAAAAGGGGGAAAAACGGAATTTTCTTAGGCAAACTGAGCAGTTTGAAGTGGAATATGACCCTACTAACAGGAACCGTGGGATTTTTAATAAAAGAAATTATGTTAAATTAGATATCGGGCGATTTTGAATAAAAAATAAAAAAGTTAATTAAAAATAGAAAAAACAAGTCTTAAAAAAAAAAATTTATTTTTAACAAATGTATTTTTGCGTAGAATTCCTTTCTACGTAGGGGCCATTCGGCCGCACTTATGGATTATTCTGTGTTGCCAAAAAAGGGGGCTGAACACTTTTTGCAGAGAACACCTTCCTGAGTAGGCGGCCTTCTGCCGCACTTCGGGATTATAACCCTCGGGCAGTATAATTCTCCTTTCTGTGTTGCCAAAAAAGGGGGCTGAACACCTTTTGCAGAGAACACGTTTATGCGTAGGCGGCCTTCGGCCGCATTTAGGGATTATAACCCTCGGGCAGTAGAATTCTCCTTTCTGTTTTGTGAAGAAAAGGAGCTGAACACCTTTTGCAGAGAACACCTTTGTATATTTTTAATGCTTACTGGGTTATATCCTATATTCTTTTGTCTCATTCTTTTGCATTATCTGATCGGTTGAGAAGCAGCCATTTGTAATAGCAATTGAGAAAAAAAGTATGTGACGTTCGTAATTTTGAAGTTTGCTATTTCTGTTTTGCTTCTTTCTTTATGTGTATCTTGGCGGTGGTTTATCTCAGTGACTTTGAAGCGATTTTCAATTAATTTTTTTGTGTAAATTTAATTAAAATGAAGTGCCCGGTGATTGGTTGCTGTAGGGTTTGTATTTGTGTTACTGTTGTTGTTGTTGTTGTTGTAGCGGCTACAACAACCCCGCCCAGATCGGTTGGTATCTCAGTCGTTGTCGTCAAGTTCCACTAACGGCAACCCTAGGAAGCGTGCAGCTTCTGTGGGGTTTGTCCACAGGGACAAGGCCGTTAGGGTTGTCGGGTTTTCCGGGCATGCGAAGAGATGTTTCGAGTCATGTGGGGTCTCTCCGCATGCCGGACACTCATTCGGCACATCCTCATTCAACCTACTCAAGTAGGAGTTCAACCTGCTGCAGTAGCCCGAGCGAAGTTGTGCGAGTGTAGTGCGTGTCTCCCGAGGCAGAAGAAGCTCCGTCTCGTCTATGTCCGGGGGTGGTATGCCTAGAACGGCATTCACAGGTCTAGAGTCTACATAACTCGAGACTGAGTCCCTGTGAATGCCGTTCAGGGTCTGTCTGTAAGCTGTCGGGTCCAGAGGTTGCTTAATGAACCAGCTGCTTGGGTGGCCACTTCTGTGGCTCCCGATCAGGAACTGCTTGCAGAGCATTATATTATGCTCCTTTACCGGGAGCATTTGCGCCTCGCCGTGCAGGTGATGTTCAGGCGACATCAAGAGGCATCCCGTCGCTGTCCTAAGTGCCGTATTTTGTACCGTCTGTAGCTTCGTCCACTGCGTCCTACTAGTGCCTGGCGACCACACTGGCGCTGCGTAGTTCAAAACCGGCCGGCCTATTGCCTTGTATGTTGCCAGCGACGTTTCTTTGTCTTTGCCCCAAGTACTGCCGGCTAGCGACTTGAGGACCTTGTTGCGGCTCTGTACTTTATTGACAATAGCGGTTGAGTGCGCAGAGAAGGAGAGCAGGCTGTCGAATGTTACTCCGAGTATTTTGGGGTTATTCACCATCGGAATTGTTGTGTCATCGACGTGAATCCCCAGCGGTAGCCTGACCTCCTTCGTCCAGGTTGTGAACAGGGTCGCGGAGGATTTCGTAGGGGAGAGGGCTAGACACTTTGCAGTGAAGAAGCGAGAAAGTTCGGAGAGATAGCCGTTTACTTTCGAACACAGGTCATCAATTCCATTCCCAGTCGCCATGATCGAGCAATCGTCGGCATAGGAGACAATCGAGACTCCCTCTGGTGGTTGAGGGAGCTTTAAAATGTAAAAGTTAAACAGTAGCGGGGAAAGGACACCACCCTGAGGAACCCCCTGTTTTATTTTTCGCTGCTTACTCGTTTTGTCTCTAAATATTACCGACGAATGTCGACCACTCAGATAATTTGCCGACCACCGTTTGAGCCTCTGTGGGAGAGAGGAGGCCTCTATATCTTCTAGTAGCGTGGAATGGCAGACGGTGTCAAACGCCTTTGACAAGTCCAACGCTACTAGAATCGTTCTCTCACAGGGACGGTTATGGTTAAGGCCACGAGTTATCTGAGTGTTTATGGCGTTAAGTGCTGTTGTTGTACTGTGCACTTTACGGAAACCATGCTTATGCTTCGCTGGGGTCAGGTGGTTTGTGAAGTACGGGAGTAGCAAGGCCTCGAGTGTCTTCGCTACCGGGGAAAGGAGTGTAATCGGACGATACGAATCTCCTTTGTTGGCAGGTTTCCCCGGTTTGAGCAGTGGGACCACTCTCCCCACCTTCCAGATGTCTGGGATGATGAGAGTGGCCATTGACAAATTGAGGACCTCCGTTAGGTACGCTACCCCCGCAGGACCCAAATTTTTCAGCATCAGCATGCATATTCCGTCGGGACCCATGGCTTTGGAGGCTTTCGCCTTCCCGATGGCCACCTGAACTTCACCGCAAGTGAAAGCAAGGGGGGCACAGGTTGTTGGCAGTTTGTGCAGCCTTCTGGTCACTCGACGCTTGGCTTTGTCCACCGGAGGATGCAGTATGAACTGCCGGCTAAAATAGCTCGCGCATCGCTCCGGGTCCGACGAGGCATGGTCGCCGAAGGAAATTTCGACTCTGTCGTCGTGCTTCGTCGGATTAGACAATGACCTCACGGTTGACCAAAGCTTGCTCACACCAGAGGTGAAATTACAAGTCTTCAGATGCTCCTCCCACTTCTTCCGCTTATGTACATTTACAAGTTGCCGAATCTCCGCGTTGAGATCCCTGATACGGGGATCTCCGGGATCGGCCTGACGAAGGCTATCACGCTCATCGGCTAGAACAGCCGCTTCGGCAGGGAAGTTTGGACGTGGGTCCGATATACATCCTGCCGGTATGAAGCGAGCTGCAGCAGCAGTGATAACTTACGTTCACCGAGATGGACGTCGGTTGGTGTGGGGAGCGCTGCGAAGGTGTTTTCGGTAAACTCCGCGTAACCTTTCCAATCAGCTTTAGAAAAGTTGATATAGGTCCGGTGTTTGGCGGAGGCAAAGTCGGTTGGTTTATCAATCGAGATGACTATGGGTAGATGGTCTGATGCTAGAGTCAGCATAGGTCGCCACGTTATGCTGTTTATCAGACCAGCGCTGACTATTGTGATGTCTGGCGAGCTACTGCAGTTACCCATAATCCTGGTGGGTGCGTCGTCGTTCATTGTGCAGAATGTCGAATCGTCTATCTGCTCAGCCAAGTCTGTTCCCCTACGATCGTTTGACAGGCTTGAGTGCCAAAGATCGTGGTGCGCATTAAAGTCACCTACTACCATACGGTTTTCACCTCTGAGGAGCGCACCTATATCAGGGTGATATCCTGCCGGGCAGCAGGTGACAGGGGGTACGTATATGTTAAATATTTCGAGCTCGACATCGCCTGACCGGATAGCGATGCCCTGACATTCTAGGGTGGTATCCCTGTGGTCGATGTCTGCTTCGATAAGACGATACTGCACGGTGTGGTGCGTGATGAACGCTAAGCCACCACCATTATCTCGCTCGCGATCTCGACGGTGCACGTTGTACCCGGCGCAATTCAACAAAGTTGAATTGCTGTGCAACTTCGTCTCTTGGACCGCAGCTATTAATATACCATGCCGACACATGAAGACGGTTATCACCCCAATCTTGCTCTGTAGCCCGTTGCAGTTAAATTGAAGGAGCTTCATGTGGTTCGGGAGACGTGTTGTGATGTGGGGTGTGAGTGAGGTGTATGTTCTTGCCGCCGTTGGCTGTGTGTGCTGCTGAGGTGATTGCCTCCCTGTGGTGGTAGTGGGGGGCGTCGCAATTGATGTCAGCGACCGAGCACCGCAACACGGGCCCTCGAAGTTCCCAGTCCAATCTCGCGTGGTACGCAGACCTGAGCATGCCCTAAAGTGGCACCAGCCAAGGCAGGTGTTGCACTTGACTGATGTCACATTACGGAATATCCTGGTCTGACATACCGTGCAGATTGTAGGGGGAACCAGGAGTTGTTGGCGGCGGCGTGTGGGTGGTGGTGCGGTTGTGTGTGTTATGTGGTCTGTGGTGGCTGTGGTGGCTGTGGTACGGTCTGTGGTGTTATTGTGTTGTTGTGTTGTGGTGACTGTGTGTGGCTGCTGTGTGAGTGTGTGGGGCTGCTCGGGCGGACTATGGTTAGCCGTGGAGGCTGCTCTGTTTGAGAAACAGGGGGCCACGTACGACGTGGCCCACTGTCTGTGTGTCCGTAGTCCCGAGCAGACCCTGAGGTGACTCCACCCCTCGCAGGCATTACACTTGACTGAGGTGGAGTTGTGGTGTAATCGTCTTCGGCATACTCAGCAGGTGTATGTTTCTGGCCCAGGGTTTGACTCGATGCCAGCCCTGAGTAGGAGAATGCGTAGTGAATGTAGCCCTATGGACGGACAACTTCTAAGATACTTCGCCGACCTAAACGGGGTTAGATCGCCGAAACAACAGCCCTTGGTCGGGTGAAACCCGAGTCATTCCGGTACGTAGAACCGGCTGTCGTGGGAATGTTGTGTTACTGTCTTTTATTGTGCTGTGTTAATTTCAACTTTGTAATTTTAGAAATTTTATATTTAAGTGATTTTGTAGTTCAAACATCAAAGAGAAAATTAGATTACTTCAAATATTTTTCTTGAGCTGTAAACAACATAATTTCATTTGGATTTTTAGATTAAACTTTTTTTAAATAAATTTATATATTGTTAAATACAATTGGCGATCCTGCCAGGTGATGTTACGTACTGCAAGCAAGCAATCAGTAACAAAAATATTTCACTAGGAGTTACCCGTGTGCTAACAGGATTATCGTATCAGCTTGTGAAATTCCATCCTATTGTTTTTCTGGTGCAAGGAGTTCAGCTGTTGAAACTGCAACAAAACTATCACTCTCAACAGCTTCAATCATAAACCACAACATTTGCAATAACTGATTTTCTCACTGTCCTCATCACAGCCAATGCAATCGAGTTCACCGGCCTACGATAAGTGAATTATGAACATTATGAACCTACGATATATACTGCTGCTGCTGCATTACCTAGTGCCGATGGTTTCTTTGGCTATTGCGACAAGACATAGTCCAACTTCTTTCCGGCATCGCCGACTCGCCAACAGCTAGGAGAATTCCCACAATTACCATCACAGCTTGGTATTGCACTACCCCACATCATTATTATCACTATCAGCCGACGACGTCAAAGCATTAAAGTAGCGAAAGTGACGGCAGCAACTGGCACAGTAACCAAAGGAACATAGACAGCAGCCGCAGCAATAAGCAACGTACGGTCGCTGTTAATAGCAGCAATTTCAGTACACAGTGTATCTTTTTGTCTAATATTTTTGAAAATTTTGTTCCCCCCTTTTGAATTAGATATGTATAATATATTTTCATTGTACCGTATATTTAAACTGGTTTCGGATCAGTTGTAAACACTCCTTTTAGAGATTATTTGTGTGAAGTTATCATAATGTTTCGTTCACCCCCACATGATACACACACATCTACACGGACTAATAATTTAAATGACTCGCTTATAGATTTGCAAAACGAACTCTTTTCAAGAGGAGTTGGCAAATCCTTATGCTAGTCAAAATAATAATGAGGTGTATGCAACCTCAGTCAAGCTTCCACAGTTTTGGACAAGCTGTCCAGAAGCTTGGTTTGTACATACAGAAATGCAATTTAACATGAAAAACATTACACAAGATACTACAAAATATGAATACACAATCACAGCGCTTCCGCAAGAAGTCATTGTTACGATATTAGATGTCATTCAAAATCCTCCGCATAACAAGTTTTTAGAATTAAAGAAAGTCTTAATTGAAAGGCATTCTTTAAGCGAAAATAAGAAATTAGATAAAATTTTGCCAGATTCAGAGACGGGTGATCGTAAACCCTCTGAATTTTATCGGCCGCTCATTTTTCTTGCAGGTTCCAATTTTAGTCAAGATATTTTAAAGAAACTTTGGCTGAGAAAATTGCCAAAAAATCTTAGTGTAATATTAGTTAGTTCAAGTACCAATGATATAAATGAATTGGTGAAACTAGCTGGTAATTTTTGAGAAGTGATTAATAAAACCGAAATATCAGCTATGAATAGTTTTCAAAATTCTAAATCACAAAACACAATTATTGAGAATTTAGTTAAAACGACGAATCTTATGTGCGAAAATTTTCAAAAACTTTCCTTTGAATTAAATTCTATTAATCATCGAAGTAATCAAAATTCTAGATATAGATCATATAATAGGAATTGTTTTAGAAGTCCATACAGAAGTAGATCAAAATCTCATGATAGTCAAAATTGGTTATGTAGATACCATTACAAATTTGGTGATAAGGCTCAGAAATGTCAACAGCCTTGTGCTTTTTCTAAAAATAAAAATTCGTCAAACTAAAGTCATCCGTTGTTGTGGCGACAAACAACGGAAATTTAGACATTACCACGCGTCGCCTATTTATTTTTAATAAAACAAACAAACAACATTTTTTGATTGATAGTGGAGCAGAAATTTCTATACTTCCAGTAAAAATATTCCCTCATACAAAACGTTCTTCAGATATAATACTTACTGCAGCCAGTGGTTCAACGATTTCAACGTATGGTAAAAAGATTTTAATTATAAATTTAGGTTTAAGACGCGAGTTCCCATTTACGTTTCTCATAGCTGATATTGCGATACCTATTATTGGTGCAGATTTTCTTTGCAAATACGGTCTCTTAATTGACATGAAATGCAAACGTTTAGTTGATCCAGTAACAAGTCTTTCGGTTAACACGGTTTCATGTGTTTGTAACATTTCGCTTCCAAAAATTTTCGTAGTAGAGAACAAGTATACAAGATTGTTGAAGGAGTTTCCTTCTTTGATTGCTGAACCAGATTATTTGAAACCGGATAAACATTCTACCGTTCACAGACTTTTTACTGAAGGAAATCTGCCATTCTCCAAACCAAGGCGCTTGGATCCGATTAAATTTAAAGTAGCCAAAACTGAATTCGATTTTTTAGTGAGGACAGTGATTTGTAGACGTTCAAATTCTTGTGTAGCATCTCCACTGCATCTAGTACTTAAAAAAGAACTGAATGACTGGCGTCCTTGTGATGATTTTCGGAGACTTAACGTTGTGACTGTACCGTATACGAATGCCTTTCGGACTAAGAAATTCAGCGCAAACTTTTCAAAGATTTATTAATGAAGTAGTGGTTTAGATTTTATTTTTACATACATTGATGATCTATTGGTTGCAAGTGAAAATGAAGAACAGCATTTTAAAGATCTCCGTATACTTTTCCAACGCCTAACAGAGTACGGGTTAAATATCAAACCAAGTAAATGTACTTTTGGTGTTACAGGTGTTGACTTTTTAGGACATAATATTTCTGGGGCAGGAATTAGACCCTCTGATGAAAAAGTGATAGCTATTCGTAGTTTTGAACGTCCTAAATCTATTAAACAGGCGCAGAAATTTATAGGCATGGTTAACTACTACCATCGATATGTACCAAAATTAGATGAGTTTACGGCTGTTATCTACGATTTAATCAATCGAACAACTAAGAAACGCGATAAGTCCTTAATTTGGGGTGACAACAAATAAAGCCTTTGAATGTATTAAAGAAAAGTTTATGCCTACGATATTGTTAAATCATTTTAACAAAGATGCCAAACTCTCTTTAAATGTGGATGCATCTAATACGGCAATTGGTGGTGTCATACATCAAACGTTTGATAACAAATCAGAGCCACTAAAATCATTTTAACAAAGATGACAAACTCTCTTTAAATGTGGATGCATCTAATACGGCAATTGGTGGTGTCATACATCAAACGTTTGATAACAAATCAGAGCCACTAGCTTTCTTTTCTAAGAAACTTTCTCCATCCGAAGTTAAGTACAGTTCATTTGACAGGAGTTGCTAGCTATTTATTTGAACATTAAACATTTTCGCTATCTTTTAGAAGGACGACAATTTACGGTTTTTACAGATCACAAGCCTTTGATATATGCTTTGACAGGTGAGAATCCTAGGCCATTTGTTCCAAATTGTTTACGCAAGACAGTGTTTAATATGTTACATGGCATTACACATCCTGGTACAAAGGCTACACATCGTCTAATTATTAAAAAGTACTATTGGCCAAAAATGCACAAAGAAATTAACATTAAGTCAAAAGAATGTATAAATTGTCAAAAATCGAAAGTTAATCGTCATACTAAATCTCCAGTAATTAAAATTCCGATTCCCAAAAGTAGATTTGATCATATTCATTTAGATATTGTTGGACCTCTTCCTGTATCGAAAGGGCATCGTTACATTTTTACAATAGTTGACAGGTTCACTCGGCCCGAGGCATACGCGTTAAAGGACATTTCAGCGGCAATGGTTGCAAATAAATTTTTTAGAAAATATGTTTCACGTTTTGGGGTACCGTTAAAAATCACTACAGATCAGGGTACTCAGTTTATGTCTAAATTGTTTTCGAAACTAACAAAATTGCTTGGTAGTCATCACGTTACAACTTCTGCATATCATCCTCAAGGGAATGGTATGGTAGAACGGTTTCACAGGCAGTTAAAAGCTTCGATAATGGCTAGAAATGGAACCAACAATTGGTATGATGAGCAGCCGATAATACTTCTGGGTTTACGATCGATGTATAAAGAAAGTATTTCAGCCACATCATCTGAGATGGTTTTTGGGCAAAATTTACGCCTACCCGGTGAACTTGTGGTTCCATGTGAAGAAAATTTTTCCCCAACTGTAGTATTAGGCAATTTGCGGGAACATTTTAAAAATGTTAAATCAAATTTATAACATAATCAGAATTCTGATACTGGCGTATATATACCAAAGGATTTGGAGATTTGTAAATTTGTTTTTATGCGTGTTATTAATAAAAGATCATTGCAACAACCATACGAAGGACCTTATAAGGTTGTTGAAAAAAAACAAAAAAATATTTCAAACTTGAAGTAAATAATGAGGTTAAAACAATTCCGATAGACAGACTAAAACCAGCAAATCATTGAAACAGAACTAATACCAGAAACAAACACTAATACAATGAATAACACAACATCAAATAAGAAACGAGTTACTTTTAATTTATATAACATTAATTCTCTAGA
>NW_023458559.1:846049-851882 GCF_013731165.1 Rhagoletis pomonella | reverse complement strand
CTAACTCCCAGTTAAACATCTTTATCGACGTTATCGACACCCATCATTTAACATGTGATCGATAAAGCAGTTAACGTGCTTAACCGAAGGATGTACCTCCAGTTAGCGTTAACTAGACATGCTGCAAACGGCCCTTAGTCATACCGCTAAATGTTCTTATATATGTAAATTATTTGCATCCATCTCTTTTAACCACTCTTCTCATTTATATAGTCCAGCGAACATACACACTCACTTGTATCAAGAATGATAGAATACAAGATTGCGCCAATCGAGCTGAGAGCAACTGGCCGTGACGTCAAAAAAATACCAGAATGAGAGAGCAAAGACGAATTCAATAAGAAAAAGAAGAAGAATCGAACAGCTGGGGCGAAATTGAAAGGTTTGTTTAGACTGCTTTTACACAGTTCAAGTATTGAATTCAATTCTGCTCGCATGTGGAAGAGAGGGGGTGAGAAGAAAAGGGACGAGTACACATGTGTCTGTACCGTCAAGTCGTTTCAACTTTCTTGCTTTGCTTTTGGCATTTTCGTTGCTTCCCATTTAAAGAACCAAAAACTTGAATTCAACAGAATTGAAACGTGTAAAAGCAAATAGAAAACACAAAAGAGAATGAGCAAGAATTGCTTTCAGGTACTTGAATCATGTAAATCGGGTGTTACAAAGTGCATAATAAATCGCGGATTTACGGAATTATTTAATTTTAAATGGTAAATTGGTTGTTTAAAAGTAAAGAATGTGTACTTCTTAAATGCAATGCAAATCGCTGAAAGTGTTAAAACACTGCAATCATTATAATGATTTGCATTTTTTCAGTAATTGAACAAATACCAGCGGGCCGCCAGCGGGTCAGTTGCTGGTAACAATTTGCAGAACGATTCCACGGTGATCGTTGCATCGTCGTCAATTAGTGAAATCAGTAAGCAAGCTTTTAAAATAAAGGAATACCTCTTACTCTGCTATACATATAATTACTTTCATTATTTAGCTACTTTTCCGGCAGCCGCAAAAACGCTGGCCCAAGCCTGCAAATTGTTGCCAGCAACTGACCCGCTAGCTGCCCGCTGGCATTTGTTCAACTACTCAAAAATGCACTTTGTAAACAAACCTTTTGGGTGTTGGCCACATCAAGCGGCTCATCTGGATGAAATGAAAAAGCTGTTAGATGTAATGCAGCAACGTGCTCCCGATGTTGAACATCAGTTAAAAGGAAAGTCAAATGAGTTGGAAATGGCGCAGCTTATCATACGCCAGTTGTCGGATAAGGCCAATGTAAACCAAGGCCGCAATCGGATAGAGACCTCGACGCAGACGCAATTTATGTACGAGCAACAGATTAGAGACTTACAAGTAAGTTAGAAGTAGAAGTGCATTTGAAGACGTTTACATTATTATGTTTACGCATTTCTTACAGGCTATGGTGCAACAATTGACGTATGAAAGGAATTTATGATGGTCACAAATATATTGGCAAAAACATAGCAAGTGCATATGCCAAGTTGGAAAAATTGACAATGCGTGAGTATAAAATGAATAGGTGTTCTTAATTATAAATATTACTTATATTACTTTACCTCTTCTTTTGCAGTGGCTAAAAAGAAGAGTCTTTTTGATGATCGACCGCAATAGATTCAAGAATTGACTTACATCATGGTGTATGCGTTACAATCTAAATTAGCCAGCATGGGCACCGACTTCAAACAGATACTAGAAGTGCGTATAAAAAATCTCAAACAACAAAAAGCGCGTCGGGATCAATTCGGGCAGTCACCAATTGCTGCTAGCACTGTTCGCTCGAGTACAGCGAAACAGGGCTCCTTGCTGTTAAGCGAAGAGAATACGGCCGTAAGCATTGACATGGCCGCAAGTGATACAACACCATTGCTGGGTGCAGTCGGAGGTAGTGGAATACAGACGCAGCAGCAGATTGCATTATATGATGACTCCGATAGTTACGTGCAACAGCGGGCTGAGACTTTGCAGAACATTGAATCGACTATTGTCGAGCTAGGCGGTATATTTACACAATCAGCACATATGGTTAAGGAACAAGAGGAGACTGTGGAGAGGAGACATACAAGATGCCGAATTGAACATAGAAGCGGCGCATGGTGAAATATGAAGTACTTCCAAACTGATGATAAAAATCTTCGCAGTACTGATCATGATAAAAACATAACAAGGTAAAACCATTGAGAGGCAGTCTGACGTTTGCCAACAATATAATTTTCAAATCAAAACTCAAACTCACACACACATTCTCATTTTCAATGTCAAACAACAACAATTGTGAACAATTTAATTTTTTATTTTCAATTTTATATGATTTTAAAATGTTGGCAAACGTCAGAAAAAAATCATGGCCGACGAATTGAGAGAATGAATTTACCTTGTAATGTTTTTATCATGGTACTGATATTCTTTTTCATATTCTTCGTAGTTTTCCTTATATAATAACGAATATGTTTGTGACACGGCAAGATTTTAACAAGTTCAGATGCGCGGTCTTAAAGTTGTGGGTTTTTAAATACATAAATATATAATATCCTATTCATATACATACATATAAAAAACACTAATGTAATAATGAAATTAAGTCGTATATGCCACGTGAAACACGATAGCTTTTAGAAGCAGTCACGTAGGGTTAGACACTAAGTCTGCCAATAATAAAATTACTTCACTTAGTTTCACTTTTTTTCAAAATTTTCTATAAAAAGTAGAGATGATCCTGTGTAATAAAACGAGAACCGATTTATGTAATCATAAATATATAAAAAAAAAATTTAAAACTAAATAAAATAGAAATTGTTATTGGCAATAAGTACATGTGCTTGTTTATTAATAATTCAAATATTATGTTCAAACAAATTTAAGTGAAAGGTATGCAATCTCAAGAAAAAAGAACTTGCTTAGTTTTTATGCATACGGCTTAACATTTCCGGTAGGAAGCAGAAGGTCAGTATGTATAAATAAAAAGCTTTATCAGGGGAACGTGTTATATTTTCAAATAACAAATAAATAAAAAATACATCGTAATGAAATGTTGCCGTTTATTGCATGTGATCTGATGCCGGATTCAATTTATATGTTCTCGTAGGTAGCTCGTTCTCGAAGTCATCAGTGGTGAAGTGTTTTACACAGATGACGCTGGTTCGGGCGTTGAAATCCGTTGGTCTCCGGCAGAACTGGATCCACTTTTCCACCACGAACCAGAAAATGTAAACAAAAGTATTGTGTGACGTCAGCGAATGGGTGGATGCTGTCAAATCGACGAAGAGAGGGTTAGCGGTCCGCGAATGGCGCGACCTTTATTTTCTGGATCGTGCACTTGTATTGCATCTTAGCTTAGCGAACAAACACACTCACTTGTATTGCATCTTAGCTTAGCGAACATACACACAAACCATGAACCAAAAATACAAGATCACGCGGGCAGGAGAGTAGCCCGTTAGAATCGCATTTAGGAAAAATTTTCTTCTTTTTCGCCTGTGACAACGTGTGTACACATAAGGTAAAGAATAATTTAGCACAACAGCATGATTTATAGAAGAATTTGCATAATAAAAATGATTATTCATGCGTTCAACAATTTCGCGGTTTTCTCCGTTCTCTTCGTTGTTTACTTCTTACAACAAAGATGGCGTTGAGATTTCGGCAGCTAGAAAATAACTTTTTTCGTTCTTTCCTTCCCGCGTGATCTTGTGTCTTTCGTTCATGCACACAAACATGCATTGTATCTTAGGGAGCGAACATACATTCAAACATGTAGTACATGATATGCATGGTGAAATGAACTGAAGGTGGCGCATTCCCGAAGCCGCTACTTTGGTTTTGCCGACTTTGACATTTATGGCAATACGTAAACAAACTTTTTGTTTAGAAACAAGTGCAAACGTATTGTGTACTTTCAAGTTAAAAATCGAAGTAATTCGTGCGTTCTGAAGTAAAAAACGTATTATTTGTAATAAAAACTATATAAAAATGTCGTGTCGTGTGTTGAATTGCAGCAGCCGTAGAGGTAAAGCCCCCAAATGCAGCTATTTTTTGTTTCCCCGCGACGACGCCTTGGCCAGAAAGTGGGTAGAGTTCTGCCGGCAGGAGAAGCCATACAATTTAGACACCAGCGTAGTATGCATGAAGCACTTTACGGACCACTTTTAAACACGGCATGTTAAGTTGAAAACGTTGAAATACCACAAATTACAAACAACAAGATATTATCACTTTTTCGGCACCTGCAATACAAACACAAAAAATCTAAATAGTTAATTAATAAGACCTATACTTTTGAACACATTTCAAGAGTGGTTGTATATTTTTTGTTAACGTAGTGCTTACTTTGCTATATTCAAAGATGGCTTGAGATATTGGTGAATCAAGAAGAAAACACGTTTTCTCACTGCAAATTCACAACTGTCAAATCATTATTCTTCGCCATATTCTTTGTTTACCCGTTGCCACAAATGTCATTCTGCGGGAATGCGCAATCTTGTATTCTATCGTTCTTGCATGATATGCATGCTTAGGGCCGTTTGCACCATGTCTAGTTAACGCTAACTGGAGGTACATCCTTCAGTTAAGCACGTTAACTGCTTTATCGATCACATGTTATATGATGGGTGTCGATAACGTCGATAAAGATGTTTAACTGGGAGCAAGGCACATTAAACAGGTAGTATCAGTAGAGCAAAAACAACATTTGCGTGTATTTTGTTGTTGCTTCTGGTATCGAAAGTGTCAACAACTGTTCTGAATTTTTTCTTCTAAATCAAAGCGTGCCATGTGAAATACAAAAAATTATAAAAAATAAAAATTTATGCAACTTTCTTTCCTAGTAAATTTGTTTGCTTCTCGAAGCATTGATCCATCCTTTGCAAGGCCCAGTAATCAGCGGTCGTGCTGCCGAGTTGGGCGAACGTTCCAAAAGCTGCTATTCAATCGCTTGTTTTGTATGGAAAAAGGTTTCACAAGCAAATGGATTTTAACAACTTATAATTTTCGTGAGAAAAAATTAAAAATATTTGACATTTTCGAGACCAAATAATTTGAAAATAAATCAAATCAGCTGCTCTACTGATACTACCTGTTCAATGTACCTTGACTGGGAGTTAGAATTAACTAGACATGGTGCAAACGGCCCTTAATAGGGATTTTACATGATTCAACTTTCACAGGCGATTAGTTGAACCCAGAAATAGTCAGAAAAAGTCCGAAGTAGTCAGATTTAGTCCAAAAAGCGTTCCTTAACTCGGAAATGACAGCAAAAATGAGAGTGAGTGAGAGTGACTCTCATCAGTCCGAAGTAGTCAGATTTAGTCAGAAGAATTTTTTCTGGCAAAATCCTGAAAAGTGTCAAACTCAACTGAATTTAAATTAACGGAAATTAAAGAATACGCTAAAAGTGAGAATAATCTAAAAAGTAAAAGAAATGAATTGAAATTGGAAGGAGGCAAAAAATAATTGATATAGCAAGTGTTTATTGTGCTTGTGCTTGTGTGAATGTGTTTTGTACATACATTTCTGTTCTTATTTGACGTTAGTTTTGTTGTTGCCATTCTTTGGACTAAAAATTTGGTTTTTTGCGTTCCTTTACTTTTCCTGTTATTCTCTTTTAGTGAGCGCATTTTGCTTACGCTCTGGCATTTTGACACTTTTCAGATTTTAGTCCAAAAAGATAAGGAATGAACCTAATATTGAACTGCGTTGATTTTACCCTTTCTAATTACCAACAGCATGTACTGTTTGCTTATCTTTTTTGAAGTTTATTTTGGACTAGCGTTTTGCACTTGCACATGGAAATTGTATATAAGGGTGAAATTTGGAAATAATA
>NW_023458559.1:844685-845949 GCF_013731165.1 Rhagoletis pomonella | reverse complement strand
AAATGAAACCCACCTTTCGACAAGATGGTGCAAAGCTCATTTTTGAGTTCTATTGCTGAGCGCGCATTAATGGCACATGCCATAAAATCGTCGACGTAAAAATGCTGCTTAATTGCCTTTGCTGCCAAAGGAGCATCGATTTCGTAGTCATTCGCAACTTGATGTAACGTCCTGATAGCTAAGAACGGCGCTGCTGAAGTACCATATGTTACTGTTTTGAGATTGTACTCCTTTGGTAATTCGTCCTTCGCGTCTCTCCATAAAATACACTGCAATGAACGGTCCTTTGGATGTATAAGCACCTGACGATACATCTTCTCTATATCGCCAGAAAATGCGACTGCATACTTGCGAAAATTTTTTATAATTTCGAACAGATCTTTTTGTATAGTTGGCCCCACTAATAAGTTGTCATTGAGCGACACGCCACTTGTTGTCTTACACGACGCATCGAACACCACACGCAACCTCGTGGTAGTGCTAGTTGGTTTTATCACCGCGTGATGCGGTAGGAAATATGTTCTGTGAAGGTTGCAGCTTATGGATGGCTCCATGTGACCCAACTCACTGTACTCGCGCATGAAACTCTTATACTCAATTTGAAGTTGAGCATCGTTAGTGAAACGTCGTTCCATTGCATATAACCGCTTTAAAGCAGCTGTACGGGACTCGCCGAGATTAGCCTGATCCCCTTTCAGTGGAAGGCTGACTATATATCGTCCACTACTGTCTAGCTGCATGGTTTTTGATAGTGCTCTTCTGCACTTTTTTCCTCTAGTGTGAGATGTTGATTAGGCCCTGCAATGTCTTCCACTTCCCAGAAGCGCTGAAGCTGTTTGCCTAAATCCAGGAACGTATGTGCAGTCACCAAATGTGTCTCGCGTGTGGCAGGTATTTTGCCCATAATAACCCAACCGAAGATTCTGTTTATAGCAGTTGGTGACCCTAATGGATGAGTCAACTTCTCTGGCAGAACGCACTCGGAAAATACATCAGCACCCAATATGACGTCGATTCTTCCAGGCTTGGAATAACATGGATCTGCCAGCTGCTTACCTTTCAAGAATTCATGATTTTGATGGATCATTTCGTAAGCTGGTAAATTTTGCGTTAAATTAGCCAAGCAGAGTGCCTCCGCCTCAACCACGTCGCTTCCTAGCCCTTTGATGCGTAAATTGATTTTACCCTTAGTGCAGCTGCCATTCGCAGAACCAATTCCATATAGCAATGTTCTGTCAAATCTTCGTTTTAGCTGGAGACGTTG
>NW_023458559.1:833883-844585 GCF_013731165.1 Rhagoletis pomonella | reverse complement strand
GGTTGTATTTAGAGAATAAAGGTTATCAAGTAAAGTAATATTGAACAAAGGGCATATTTCAAACCCAATTTGTAATTAAATTAGTGACCACAAATTACCAAAGTGGGTGTTAAAATAATCCGTAGACGCTTGACTACAAGTGTGTGTAATTTGTTTGGATCGGGCCACCCCTTTGGACGGAATAGCCCGAAATAGTTGGGAGCGCTACTAAACCCTACCCTTTACCGTTATTCAGCTTAAAGCAAAAATTGTTTCCTTTTAATCTCGTATATCTTACAAAATAATTCAAAAATCTTAATATAAAATACGGCAAATGAAAGCCAATGAAATTCTCCATAAACCGTATATATATCACTTTTCAATAGGGCTTATAGTTCTAACAAATTAATTAATCATTCCAGCTTTTTTTATTTTTTAATGAAAAAATTAAAAACAATCAAACTTTAACAGAAGAAAAACTAAAAGAATAACATGTGCTGTGCCAAATTTTTGAATTTGTACTAAAGCCTGTTCTGTTACAAAAAAAAAATAAAAAATCAAGTTTCTGATGAAGAAAATCGATGGTTAAATACGAAATAATGAGTGGTAAAAAAATTTCGTAAGATTATGTGTATGAAAATTTAGCACGAAAGAATGTTAGTCATAAGTGACGCGCTGTTCTGCTCATATTTCATGCAAAAAATCTTTGCGCATTTTCATTTGACCACTCATTATTTCGTATTTATCCATCGATTTCCTTCATCAGTAACTTGATTTCTTTTTGTAGCAGAACAGGCTTTAGTACAAATGCAAAAATTTGGCAAAGGATTGTTTTTTTTTAATTTTCCTTCTGTTAAAGTTTAATTTTTTTTTTAATTTTTTCGTTAAAAAATAAAAAAAGCTGGAATGATTAATTAATTTGTTAGAAACTATAAACCCTATCGGAAAGTGATGTATATACGGTTTATGGAAAATTTCTTCGGCTTTCATTTGCCGTATTTTATATTAAGAGTTTTTAATTGGTTCGTAAGATATATATGATTAAAAGAAACCAATTTTTGCTTTAAGCTGAATTACGGTAAATTGCAAATATCTCGAAAACGTATCCATAGAAAAAAAAAATTAACACGAATTTCGGAATCATCGAGCAATTCTACATAGAAGTTGGATAGTGGCGTCTGGAGAACGAAAACCAAATTAGAATTTGTTGTTGTTGTTGTTGCAGCGGCTACTAAGCCCCGTTCGGGGCGGTTCATCCATCAACGTTGTCGTCGATTTCAGCTAGGGGGAGGCCCAGGAAGTGCGCTACTTTCAAAGGGGCTGTCCATAGGGACAGGGGCGTTAGCTGAGTGGGGTTCTCAGGCCATGTGAAGAGGTGCCGGGAGTCATGTGGCGACTCTCCACATGCAGGGCATTGGTTGGGCACATCCTCGTTGATTCTGCTCAGGTAGCTGTTGAGCCTGCTGCAATAGCCAGAGCGAAGTTGGGCTATTGTAGTGTGGGTCTCCCGAGGCAGACAAAGTTCTGTCCCGTCCACGTCCGGTGGTTGTGTCGGTAGGTTGACGGGTCCAGATGTTGTTTGATATACCTGGGGACTTCGTCTGTCAGTTCGTAAAGATGGCATCCTGTCGCAGTTCGTAGTGCCGTGTTTTGGCAGGTCTGTAGTTTCATCCACTGCGTCCTGCTAGTCCCCGGCGACCATACGGGCGCTGCGTAGTTTAGAACCGGCCGGCCAATTGCCTTGTATGTTGCCAACAACGTTTCTTTATCTTTGCCCCAAGTGCTGCCGGCCAGCGACTTGGGGACATTGTTGCGGCTCTGTACTTTGTTGACAATTGCGGTTAAATGCACCGAGAAGGAGAGCGGACTGTCGAAGGTAACTCCGAGGATTTTCGGGTTATTCACCGTCGTTATTGTTACGCCATCGACGTGAATACTCAGTGGCAGTGGCGCAAGGCTCCTTGCAGTGAAGAAGCGAGAAAGTTCGGCGAGGTAACCGTTTACTTTCGAGCACAAGTCATCAATTCCATTCCCAGACGCCCTGATCGAACAATCGTCAGCATACGAGACTATATTAACACCCTCTGGTGGCTGAGGAAGTTTTGAGATGTAATAATTAAACAGTAGCGGGGACAGTACACCACCCTGTGGTACCCCCTGTTTAATTTTACGTGGCTTGCTAGTTTTGTCTATGAAAATTACTGACGAGTGTCGACCACTCAGGTAGCCGCTACAACAACAACAACAACCACTCAGGTAATTCGCCGACCACCGTTTGAGTCCCTGTGGGAGTTAGGAGGCCTCTATATCTTCTAGTAGCGTTGAATGACTTGACAGTGTCGAACGCCTTGGACAGGTCCATAGCTACTAGAATAGTTCTCTCACAGGGGCGGTTTCGGTTTAGGCCACGAGTTATCTGAGTGTTTATAGCGTTAAGTGCTGTTGTTGTGCTATGCACATTACGGAACCCATGTTGATGCTTCGCTGGGGTCAGGTGGTTCGTAAAGTACGGGAGCAGCAGGGCCTCGAGTGTCTTCGCTACCGGGGAAAGGAGAGTTATCGGGCGATAAGACTCTCCTTTGTTGGCTGGTTGCCCCGGATTGAGAAGTGGGACCACTCTCCCCATTTTCCAGATGTCTGGAATGACGAGAGTGGCCATAGACCGGTTGAGGACCTCCGTTAGGTACGCTACTCCCGCAGGACCAAAATTTTTCAGCATCAACATGCATATTCCGTCGGGTCCAATGGCTTTGGAGGCTTTCGCTTTCCCGATGGCTACCCTTACCTCACCGCTGGTGAAAAAAAGAGGCGCACTAGGTTTTGGCATTTTGTGCAGCCTTCTGGTCACTCGACGTTTGGCTTTATCCACCGGAGGATGCAGAATGAACTGCCGGCTAAAATAGCTCGCGCATTTCTCCGGGTCCGACGAAGCGTGGTTACCAAAGTCTATCTCGACTCTGTCGTCGCGCTTCGTCGGGTTGGACAACGACCTCACGGTTGACCAAAGCTTGCTCACACCAGAGGCGAAGTTGCAGGTCTTCATATGCTCTTCCCATTTCTTCCGCTTATGTACGTTCACAAGAAGGTTGTCGCGCTCATCAGCTAGAACAGCCGCTTCGGCAGGAAAATTCGGACTTGGTCCCTTATACATCCTGCTGAGATGAAGCGAGCTGCAGCAGCGGGTGACAACCCTGCATAACTTACGTTCACCTACATGAACGTCGGTTGGTATGGGTAGTGCAGTGAACGCGCCCTCAGTAACATCCGTGAAGCCTTTCCAGTCAGCTTTAGAAAAGTTGACATAAGTCCGGTGATCCACGGAAGCAAAGTCGGCAGGTTTATCAATCGAGATGACTGGGCAGATGGTCTGATGATAGTCAGCATAGGTCGCCATGATACGCTGTTTATCAGACCAGCGCTGACAATTGTTAGATCTGGCGAGCTGCAGCAGCTGCCCATAATCCTGGTGGGTGCGTCGTCGTTCATTGTGCAGAATGTCGAATCGTCTATCTGCTCAGCCAGATGTATTCCCCTACGATCATTTGACAGGCTTGAGTGCCAAAGATCGTGGTGCGCGTTAAAGTCACCAACTACCATACGGTTTTTCATCTCTGAGTAACGCACCTATTTCAGGGTGATATCCTGCCGGGCAGCTGGTGACAGGGGGTATGTATACGTTAAATATTTCGAGTTCAAAATCGTTTGACCGGATAGCAATACCCTGACATTCTAGGATGGTATCCCTGCTTCAATGAGACGATACTGCACGGTGTGGTGCGTGATGAACGCTAAACCTCCACCATTATCTCGCTCGCGATCTCGACGGTGCACGTTGTATCCGGCGCAATTCAACAGGGTTGAATTGCCATGCAACTTCGCAGCTATTAATATTCCATGCCTTCCCATAAAAGCAGTTATCTCCTCGACCTTGATCTGGAGTCCGTTACAGTTAAATTGTAGCACCTTTGTGTGCCTTGGGGGCCCGATTGTGATGTGTGGTGTTAAAAAGTTGTGTTGCCTGCCGGCCCCCTCCTGTACGTGCTGCAAAATGGTGGTGCTGCCTTGTGGTGGTGGTTGGCGGCGTCGCGGGGGAGGGATGCGACGGAGCAGCACAGCAGGGGCCCACATAGTCACTCGTCCAATCTCGTGTGTTGCTAAGTCCTGAGCACGCCCTAAAGTGGCACCAGCCGAGACAAGAGTGGCACTTGAAAGATGTCACGTTACGGTATATTCTGGACTGACAAACAGAGCAGATTGTCATAGGGACTAGGGAGTTGTCGGCGGCGGTGTGTGGGTGCTATTGTGTTTGTTTGTGTGTCTACTGTTGTGTTGTGTTGGGGTGTGGGTGTGTTGATTGTGTGCTGCCCAGGTGGTTTGCCATGGAGGCGGACCGGTTCGCACAGCATGGGGCCACGAATGACGTGGTCCATTGCCGGTGCGTACGCAGGCCCGAGCAGTTACGGAGGTGACTCCACCCGTCACAGGCATTGCTCCTGACCGAGGTGGAGTTTGTATGCAGTCGTCTCTGGCATACGCAGCAGGTGTAGATTTCTGGCCCTGGGTTTGACTATGCCAGCCCTGAGCAGAAGGGTGCGGAGAAGGTGTAGCCCTAGGATCGAGCAACGTTTGATGGATTTCGCCGACCTAAACGGGGTTAGATCGCCGAAACAACAGCCCTTGGTCGGGTAAAACCCGAGTCATTCCGGTACGTAGAACCGGCTGTCGTGGGAATGATTAGATTAGAATTTGTGATCCAGTGTTCTTAGTCCTTTAAATTTAAGTTACTGTCCGCCTTCACCTGCTTGATAATATAGTTTGCGTGACAATTCATTCGAGATCCGCACGTTCAGACTGCAAAAAGTACGAAGCATATTTTTTCTAGCATACCGAGTGGTTTGCGAGATCTTGCTTGATTTCATCTGTAATTTTAGTAGTTTGGAACTATTAATTTTCAAAGAAGCAAATAATACAAATTTAGAAAGAGTTAATGGCTGTTTAAAATAATAAAATGGAGTGGCGGATTCCAGATGTTTTAAAATATGAATGCGTTTGGAATTTCGGGAAAAAAGTATGCTTTTAAATGCCCAGTCAACAAAATTTCATCTCGCTTGCGAGAAATAAAAGGAGAACGCAAGCGAAATTTTCAAGCAGGTCATACCTGTATTTCATATTTCAAAATGAAATTGTGAATTGCGATTTTAAATGTAAACGAGATTGTGAATGGCAATATTTGTGATGAGCGTTATGGGGATTGCAATTTTTTTTATCATCGGCGGTTGAAATATCACTATTGAAAAAATCTAGTCATCACATTTTATGTGATTTATTTTCATTAATATAAACTGATCTATCTACTGTATTAATTTTGTATCGTTATTGCCTTCATCTTTGAATACACAACCCGCGACAAAGTGATACAGTCACCAGGTTTGGGCTATTTATTTTATTATTCTTCAAATTAATTTTAATTATATTTTTATAAAAGTATAGCTCATTGTCTGACAGAAACCATAAAAATAAGTCCAGAATTTGTATAACGAATGTTCGTATTTTATTTTATATAAAAGGAAATGCACTACACCGGTTCGATTTTTTTTCAGCTTTGAAGTGTGGGATTATTTTTGTTAGACAATAAGCTATACATAAAAAAAAAAAAATTAAAATTTATTTGAGAAAAATAAAATAAATTGCCCAAACCAGGTGACTATATCATTTCGTCGTTTAAGCCTACAACAACTGAATGTACAATGAATTGAACATTAAACACACTGCAGTAGACAAAAAAAAAACATGTTTATTTTCGGATAAGGGAAAAAGAGAGGGAATGGTATTAACGGAAATGGCGAAAAGTACAATTAAGCTCAAAAAGTGAAATATTTTTCATTAATTTAGTACAATTTAAAAATCTCAATTACCAACACTGATTTCCATACAAAGTTTGACAGTTCATTTATCAAAATGATAAATCTATCAAGTTTATCACCAGTTTGGGCTTGTACGAGTTGCAATCACAACCACAGTGTTACACGAATTATTAAAGTATCACGTTCGGTGTCAATTTCTAGCAACGTTTTATCAATTGGAAGTTGCGACAGTCTTGCGAATTTTCATGAGCGCTGCAGTATTGCCGCTTTGGCTGAGATTTTCATTGCGAAACCCATGGCAATGTATATCACTTAAAGTATACCGAATTTTTTTATAAAACTCGGTGGGCATATTAATGGAGGCTTGGGTTCGTTCGAGCTACGTAATAATTACCGCAATATTGCAGCCTTGTTGATTTCCAAATGACATGTTGCTGATGCTCAACTGAAGTTTTTCTAAAATGCTGCAGAAATTGCGCAGTAAAAATTTTTAGGGTACTGTTTAGTACGTGGCCTAACTGTTTCGAGGTATTGCGTCCAAAATGGTGACCTGATCAAAAAAAAAAAAAATTTGCACACATCTGTAGTCAAGGGTCTACACATTATTTTAACACCTACTTTTGTAATTTTTGGTCACTAATTTATTTTCAAATTGGCAAATAACTAAACATTTCCCAATTTTTATGTTGCTTTTGATTTGCCAATGATAAGTGACTGATTGTCAAAATTTTGAATTGGATTTGAATTGAAATAATACAGACGGCAATAACCTAAAATTTGCTTTATTTCACTTTTAAATGGAAAATAATACAAAAATCTGAGTTTTGCTTTATTTCCAACTAATTCTTAAAAATAGTTAAGTTACCCAGGAAATCTTATGCATACGACATCGATTTTGGTGGCATGAACTTGTTGCTGTGTATGCGCAAATGGCTTCTTATGCTGGATTTCCACTAGGCATTAAATGACAAAAATTATAAAGTCGGGCATTAAAAAATATTCGTGTCAATATTTTAAAAAAATTGTCATTAATTTCATTTCAACATGGCATTTTTTTAATGGCATACTTTTTTGTCATTTCAATGCTTAGTGGAAATGCGGCATTAGAGCGCATGCGTACTCTAACCATACACTTATACTACTGCTGTATGCATATGGCTGTATTAATGTTTCACACATGCAAAATCACTTATACGGGCGTAAAAAATACACATAATTAGTGCTTGCAAAAGTACTAAGGTTGCATTAATGGAAAGCATTCTAACGCGATATACATAAACATATTTATTTAGATTCTACTTTTTGATAAATTTTAATATATGGCACATACGAGTACAAGCAAAACTGAAGCATTTACATATGCAAATCCATATCATGTAAAAACTCTGTTAGTGACGAAAATATTATCGCACAACAGATCCGTTCGCTAAAATGTTTGCACATGACTGAAAATATTACTAACATTTTGTGATGCTGTATAGTAGTCAAATTTTTAGAGAAATTTAATGTTGACTACGCGAGGGTGCACCCCGCTTTGAACGAAATGACTTTATGGGGGGTGTAGAAGGGGCCGTATACATCACAAAACTGATAACCGGGCGGCGAGGAAACTCATAATACGAGTAATTTTTTGTTAAAGTTGAAAATTTCACCTAACAAAATGTACCATAACAAACCGTTTCAAACAAATACAAGTGTGCAGAAAACACACATTTCAACTAAATTAAGCTATTTGAACGTTTATCTATTTTATATTTTATTAATTTCATTATTTAACGATCAGGAACACGTTTATAAATTTGTTTACTTGCCACAGACCCCTAGGGAACCGTTTCAAAATGGGCGAAAAACGGCATTTACCCAGGCAAACTGAGCAGTTTGAAGTGGAATATAACCCAACTAACAGAGTCTGTGGGGTTTTTAAATAAAAGAAATTATCCCAAGGGGGTTATCAGGCGAGAAAAGGGGAGCTAACACCTTTCGCAGAGAATGCCTTTCTGCGTAGGCGACCTTCGGCCGCGCTTTAGGATTATAACCCTTACCAAATAGAATTATTTTTTTGGTGTGCACCAACTGGGGCTACCGCCCCAGTGATGTAGCCTTGGGAAAGGATAAGGTAACTAGAATTCCCTTTCTGTGTGGTAAACTATGGGGCTGCCGCCCCAGTGATGTGTATTATTTATTAAATTGAATAAATTAAATTAAAGATTAAATAAATATTTGCCATGGAAAGGTTTATATTTTTAATGCTTACTGGGTTATATCTTATCTTCTTTTGTTTCTAATTCTTTTGCATATTTTGGAGTTTGACAGTTGAACTCCGCCATATAATTTGCATATGCGACCAAAGTCAGACGCGTGATTTTGAAGGTGTTTTTATTTAATGAATTGTGTTAAATTGGCTAATATTGAAGTCATAAAGAAAGTTATAACTAATCGAGTAAAATGTAATTTGAAGGGGAATATAAAAATATATTGGTGAAGTGGCTGCTTTAAGGAGAATAGGAGTGATAAATGTAGGCTAATTTCCGAAAAGTAGGTGTTAAAATAATGTGTAGACCCTTGACTCCAAGTGTGTGCAATTTTTTTTTTGGATCGGCTCACCCCGTTGGACGCAATACCTCGAAATAGTTAGGCCACGTACTAAACAGTACCCCTCAATTTAGTTGGAATGTGTGTTTTCGGCATGCTTGTATTTGTTTGAAATGGTTTGTTATCGTACATTTTGTTAGGGGAAATTTTCAACTTTAACAACAAATTTCTCGTAACCTATGAGTTTCCTTCGCCGTCTGGTTTTCATTTTTGTGATGTGTACGACCCCCTCTACCCCTCAAAAAAAGTAATTTTGTTCAAAGCGTAGTGCACCCTGGCGAAGTTTCCCCGGAATGTGCTTAAAACAACAACAAAGTACGTCCGTTTACAGTTCGCCAGAATTTGACTTTGTCCCCTTTCAGATACGTCAAGTCTTGCTTTCAAGTCTTCTTTCGTTGGCGAAGGAGTTGGGAAGAGAGGGGAAGAGTACATATACCTCCGTAGCGTCAATTCGTTTCAAGTTCTCTCGTCTCTTTTGATCTTTTCGTTGCTTCCCGTTGAAACGAATTGACGGTACGGAGGCATGAACCAAGTAACAAGATCACGCAATCGGAAAATAATGAAAAAAGTAAATTTCTGAGCGTTTTTGACGGGTCACCGAAATTTCGCATATGGAAACTGTGCATTTAGACATTTCGGTTTCAACCGAAACTGTGCATGTATGCTTTATTTCGGTTTCGACCGAAACTGTGCATGTATGCTTTATTTCGGTTTTTGCTATATGCATTATTTCGGGTTTCAACCGAAACCGTGCATTTATGCATTACTTCGTTTTTTTCCATATGCATTATTTCCAACCGAAACTGCATATATGCATTATTTCGGTTTTTCTTATATTCATCATTTCGGTTTTCAACCGAAACTGTGCATGCATGCATACCTTCGTCTTTCACATATGCAATATTTCGGTTTTCATCCGAAACTGTGCATGTATGCACTATTTCGGTTTTTTTATATGCATTATTTCGGTTTTCTAAGGAAAGTGTGTTTATGGATAATTTCGTTCTTTATAGTAAGGGTTATAATCCCTAAGCGCGACCGAAGGCCGCCTACGCAGAAAGAAGTTCGTTTTCATGTATGCACTATTTCGGTTTTTGTCATATGCATTATTTCGGTTTTGAGTCGAAACTGTGCATGTATGCATTACCTCGGTTTTTGTCATATGCATTATTTCGGTTTTGAACCGAAACTGTGCATGTATGGATTACTTCGTTTTTGTCATGTGCGTTATTTCGGTTTTCAAACGGAAGTGTGCATATATGCATTATTTCGGTTTTTTTCATATGCATTATTTCGTATGCACAGTTTCCATATGCACAATTTCAGGGTGCCGTTTTTGACATCTGCCTAAGAATGAAAACAAACAAAAAAAACGAAAAAGGCGCTGTGATTGAGTGCGATTAAATTGGTGTTTAGTATAAAATATACAAAGTGAACCTTGATAATTAGCAAAAAAAAGTTCATAAAATATGGTTTTCATGATTGAAAGGTTTTACAATCGCATATCATCACCACGGGTAGATTTTTCAATGCCAGCGTTCTGGCCACAAACGTGCAGCCACTTTTCACGAAAATTTAGGCCTTTTGCCAGACCAAACAAACGCAAAAACTTGTTCCAATCACAAAGCACTTCATTTTATATGATAAATTTGTAATAAATCAAAATTATGATGAAAATCGCTCATAAAACACATCAAATTGTTGAAAAAAACCAACGCGAAGCGATAGAAGACGATGTAAACAAAAGTGAAAAACATCAAAAACGCTAAGAAAACTTTTTTCTGAAATTCGATTACAAATACAACGGCGGCAGGTTGCGTGATCTGTAGTCGTTGGTTCATGGTACGGAGGTATCTGTACTCTTCCCATCTCTTCTCACCTCCATCGCCATCGAACGAACAAACTCGAAAGCAAGACTTGACGTGTCTGAAAGGGGACTAAGAACCAAGGACTTGAATTCAATTAAAGTTGACGCATGGGGAAAGAAATAGAAAACACAAAAGAGAATGCGAAAAAAATTGCTTTCAAGACTTGACGTGTCTGAAAGAGGACTTTATTTTTGGAAATTCATGGCCGCTCATGAATTGTTCACACTTTTTTATTCGTACAGCATGCATACTTCATGAATGCATACAACCGATTTCTACTGGGACTCATACATACATTAAGGCAGAAAAAATCGATCAAATATCAAAAAGTTATAACGGAAATAAACTTTGTTCAATGGTTTTAATAATTTTTAACTGTTAATGTATTTAAAAACAAGT
>NW_023458559.1:831260-833783 GCF_013731165.1 Rhagoletis pomonella | reverse complement strand
ACATAGCATGCATTTAGGCGCCTGGTGTTAGCAGTCGCGTCTAAACAACTTTCCTTTTGATTACAATAACGTTAAAATCGCTAAAATTAAAAAAAAAAATCAACTTTTGCAAAGGAATAATAAATAATAAAATAATAAGTGACCACTTATATACAATTTAATAAGGATCAGCTGGTTTGTAAGTATTTGGCCAGATTTATGTGTGGGTCGTTGGGGTTACGTAGACCCGACTGTCATGGGAATAAAAACTCTTTGGGGAACTTGTATGCTGCTACAACAACAACAGTAATCGAATAATCGCAAGAATGAAGGAATACAAGAACGCGCATTCCCGGCGGATAAATCATCTCTCAAGTAAAAGTAAAGCCGAATAGGAGGAGAAAATAAAATCTCAGAAGAAACCATTATCTTAACATCCCATTCGTCGATAGGAAACGCTTTAATTTGTGAAAATATATGATTTGTATTTATTAATAAAGCAAATATGAAAAAACTGGGATTTTCGTAAAATTATTCAGGGCTATCACTCAATCCCTTGTAGGTTAAATTTTTGTGAAATGTAAGAAAGTGCTATCACTGATTCCGAATAGCTACGAATGTAGAGAGCCTTCATTGAATCCGTTCGTAATGAAGATTCGTACGGATACTCTACGAGTTTATGGGGTCGGAACAACATTTATAATCACTGAATCTTAAACATAATGCAGAATAGCTGCATTATTGCTAATAATAAATATTTATTACGCTCCAAATTTGTTATAGTTTGATATAATTCCGTATATTTGTGTAAATGTAGACGTAAAATACCAATAATATGCTCGCTATTTAATAAATGAATAGAGTTGTTCAGGATGTTGTGGAAATGGGCTTGGAATTGCATTTGTAAATTTTATGCTCGCTACCATGGCAACCCTTTGCATTTTATTGTTGTAAATTTACAAATATATGTTGTAAGTTATATCGTGTTCCGAAATTCGCTGCGAGAGCGTTCCCTGAAAAACTCGAATGACCGAAACTAGAACATATTCACACAAATTTTCGATTGTCACTAATACATAAATCTTAGAATGAAGCCACATCTTATAATCTTTGAACTGTTTTAATACATCTTATTCACTCGCACACGTTGCATGCATAGGGATGGTGAAATTTTGCGGAAAGAAAAATGAAAAAAGCACAGCAATCGTGACTTGCAATTAATTTGTGAATTGTGCGGCTTGGCGTTCAACCATTTTAATAAACATTTATTTCAGCGGTGGAAAATAAAAACTGCTTTCGTTCCATTCTTACAAGTAAGTAAACACCGCAATAAAAATTGTATATATCAGAAAATTAAATGAAATTGTATGTTGGTTTGGTTTCTAACCAAACCTATGTATCAATCGCCCAATGGTTTGCCGAGCCGTAAACATATGTTAACACATCAAATTGCGCGAGTACTTCGTACCCACACCTCTTTTAAGATGTTTCACTTCTATCGTGTTTACGGTGCTACACACGCCTTCCCTTTTAAAATTTTAAATGTCAATTCTTTTGATTTCTTTTAACAAAAATGTTGAATTGTCAAATTCTATTTGCATGTTAAACTCGTT
Organism: Rhagoletis pomonella; assembly: GCF_013731165.1. Classification (NCBI taxonomy): domain Eukaryota; kingdom Metazoa; phylum Arthropoda; class Insecta; order Diptera; family Tephritidae; genus Rhagoletis; species Rhagoletis pomonella. The sequence goes on along the minus strand of NW_023458559.1, from coordinate 832,191 downwards.
TCATACAAAAGAAACCATTTAAAATCAGATTTTGATACATTCGCCTAACTTAGGAGCCCAAACGCTGACTACAGAGCCTTTCAGAGGATGGATCGAAGCCACTGAATGCAAACAAATTTACCAAGAAAGAAATTTGCAGCAATTTAAATTTTTTAAATTTAAAATTGCATTATTTAAATTTTTGTGCGTATTTCACATGGCACACTTTGATCTTAAAAAAATCTGAATACCTTTTAGATACCAGAAGCAACATCAGAATACATGTAAATGTTTTTTTTGCTCTAAAAAGTTTCACTTCAAAAAGCACCGGCGATGCATGAGTCAATCGTTAATTATCGTAAGATGTACGAAGACCAGGGGCGAACTAAGGTAGGTTTGCATATGATGTGATGTGGCTGGCCGAAGTTAATTCATGTATTTATAATTAGGGTATTCACAGTTTACTTTTAAAGTTAAGAGGTGGCAACTTTAACAAGATAACACACTCGAACTGTGAGTACCCTTCACACATGTGTTTCAAATTGTCAATAAAACAACTATAGTCAGATATATATTTAAAAATCTTTCAAGTTGCGCACACCTTATGTTTTTCTGCTTCACTTTCTTCTCTTAGCGCGAGTAATTAGATCAGCCGCTGTTCTGTAGTGGTAAGCAGTGCGCGCTTCGACTCCGCAACGCCTGGGTTCTTACCCTGGTCAAAGCAACATCGCAAAAATATAGAAAAAGGGTTTTTTCTTAACAGCGATCGTCCCTCGGCAGGCAATGGCAAACCTCCGAGTGTATTTCTGCCATGAAAAACAGCTTCTCATAAAAATACAATTGCCGTTCGGAGTCGGCGTAAAACTGTGGATCCCTCCGCTCTGTGTGACAACATCAAGGCGCACGCCACAAATCGGAGGAGAAGCTCGGCCAAACACTAACATATAATTAG
>NW_023458559.1:829693-831160 GCF_013731165.1 Rhagoletis pomonella | reverse complement strand
GCCACAAATCGGAGGAGAAGCTCGGCCAAACACTAACATATAATTAGTTCAGAGAAGCCAGTTTAACACAAAACAAAAATATGAGACAAAGTCGAGTAGTTTAGCCCAAACGTGTTATCTCTAATGGGCTTCCGCACACTGGACTGCTCAGTCCGCGTAAAACGGGTTTTGTGTGGATAACAGGGGGAAGAGAGTTCGAGTTTACCTCGCTCATTTCAGCCCGCGAAAATAGTGAATTTATTTATATTGCGTGGACTTACACGCACACATAGACAACATGTTTTATATTTCGTCTTGTTTGCATGTGCCACATGCACTAACATAATCATGCGTAGTTCATGTATACAAAACTGAAACCTGTTTTCGGCCGACAGCCTAGTCCAATTTGCGTTCGAGTGGTGGACTGCTCAGTCCGACTGGCGCAGGCTAGTGTGCTCAGGCCTAATTAGTATGGGAACCAGCAACAAACAAAGTTGCCACATGGTAAATTGTTGCGAAGTTACCAGGTGGAAAAATTAACACAGTAGATAATATAGAACTGTGAGCACCCTAAATATTACTAATGTGCTGTGAAAAGGACAAGAATGTACTTTCAACATAGACTGGCAGTACTTTAAGACCATAAGAAATGCTTGGCAACCTTGAATTTATTTTCTATATACTTTAAATAAAATTCTATCAAAATTTTAAGTTATCTGAAGTACGTTGAGTAATCAGTTTTCATTACATCTCCAATAGATACGCATAATCAAGACCACTGTTCAGCAGCAAGCCCTCCGGATCTCGATTTATATTTTAACAAGCTAGCTCAAGTAGCACACTGGTGTATAAATTGGTGTAAATTCATGGATTTTGGTACAAATCTGATTAGATTGAATAAAAAAAGATTATTTTAGTGTGTAGCAGTATTTCTTTCAAATCAAAATTCTACCTTTAACTTTTTGGTACTATTTATTCATTGAGATCAGTACGAAAACTACACCAGCTCCTAAAATGCACCACTTTTTTCATTTGGTTCACAAATAGCACAACGTTAACAAATGTCATTGGAATTATTCAGTCGACATTCTTTGAGTAATTGACAGTGGTCCAAAAAATGAATAATGATTAATTTCTTACATAAACAAAAAAATTAGATCACATTAAGAATACATAAGTACTAGAATCATATCTATATACAGTGTCGACACTGTGTGATGTGATCTAATTTTTTTGTTTATGTAAGAAATTAATTTTTAAACTGTACATACATATGTATATGTATGTTTTTTACGTTTCTGGGCCGTTATCTTATCCATTAACGATTTAACTATACTTTAAAATAGGTTAGTTGGCGGCCCTTAATATGCTTTATGTGTTACACAACAAGTTTTTTTGTTGAATAAAATATTAATTCTTTCCAGAGTTCATTGTTTTTCTATATCATTACTTATAGAAAATGTTTGCGTGTATACTTATATATTTATA
>NW_023458559.1:827004-829593 GCF_013731165.1 Rhagoletis pomonella | reverse complement strand
GCCACAAATCGGAGGAGAAGCTCGGCCAAACACTAACATATAATTAGCTCAGAGATGCCAGTTTAACACAAAACAAAAATATGAGACAAAGTCGAGTAGTTTTGCCCAAACGTGTTATCTCTAATGGGCTTCCGCACACTGGACTGCTCAGTCCGCGTAAAACGGGTTTTGTGTGGATAACAGGGGGAAGAGAGTTCGAGTTTACCTCGCTCATTTCAGCCCGCGAAAATAGTGGATTTATTTATATTGCGTGGACTTACACGCACACATAGACAACATGTTTTCTATTTCGTCTTGTTTGCATGTGCCACATGCACTAACATAATCATGCGTAGTTCATGTATACAAAACTGAAACCTGTTTTCGGCCGACTGCCTAGTCCAATTTGCGTTCGAGTGGTGGACTGCTCAGTCCGACTGAGCAGGCTAGTGTGCTCAGGCCCAATTAGTATGGGAACCAGCAACAAACAAAGTTGCCACACGGTAAATTGTTGCGCAGTTACCAGGTGGAAAAATTAACACAGTAGATAATATAGAACTGTGAGCACCCTAAATATTACTAATGTGCTGTCAAAAGGACAAGAATGTACTTTCAACATAGACTGGCAGTACTTTAAGACCATAAGAAATGCTTGGCAACCTTGAATTTATTTTCTATATACTTTAAATAAAATTCTATCAAAATTTTAAGTTATCTGAAGTACGTTGAGTAATCAGTTTTCATTGACATCTCCAATAGATACGCATAATCAAGACCACTGTTCAGCAGCAAGCCCTCCGGATCTCGATTTATATTTTAACAAGCTAACTCAAGTAGCACACTGGTGTATAAATTGGTGTAAATTCATGGATTTTGGTACAAATCTGATTAGATTGAATAAAAAAATAATATTTTAGTGTGTAGCAGTATTTCTTTCAAATCAAAATTCTACCTTTAACTTTTTGGTACTATTTAATCATTGAGATGAGTACGAAAACTACACCAGCTCCTAAAATGCACCACTTTTTTCATTTGGTTCACAAATAGCACAACGTTAACAAATGTCATTGGAATTATTCAGTCGACATTCTTTGAGTAATTGACAGTGGTCCAAAAAATGAATAATGAATATACCACACACGCTTTGTTTCTTTACAGATAGGCGCATTTAAACAAGGTAGGGTTAGCCGTATATAAGTAAAAAATTACACTAACTACAAAAAACACATAATTTTGACGTTATACTCCACGGTGCAAAATTAAGCTGTCGCACAGTGCCGCCTAAGGCTATCTGCACACTTGTCGTCCAATCATAGTTGCGTTATCGTCTCGCCCTGAAATTTTGGGCCGAGCACATGCATTTCAAAGGAGATCTGCACACTTGTCGTTATCGGCTAGTTATAGGCAAATCGTAGAGGATGCAGAAACGGATAAGTACGGTACTGTCGTTTGCTAATCGTTGTGCACGCATTGTTTACATTTTATGTGGAAATATTAGTGAAAAAGTTAATGTTTGCATTAAAATTGCATAAAAATTAGTGTCTTTGGCATAAAATCTGTCGAAATTATTAAAAAGTGGATAATTGCAACAAAATTCAATAAATGTGAGCGTTTTAACTATATAACATGTCGAAATTGTAAAAAGTCTCTGTGTGCATGTACAAAATACATTTCAGGAAAAGAAAAGAAGAGATATTACTGAAAAATTATGTCTAGAATTATTGCACCACAGTCCATATTTTAAAAATTGCAGGTTTTTGTAAGAAAATACCTGCTCCAAATAAATTTTTAGACGCCAAATGAATTGAAATATAACGACCGAGTGTGCGAAAATGTACTCGTCATATAATCACTTGTAAGTAGTAAGTAAGTTTGTGGCACGGTCGAGTGGAACGTCGGCATGCTGGTGGTTCTTGGCATAGCTCATCGGTTGGGGTGGGTTTTTGTGTACTCGCCTTGCCTACGCTACACTAACAAATAAAGTTCATGCCGAATAATTTACAAAGAAATATGCAAAAGAAACGAACTCGAAGACAAAAGACAGCAGAAAACGCAATGTCCAGTCCTGTCAGGCGGAGTCTACCCACCCTCTTCGGCGTCCGGTCGACGCGAAACCATGGGCGTTGTGCTGACTCCTCTCACCTTACAACGCCCCTTAACCTGACTAAGTCCGTTGGTCAGCCATCCCGTCCTCCTATGTCAATCAGTCCTATCGTCCGTCATTACCCCATATCTCCTCTTGCGCGCAAGCAAAATACACACACCAAAATTAATAAATTATAGCCTCATTTTCATAATAATACTCTCATCCGAATTTCATATTTTTTTTCTTCCTTTAACAATTCAACCTAGATACAATGCCCTGAGCTCAACTTAAATTAAACTACCCTCGTATCACTCCAATTTTCTTTCCTGAGAATACAGCACAAGGCGAATTAATATAAGGTGCAGTGTTGCCGCGAAACTTTTTTAGCGGTAGCTAAATTCAGGCTAAAAAAGGGCTAAAAAAGAGCTAAAAATCGTCGTTGTGGCTAAAAATGGTAGCTAAATTTTTTTACCTACATATAAATATATAAGTATACACGCAAACATTTTCTATAAGTAATGATA
>NW_023458559.1:825368-826904 GCF_013731165.1 Rhagoletis pomonella | reverse complement strand
AAAAAAAAGCGAAGGTCTCCAAAAGGGAATATGCAAGTGATGGGATGAAGAAAGAAAAACACGTGCGAGTCTTTTGAAGTTGTAAAAGCAAGAGAATTAATAAAAGGTTTCTTCAAAGTCATCACTAGAGATGTGCAAAAAGATATGTATTAGAGACGTGACAGTATTGGTTAATCCATTACCAACACCCTCACTTGATGAATTACCAATTAATTTTAAATGCTAATTTGCTTAAGTGAAATATTTTTACGTAAACAATTCATTCATATGTATACAATGTGTAATAAATGTTTTGATTTACAATGTAGAGTTTACTGAGTACATTTCAATTTTAAAAATTATTTGGAGCTCAGCATAATCCACTAAGGGCCGGTTACTCAATGTCTGGTTAACACTAATCTCCGGTTAAACATAGTTATCGACGTTATCGACTTCCTGTTGTATGCATGGAGTCGAAGACGTCGATAACGATGTTTAACCGCAGATTAGTGTTAACCTGACATTGAGTAACCGGCCCTAAGTTTGACATACAAGGAGTGCTTGTCCTTAGGAACTGCTTTGGTTAAATTATCAGCCGCCATTTCCTCAGAGGAGATGTAGTTTATGGTGACCACCGCTTTTTGAATCATATCCCTAATGTGGTGATGTCTGACGTCGATATGTTTATTGCGATTTCTGAACCCGTTGGACTCAGCTAGGTCAATTACGTTTCTATTGTCACAACTAATTGGAATAGCCTTGCATGAACTGGGATCGACTTCATTAATAAACTGCTTCAGCCACAATGCTTCCCTCACTGCAGATGACAAAGCCAAATACTCAGCTTCAGTAGTTGATAAGGCCACGGTTGGTTTACGCTTGCTGTTCCAGCTGATTGCCGCATCTGACAACTTGAAGACGTAACCACTGCATGATCTTCGCTTATCAACGTCCGATGCGTAGTCCGCATCACAAAAACCTGAGATGCCTTGTCGATATGTTTGATGTAGCGCAGTTTAAAATTTGCGGTCCCTTGTAGGTAGCGAAATATACGTTTGACCGCTGTCCAGTGAACTGAATTGTAGTTAGTATTGAATCGACTCACATCATTGACTGCGAAAGCAATATCTGGTCGAGTACCCTGCGCCAAGTATAGCAAACATCCAACTGCTTCTTGGGACGGAAAACTTTTAAGTTCGCTCCATGATGATTCTTTACTGGTACCCAAATATTTCGAAAGCTTTACGTTCGGATCACTCGGAGTAAAAATTGGCTTACAGTCAGTCATGCGAAAACGCTCAAGTATTTCTCTGATGTAGCTCGACTGGTCTAATTCAATATAGTCTTGGGTCTGATTTATTCTGATTCCCTCACAATTCGTAGCTGACCCAAAATCTTTCATTTTAAAACATGAACTTAGAGCTAACTTGAGTTTTGCTAGTACGATAGAATCATTCCAAACTATGAGTATATCATCCACATATAACGCTTAAGTTGAGATATTTGTTGTAAAAACACATGGGTCAAGCCTCGACTGAATCAATCCGAAGGACTTTA
>NW_023458559.1:806817-825268 GCF_013731165.1 Rhagoletis pomonella | reverse complement strand
TCGAATCAACACACGTTTTGGTGATGTCAACTTCCATATTTGTTATTGGAACAATCTCGTGGAAAATTACATCTCGACTGATAGTGAGTGTTTTGGTGTTCGGTTCGATGCAACGGTAACCTTTTTTATTAGCGTCAAAACCAACAAATGTCATTTTGACTGATTTCGCATTCCACTTTATTCGCCGTTGTTTAGGATAATGTACCATCACTGGGGATCCAAAAATCCGCAAATGTGAGATGTCGACTCTTTTTCCAGACCATATTTCTTCTGGTATTTGGTTTTCTAATGATGAGCAAATCGATCTATTAACAATGTAAGCTGCCATCGCACACGCTTCAGCCCAGTATGAATCATCTAAATTTGCGTCAAAAAGCACACACCTGGCACGTTCGACTAAGGTGCGATTCATCCGCTCAGCCATGCCGTTCTGCTCAGGCGTATAAGCATTTGTTATTGGGTGTTGGATACCAGACGACTTAAAATTTTTGGTAAATTGCCTAGAACTATATTCCGTTCCTCCATCTGAGCGGGAAATTTTAATCTTACGTTCTGTTTGGTTCTCAACTGTAGTACATCTAATGTAACGCCGAACAAGTGGCAACCCCGATTTGGGTGGCAACCCCGGTCTCCTCGAAATGGTGGTGGTCGAAAATTACAGTTCAACTGTTTCCGGTGTAATTTGATTATTATTCGATTGGTGCGATTCTGTTCACATGTGACAGAAGTTAATCTTAAAATAAATGTTTCATCTGAGCCTGATTATAAATTCAGGTGTGAGGTTTATACTCCACGTGACCAGCGAAATCGACAATACATATTATATTCGCGGAAAAACCGACAATGACAGCCAGAATGATGCGAAACCAGATCATGGCTGCACTTGCAGATGCAGGAGTGGCTTTTGTTAATGAAGCCACTTTGGTGCAACTTCGTGCGCTCTACGAAAGGGCACAACGTGGTAGCCTACCTCAGCAGCAACGCCCTGATGCTTTACAGCAGGCAGATGCACCACAGCAGCCAGTTGTACCACAGCAGCCAGCAGTACCACAGCAGCGCCCGCAAATTTGCCAGCAGCCTGACGTGCAACAACTTTGGGATGCGATACAGGCACCAACATCTATGTGCTGCCAGCTTCTGGAGCCACTGCCTCCAGTGGGGTCGTAGCGCTCGTCGCCGTCTACGGTCCGTCAGCGTTTATCTGAAGGTCAGGAAGAAGAAGAGTTACTAAACCGACAGCTAGCCATTGCCAGAAAAAGGCGAGAACTGCAAATATTGCAACAGGAGTTGGACGTCAATGAGAAACGTTTAGATCTGGCCATTCTGGATGCTATGGTCGTCAAGTTCGATGGCTCGGAGCTACAAGACTTACGCAAGTGGACCGGTGACCGGGAGAACGTCTGTGAAGTTAACCATAAGTTTTTAATTTTACCCGATGACCAAGCAATAGTACCTTGGTTATTCGGACGAGACATTTTGAGCCGAATGGGCATTAGTTTATTTAAAACGATTAATGTAAAGTACGACAAAAATTAATTACTTGTTTTGCGCAATAAAAAAGCAACGAATAAATATGTTAATAACATTTTCAGTGCACTTGTTTGAAATTTCAAAAGAATCGGATACAAATTTTGTAAGGGCTGCACCCAGCGAGGGAAATCTGCTTGATGAAAGTGGGGAAAAGCTGGCGTTGGTTGAGACAGACGAGGTGACAGAGGAGATTTTAGACAGTGAGGGCGGGAGGAACGTTCCATTGAGACCATACGATATAAGTGATCACTTGACCAGAGCAGATGCTGATGTAGTAGAAAGGGTAATTCTTAAACAATATACAGAAGTAGTGGCAGGCAAAATGTTGAAAAGTTATTTTATGAAGATTTCGGTGAAAAGTGACACTCCCGTGTATAGCGTTCCACGGAGACTGTCATTTAAAGAGAAAAAGGAAGTGCAAGAAATAATCGACAGTTTATTGTTGCAAGGGATTATAAGACCCAGTGAGTCCCCGTATGCGTCGCCGATAGTTCTAGTTAGGAAAAGGGATGGGAAGTTACGGATGTGTGTAGACTATCGAGAGCTAAATAAATTAACTATTAAAGATCGGTTTCCGTTACCCTTAATTGAAGACTGTCTAACGTACCTGGCAGGAAAAAGTTATTTTAGTACGTAGGACTTGCGAAATGGGTACCATCAGATTCCAATGCATGTAGACTCAATACCGTTGACAGCTTTTGTGACACAGATGGGGCAACAGATGAGTACAACTTTGTGCCATTTGGGTTGACTAACGCCCCGGCTGTCTTCCAAAGACTGGTGAACCAAGTCCTGAAACCGTTGATTAGCCGTGGGTAAGTGGTGGTCTATTTAGATGACATTCTACATAGTGGGCACAGGCACCATTAAAGAGCATAGTGAAGTATTAGGGCGAGTGTTACGGTAACTTGCGGAGGCAGGAACTTTGATAAATGCGAATTTGCGTATCAAGAGTTGGAGTATTTAGGTTATAGGGTCAGTTGTTAAGGAATCCGCCCCAGCAAAAGACAGGTAGAAGCCATCAAAACATATAGTGAACCACAGACGGCCCAACAAGTACAACGGTGCCTTGGGTTGTTTTCCTATTTTAGGTGATTCGTACCAAATTTTTCGCGAATAGCTAAACCACTTAGTCGATTGTTGGGTAAAAATGTCCGATTCGAGTGGACAGCCCAGTGCAAGGACGTCTTTCAGACTCTAAAGAACCGACTGGCGGAGTCGCCCGTTCTGAGTATGTTTAACCCGAAACGTGAGACCGAGCTACACACAAACACCAAAGCGCATGGCTATGGGGTCGTCTTTCTGCAGAAGGAGTCGGACTATAAGTTCCACCCAATAGCATATTTTTCAAGAAGCACCACAGATGCCGAGATGCGTTACCATAGCTTCGAACTGGAAACGTTGGCAATAGTTAGGGCTCTAGAGCGATTTAGAGTAGAGCTCAGATGAGAGACCCGGAAATTAAAGAGTTGAAAAATAAGTTGGAATTGGCTGAGGTGTCTGGGTTTGACATGGAGAACGGACTGGTGTTCCATGTGGAGGATGGTAGACGACAACTCTACGTACCTAGGGAGATGGAAAATAATGTGATTCGACTAGTACACGAGACGTATGGTCATTTAGCGGTGGATAAATGCGTCGACCAGATAAAGAAACACTATTGGTTTCCGCGGTTGAGAAAGAAGATTCAGAGTTTCCTAGCTAATTGTTTGAAGTGTATTTATTATTCAGGCCAGGCTAGAAGCAATGAAAGGTGTTTGTGTAGTATTCGAAAGAAGCCCGAACCATGGGGTACTCTACACATCGATAATTTTGGTCCCCTAGAAACGGTGAGGTCTAAGCGCTGGCATGTTCTGGTGGTCGTAGATTCATTTACGAAGTTTGTTAAATTGTACGGTGTAAACACTAGTCAAAATAGACCGTGTGTGCGTTGCGCAAGTACTTTACCGATTACAGCCGGCCCCGAAAAATTATCAGTGATAGAGGGTCTTGTTTCACGTCCGTTGAGTTTATGGAGTTATGTAGGCAGCATCATATAGAACATGTTTTGAACGCTGTAGCGTCTCCGCAGTCAAATGGGCAGGTCGAGCGGATGAATAGGGTCTTGAAGAGTATGTTGGCCAAACTCACTGATCCTATTGATCATGCAGATTGGAAAAAGAGCCTTGTCGACGTCGAATTTGCTATAAACAACACGGTCCACAGTAGCACCAAACAGACTCCCTGTAAATTATCGTTCGGCGTGGAGCAACGGGGACACGTGGCTGACGAGCTAACCGAGTATCAGCAAGGAAAGTATGTTAGTGAATCCGTAGATCTGACCAGAATCAGGGAGCAGGCGGACGAAGCTATTCAGACGTCACAGAAAAGAAACGAACGATACTTCGACCGCACTCACAAACCGGCCCAACAATTTGAGGTTCGTCGTGATCAAGAATGTAGACACTACAGTGGGTAAAAATAAGAAACTTATTCCCAAATATAAAGGACCTTACTTCATCCAGAAACAATTTGGGCACGACCGTTACGTTGTGGCCGACATAGAAAATCGCCAGAACACACAGATTCCTTATAGCAGTGTCATTGACTCGAGCAGACTCCGACGCTGGGTGCAGTTCAGCCCGAGAGGCGATGATCCGAGGCAGGAAGGCAACAACTCTATAAGCCCAGACGATGAAGTAACTAATTATTCATGTAATGATGATGAGTGTGCCGACTTTGTATTAGTATTTGGAAGAGACCGAGCAGCCCCACTAGAGGCAATCGTGGGCGATTGTTTTGTCACGTTAAGGCCGAATTGTAGTACATCTAATGTAACGTCGAACAAGTGGCAACCCCGATTTGGGTGGCAACCCCGGTCTCCTCGAAATGGTGGTGGTCGAAAATGACAGTTCAACTGTTTCCGGTGTAATTTGATTATTATTCTATTGGTGCGATTCTGTTCAGATGTGACAGAAGTTAATCTTAAAATAAATTTATCATCTGAGCCTGATTATACAACAAAGGTTTTGAAGTCAAAAAACGCTTCCATAGCTTCTGATTTTTGTTTCAGGAAGTACAAGAACACTTTTCTGCTGTAGTCATCTATGAAGGTAATAAAATACCTGGCACCACCCATGGAGCGCGTTTCCATTGGATTATCTCGAAGAGCTCTTTTGTGCTGGATTTGCTATGCTGAAAAGATTTCCTTGATTGTTTACCTTGTGCACACACTGTGCAATCTGCATCAATTGTTTTGTCATCCAATTTTAAGCCATCAACAGATTGCTTCATTTGCTTCAGACTCTTGAAGTTTATATGACCTAGTCTGCGATGCAAAGTTATCGCAGAATTTTCTAAATTCCTACACATGTAAGATGAACCTGATGTAAATTTATACACGCCATCTTTAGATTTGCAATCTGCATAAGAAGTTCCTTGAGAGTAGTATACAGTGCAACCCCTGCTGTCAAATACGATTTTGTTGCCCGCTTCTACCATTCTGTAGACCGATAATAGATTTGCTGATAAATCTGGTATGTGCAGTATATTGTTAACGTCAACTACTTCCACATTTAGTCTAAGAGTCGTTTTGCCAGCACACTTTACTTCCATTTTTGCATCATTTGCCGTAACAATGTCACTTATTGACGACGATTTGAAGTTAGTTAAAAGATTTTTATTGGGTGTCATATGACTTCATGCTCCGCTGTCAATGAACCATTCATTAGTTGAAGATTTGGCTGCTAGACACGAGAAAGCTCTCTTTGCTGAAAACGTTGGCTTTTCTTTCGACTTTACAGTACAATCATTGGCTTTGTGATTTTTGCCACCACAGGAATAACATTTGATTCCTCGAATTACATGCTTTTTAAATAGCTTAGGTTTAGTTTTTGATAAAAAGGCATTGTCTGTCAAAGGAGAAGGAGGCTTAACCTCTAAATCAAACAATTTTGTTTTAACTTCTTCGGATGACGGGTATGATTGCCTGCCCTCGAAACTCATTGAAAGTGGCATGAACTGCTCTGGTAAGCCGAGACAGTAAATACCAGCTAACCAACGATCGTCAACCTCCCATCCTGCGCTGTTTAATATATGGTAAAGGGAAGTGATGGTTTCAATGTATGATTGCATGGATTGACAAATGTAGAATTTCACCGAAACAAACTTGATTAAAAGACTGACCGTCCGTAAAAATCCACTATCTTCGAATAGTTTCTTAAGTTTATCCCACATTTCTAGCGCGGTCCTACAAGATCGAATATGTGCGTACAACGACTTTTCCAACGATAGCACTAGTGTAGCTTTTGCTTCGCTAAGCTTGGCTTCGTCTTTCTCAAGAGAAGTTGAGGTATCAGTGTTCCTTAAAATGCATTTGGTAAGCTCTTTGGTTCTAAAAAATTTTCCATGGCGAAAGACCAAGTAAGTAATTCTCTGCTCCAGTAAGCTTTTCAATGGTGAAATCCCTCTGAATTCTCGCCATCGTGTAAAAAACAAATGATTTTCCTATATCGCAACAAAGCATGAAATAATCTTTACGTTTTTTTTTATTTTTATACCTATATCGCAACAAATACTAGTAGACACTTAAGAGCGAAATACACCACACAAGCGGCTTGTCAAACATTCTTCAAACCTACTTTTCCCATTTCGCCATACACCATGCAAACATGACTCGTTCAAGCAAAGAATTTTAGTTTTCTTCGAGTTCGCAATGCTAAATATTATGGTTTTCTTTCATTTTCCTCTCTTACGTCCTTACTCGGTGAAAATTTCGTTGCGAATGAGGCGATTTTGCTATACACAACGCAAGCGGTTTGATCAAACATCAACATGGCGGCCAGAAAATCAAAAAATTTTGATTTTTGCTCAAATTTCCCTCAAGCGGTTTGTCAAACCTTCAAACACCCCCATACACAGCACAAATGGCTTGAAGCAAAGGGAAATTTCGCTTGGTTTGTCAAACCGCTTGTGTGGTGTATTTCGCTCTTTAGTCTCTGGATCAGGATGCTCCTTTTTAGTAAAGCGAGGTGCCCATAACCTGATGGGATGAAGAAAGAAAAAACACGTGCGAGTTTTTTGAAGTTGTAAAAGCAAGAGAATTAATAAAAGGTTTTATTCAAAGTCATCACTAGAGATGTGCAAAAAGATAATTGCGAGTAAAAACCAGTTTTAGCGAGATTGTTGTTTTTTTTTGCAGGGATAAATTTGGGATTTGCTTAAGTAAATAATATTCCCTTTTCTTGCTGTTGGTAATAGATTAACCAATACTGTCACTACTCTAATATATATATTTTTGCACATCTCTAGTGATGTCTTTGAATAAAACCTTTTATTAATTATCTTGCTTTTACAACTTCAAAAGACTCGCACGTGTTTTTTCTTTCTTCATCCCATCAGGTTATGGGCACCTCGCCACGAAAAAACATTACAATTTAATCATAGAATTGCGAGTAAAAACCAGTTTTAGCGAGATTGTTGTTTTTTTGCAGGGATAAATTTATATATATATACAAAAAAAAAACTGCATTTGGGGGCTTTACCCCTACGGCTGCTGCAATTCAACACACGACACGACATTTTTATAAAGTTTTTATTACAAATAAAACGTTTTTTACTTCAGAACGCACGAATTACTTCGATATTTCACTTGAAAGTACACAATACGTTTGCAATACGTTTGCACTTGTTTCTAAACAAAAAGTTTGTTTACGTATTGCCATAAATGTCAAAGTCAGCAAAACCAAAGTAGAGGTTTCGGGAATGCGCCACCTTCAGTTCATTTCACCATGCAAACCATAGGTATATACCTAAATTCGCATGAGTAAGGAAAAGTAAAAAAAAAGTACTCACTCACTTTTTCCGCTCCTTCGTCGATGGTGGTACCACCATCCCGGAGAAGAGCCTGTGTGGGGGAGGAAAACCTTACATACGCATATACATAAATTCTCTCCTACCTAAAAGTACTAGCCTTGCGTGTCGGTACTAGGAATAGTATCAGTAGTACGACGGATCACACGATAGCAATCGCGGAAAGTTATTAAATGTGAAAAAAAGGTGTTTAAAAGTGAAATAAGAATTTTTATAAGCGCAAAGAAACCAAAGTGAGCTTAAAATTAAGTGATTCGGTATAAAAAAAGTAAAGTCAAATCATGAATTCAAAATTCATCTCTGTTTGAAAACCTGACAACGAAATCTCAATGGCCATAAAAAGTTATTACACGTGGGTAAAGGAAACCACAAAAAGGAGATCAAGCAAATGGGAAAACGTGACTTAAAGCTTATATTGGTTTCTTTGCCCTTTCAGAATTAAAGAAAAACGAAACTTAATTTTAGTTATTCAAACCAATAAAATAACAGTTACAAAAAAAAAATATATATACATGCAAATACTTTTTATAAAACAAATTCAAACCAAATCAAATCAATAAAGAAAATTGATAATTGGCCGATCAAAGCGTGCAAAATAAAAAAAATAGGAAACCGCCACTAAACTAATAAATTCCAGTAAAAAAAGACGTGATAAACTGTATGGAAAAAAGATAAATGTGATAAACTGTGTAAAAACTGAAATCTCATACAAAAAATCTCAAAAAAAGGAATGAAGGAAAATGGACGGAAGAAACTAGGTAAGTAATACAAAACTAACTCTTCTCTTAGTAATATTGCTTTTTAAAAAAACTATATACTTCAAAACTTATATGTACTTTGAAAACTCTCTTAATACCTCTTAATACCTAAACTCAATGAAACTTCAACTGAGCAAAATTTCGAGTGAATACAAAAAAAAAATACTCAATAAAACTCTAACTGAGCAACAGCTGGTAGGGCTGGGGATATTGATGTCGTCGAAGCGCTGGCTACCACGTAGACTTCAATCCTCTCCTGTGCACTTGTATAGGTTCGGCTCACTCAAGAGCAGGTGGTCAGCGTCTTACGTTGATTCTGGATTAGACACCAAAATCCGATTTTTCTGCTGGTGGCCTATGGAAGTGGGTATCTCTCACCAAAGTATCTGCGGCTTTCCGAGCAGTAGTAGTGGTGTATGAGCGGTACTTCTTGTCCCAAAATTTGATGGTTGGGTATGGGTGACACAGATGCTCATGTGTAAATATATATTGCTGTCAACTTTATAGCGGCGACGTTCCTTCCTCCGTGGGGGTCACAATAACTCCTCCAGGTATTGCCTTGACTGTAGTTAAAGGTAAGGGGAGGTCCTTTTGCAATTCCTCCGCGGGAGACCTGAAAAAAACAAAACACACACATTTTAATCGTTATGCTCGGATTTTCGCTATGCTACGCTTATGTACACTTGCATATCACGCACATATATTTACATAAATCTTCTGTGCGTGCACGTACATAAGCATTTAGTTATGCCAAACCTTTAATAGGAATCTTTAGAGCTTACCTAGTGTTCCAATTAGCCAAATTCGACGATATCACCAAAGTTTCTTCACCGGACGGTTGGCGATATACATATGTGCGGGACCGCTAGCTGTACGGGTTGTGGACCGTTTTATTTTTATTAATTTTTTCTATTTTTTTCACACTATCTTAAGGAAACTTTGCACTTTCACTTGCATCTTCAAATAACATGTCACCACTATAATGAATCCGTCGGCCACCTTTAGGGCCTTTTATACGGGTGTCTAACCCTGGCATTCAGCAAGCGATCTCTAGTCACGTATAATGACTTTTGGTGATGAACTTGGTTTTTGAGACCATTTGGTATTCAGTACGCTGTCTCACGTCTCTAGTCTCAAAAAAAACGTCACTTATTTGTCAGCTGGCAGGTCTCATAAATAAAAATACGGAGAAAAAGTTAATTGCTTTCCATTTTATTAAAAAAAACTCGATATGAAGTAAGGAAATTTGTTCAATAAGAACTTCGTTAGGAAATAATATACAAATCCATTGAAAAAAATAATAATTTATTTTAACATTAAAATCTAAAGATTATTAAAAAAATAAAACTAATAAAGAAAAAAATACTAATTAAAAAAATAAAGAATCCTCTACGCCCGAGGAGTACTCGAACCCGGACCCTCTCGACCGGCAGCCTAATGCTTTGACTAGTCAGCCAATGCGACTCTTCGGGCGGCGGGGCAAAATGCATACGTAAACGCTATCAGTTGACTGTCTTTGTTTGTTTTCACCACACATTTTTGGAGAACTTTTTGTGACTCTCTCCTACTGAATATCAAGTCACAAAAATAGTCACTAATTGCTAATCTCAAATTTAGTGACTTGAGATGAGACTGAACTCCTGAATCCCAGGGTAAGTCAACAAATTTCACTCAGGCGAAAAGCAATTCGGCTCAACGGTCCCACAACCAGATACCGCATTCACATTTACACACTCACACCGCTTCACCGATGCATTTGTTGCTAGTGCTACATGTCCCAAACTTGCTTGCCACACATGCTGCTGGCGCTACATGATGCAAACTTTTCCGCAACATATGTTTCCGGCACTTCTGTGGCCCTATGGCTACTATGTCTCCACCCACACATGCTCACAACCACACTTCCGTTCAAGTAAAGGCGTGCGTATCACATTGCATCATGATTGTGACGATGAAGTAACTATGATTGGACGACCAATGTGCAGAAAGCCTAAGTGGGCAAAAATCGAGAAATTCGTTGTCTGCTATGTGAAGGTGTTTGGAATTTTTGTAAAGGTAATTTATCCACTAAAAAAAAATAGAAATTTCCCTATAAAATAAATTATATTCTGCCAGGAAGCCACTAAAATCGAAAAATTTTATACTAAGAATTTTAGTAAGAGCATAGCCATTCGTAAGCTCTTCAAGGAAACAAATGTGAAAAATAATACAATAAAATTGTAAATTTTAATGGAATGAATAAAAAATATATGTGAAAATATGTTATATTTTATTATTCTATTAAATAGTACGGTTTTTTAGCTTTCAAAAGAAGATATAAAAACCTGCTCACTTTTTGAAGTAAAGAATTTTTTGCTAATGCATAAACTCTTTTTTTGTCAGTGCCATCAGCTCTGCACGATTCGTTCTATTTTCAAAAATGAAGTGTCAGATTAAAAAGCTTGACCTGTAGACAGTAGTTTTTTTTAAGAGTTGCCACCTGTTAAAAAACTAAATTCAAATATTTTAAGAATTATTAAGAGATGGGTATCAATCAAAATGTGTATGAAAAGAGTTTATTTCTTAACTACTTGTAGAGGGTTGACACCTTTAAAAAAAAAACAAATTCCATTTGAATTAAAGGAATTAGGTAGTTGAAATAGATAGGTATCACCATATGGGAGTCAGAAGTAAGAGGTTTAAGAAGGGTTTAGCTTGCAAATATTACGATGAGGGTTACCACCTGTTTGTCAAGTCAAATTTAAAATAATTATTGTGTCGAACCAAAGGTTTGGGACATCGTATTTGCTAAAATAGCACAAACACATATCTTGTCAATCAGTGAATTTGTGAGTGAATTTAATTTTTTAAACTTGTGGGAACCTTTCTACGTGTCATTTAGAAGTAAAGCATTTTCAAAACCAATTAAATTGATACCCATATTATAATATCTAATTCATTTAACTTATTAAATAGTTTTAATAATATTTGTAACAGATGGCAACCCGTTCGAAAAAATATAACTTCATTGCACATCTACAGGCCAAGCCCTGTCATCTGGTACCTCACTTTTTAAAATAGAACGAACTACATATATGTACAGACCTATGTAAATGCCACAAGAACCCATATTTTCAACTTCAAACTGCATCTACAGTGAAAGTTTGAAAGTTATCCAAAAACAAATTCCATTTTTGAGTTTAGCGTCCTCAATTTTACTAAGACGCGAATTTTAATTCAAATCCGTCCATATTTCTCTTGTTGCCCACATTTTATATGGAAGCGAAGCACTATGTGTCGCCCCAACACAAGAGAGGTTAAGCACTTTAACCTTTACTTGTTTTTCTTTACGTATGCTGGTATTAAAAAAAAAAATGAGCGAGTTATAAAATATTAAAAAAGTGTTGCAAACGTAAGTATTTGTGAATAATTTCGAAACATAAAATATATAATAAAAATAAATCGCAACAATTATTTTCAGTTGTCAAAAACATCGGACAGGTGCATGGTGAAATGAACTGAAGGTGGCGCATTCCCAAAACCGCTACTTTGGTTTTGCTGACTTTGACATTTATGGCAATACGTAAACAAACTTTTTGTTTAGAAACAAGTGCAAACGTATTGTGTACTTTCAAGTGAAATATCGAAGTAATTCGTGCGTTCTAAAGTAAAAAACGTTTTATTTGTAATAAAAACTTTATAAAAATGTCGTGTCGTGTGTTGAATTGCAGCAGATGTAGGGGTAAAGCCCTCAAATGCAGTTTTTTTTTGTTTCCCCGCGACGACGCCTTGGCCAGAAAGTGGGTAGAGTTCTGCCGGCAGGAGAAGCCATACAATTTAGGCACCAGCGTAATATGCATGGAGCACTTTACGGACCACTTTATACACGACATGTTAAGTTGAAAACGTTGAAATACCACAAATTAAAAATTAAAATCGGAGGTAAGCAAGCATCGACCACTTTCTGCAGGAAAACATGCGCTGCGATAAGATATTATCACTTTTTCGGCACCTGCAATACAAACACAAAAAATTATTAATGGTTAATTAATAAGACCTATTCTTATGAACACATTTCAAGAGTGGTTGTATATTTTTTGTTAACGTTGTGCTTAATTTGCTATATTCAAAGATGGCTTGAGAAATTGGTGAATCGAGAAGAAAACATGTTTTCTCACTGCAAATTCACAACTGTCAACTCATTGTTCTTCGCCATATTCTTTGTTTACCCGTTGCCACAAATGTCATTCGGCGGGAATGCGCAATCTTGTATTCTATCGTTCTTGGGACAGGTGTTTACTTGCTAGCTTTCGTTTCTTAACTATTTCTATATTTCACTCGCTCTGAACATAACTGTAATTTTTTCCCATTCTTTTTCCTCATAATGGTCTGCTAGAAAAGTAAAGAAACAAAGTGTTTGTGTGTACATAACCCACGTCTCCACCTTCTACAGATTCTGTTAAAAGAGCTGTGGTAAGACAGAAATGTAAGGTGGACACCACAAATTTCTAATGTTAAACCACATTTGTCTTGCCGAATTTCTTACCATCGCTGTCTTAACATCAGCTGTCATTTGCAGTTTGATAGCTCAGTTTTCATTTTACCACGCCATCTACTTTGGGTACAGATCGATCTGATTGGCTTGATGCCATTTCGAAAGTCATATGTTAAAACAGAGAGTTGCCCACATGAGAAAACGGGACAACGTTAAAACATAAATTTAAGACACACTTAGTAGAAAATGGGGACGTGGAGTAATACACTCCCTGTTTGAATATGAGCTATTATACATACGGGTACTACAAGTAGAGCTGCTACCAGCGTTGCCGTTTTGGCCAAATTGGTGGTTTCATTTTCCTTCGGTAAGTAAAAAAAAGAAGAAGGTAAAAATATTCACGGCTGTTCTGGATTCTATCTAAATTGATTTCTTATTGATTTGTATTTCCGATTCCAAGCTTTAAAGATGTTATGCAATCCTATCGCACTGTTGTTGGGTAGTGCTCGTTTTTTAGAACATTTGTAAAAATTGTAAGAAAATTTTGTGGAATGGCGATATTTAAGTGGTGATGTGGAAGTAGATAAGCGTAGTGAAAGCGTGCTAAAATAGCCTAAAACTCGTACCGAAATATTAAGATTATGTTGCTGACATTTCGTAATTTTATTGCACCATGGTTAAATGAAACCAAATAAATAAAAATAAAATTGCGTGAGCACAGTAATGCATTTTTGTTATCTATACCAGGCCTTCCCAAAGTGGGTGACGCGGCACCCTGGGTGCCGC
Organism: Rhagoletis pomonella; assembly: GCF_013731165.1. Taxonomy (NCBI): domain Eukaryota; kingdom Metazoa; phylum Arthropoda; class Insecta; order Diptera; family Tephritidae; genus Rhagoletis; species Rhagoletis pomonella. Next base: position 811,870 of record NW_023458559.1, on the reverse strand, counting down.
TAGTGGCTAGAGTATACTAGTGGTGCGGACAAATTCTTTAGACTTTCTATACACAACGCAAGCGGTTTAATAAACTTCAACATGAGGCCAGAAAACCAAAAAATTTTGATTTTTATTAAAATTACCTTCAGTGGCTCGTCAAACCCCATACACAACACAAATAGCTTGCAGCAAAGGGATATTTCGCTCTTAAGCGGAGTTCCCCAGTACGTTTTGTCAACGTAAAATTGAATCAGAAATTTTTAGAAAAATAGCCGAAAACGTACGCTTTTCACCACCACTTTCGGTACTTTGTAGACTTAATCCACGTTTCATCCACATTTCTTCCTGTTTTTGGATTCATTTTCGGATTTTTTGCTGGCTGGGCTGTTCTTGTAACAAGCGCCGCAGCTTCGCGCACGTGTATATATTCAGCCCAATTCTCCATTTCGATTACGTTCCCGAATTCCGTTCCGCTGGAATCGAACTTAGGTATTCTGCGTTACGATCGAAACGACAGAAGAAGAGGAAGACAGAAAACATCTTTCGAAATTAGCTGTTTGCCTAGGAATGTGTGAAATCGAAACAAAACAAAGAAATATTTGCCACCAAACTATAGCAGCATATGAAGTTACAGTTTGTAAATATTTTAAAATAACTAAATATACCTAGCATCACTATAATTTAAAAATAAAATTTAGGTGGATACATAATTATAAGAATGAAATCCATAGCCGCGGCGTTATTGCTTGAAGAGAAGAACGAGTCCCAGATTGCTGATGCGGAAGTTGAAAGGCGGAGATTTAGGGACATGTTAGATCTTTTTCAGATGAGTGAAGAGTCATAAGGAATTCATCTTGAACTGTATTACTCATCGCTTAAAGTCAGTGAAATTATAAACGTTGTTTGAGCAGTCAAATTTGCATTTACTACAGAGTGGAAGATTTGAACGCAAATGAATCCCATTATGAAAGCCGTCAGGAGGAGGGGAAGAACAAAGCTTATCTTTCCATAGCAAATCGAAATCGAGACAACATACGCACCTCTTTTTAAAAAGTTAGTAAAAACGAGTGCAATTACCGCTCGTGAAAACACAGAAATCAAGAAAATTCATTTATGATGACTTACAATCATGCACAGTATATTTCACTTAAATTTTTTATAAAATTTTATTATTTAAACCCACGAAAATAACAATTGAAACGTTCTCCGTCAACAAGTTTGCAACTTAGAAAAGCGGAACTACGATCGAAATGTAGAATAGGTATAATCGTAAATTTCGAAGATTGATCGAAAGGAAACGGAACGCAGAATACCAAAGCTGCCAAACGGAGAAAATATCGATTCGAGTCGAAATGCAGAATAGGGCTGATTACTTATTCTTTGGAACTTCACAATCACACTGTCTAAGAGCGAATCAACACGATTTTAGAGGCAGTCATTTTGTGTTAGTGAGGTACCCATTCGCAATGCAAATCGAAGAAGAACGAAGCACTTCAGACTTACGCCACTAGCGACGAAATTTTTAAAGCTATCGACAAATTTGTACAGAACAATCGTTTGAAATGGAGCAGGTGTGCGGATATTTGCGGTGGTTGGAAAAACGAAAGGAGCGATGTCTAGGATGAAGCAAGAGGCAGAAAACGCCACGAGAAGTCATTGTATAATCATTAGGTATTCCCTGGCGACTAGGAAGATGCCGCCAATAGATTTAAAACCCGTATTGGGACGCTGCGAAGATAACAGAGGCCTGCGAAATTAAAATACATTTCTGGGGTTTTCTAGCACGTCGAGATTTTTTTATTAGTGACATGTATATTTTTAAATTTCTAGCGATTTGTATGAAAATCCCATAAATAAGCAAAGTAATCAGAAAAACGAATGAACTACGAAGTTAACGCTAAGAAAATTGATAACAGCCGGTTTCACTAGCAATTCCCATATAAAATTCAAAAAAATTGAAATCTTTATCACTTAAATTGCTTTCGTGAAATTGGCTGTAAAATTATTTTCTTAGCGTCAACGTGCATTACCAGCGTTAACTTGGAAGGTTTAGAAAAAACCATTGTCGAATATTTTCCCAACATTGACTCTGAGGATGGCTTCAGCTGGATAACAAACCCGTTTTCATGTGGCCCGAAACGTTAACATACTGAGATGACCAATTAAGTTTTTGAAAACCTTCTGGACATCAGTGAAGACAGCACTTTGATTATCAAATCAGGGGCGGATCCAGGGGGGTGGGGGTTTTGGGGGTTAAACTACGTGTCAGTCAGTGGCGGACCCACGGGGGGTGTTTTAATAATTATACGCCATATTATACATATACATGCGCCATATTAAAACACACTCTGTGCGTCCGCCATTGACTGACACGTAGTTTAACACCCAAAACCCTCCGCTGGATCCGTCACTGTATTAAATACTACGAAGGGAGCCAAGAGAGATCTGGATGCAAGTGTATGCAGCAAACACTGCTGTTGGCAACATGATACAAAAAAGAAGGTAGTTTCATTACTACTATTTTTGATTATAAAGCAGATTTTTGACATTTCTCCAGATGCCACATTGTAATTTTTTGGGCATGGAGATTTTCTGTTAAATATTTGGGATTTATTAGAAGAGAATAATGTACATATAAAAATGCCATGTTAACGTGATCGATGAACAAATTTAAAAGTTTTTATTAAGCATTTAAATATCTCTTTGAAGAATATCAATCTACAGAGATGAGAAAATAAAATTAAATTCAGTTTTGACAATTTTATTTATAAAAAAGCTTTAGATGGTAATAAATAATAATACCTTGAATTCCAAAGTCATTTTATTCTAAACGAACAAATTTACATGACATGAGACAAAACATTAATTTAGGTTATAATTTTATTTACACTTTTGCAGATATTTAAATTTTTGTACTCCTTTATTTTTCTATTCAAGTATCTTATTCTAAAAAATGGTTCTCTCAAAAAAGAACACTTTTGGATTTTTTTCTAATTTTACTTTGGTATTGATTAGCAAATTGTAAATATATAATTTGGAGCAATAATAAGCACATGTCCATTCATTTTGATCAAAATTGTCTTAGTTCCCTCAAACTTTTCAAAAACTTAAAACAGTGTAAAACTGTGGGCCATGGTGCTGTGCAAGAATTTTAGCATTTAACTTAGATGGCTGATTTTGACACGCTGTGAGTCGGAGGTTTGTGCCACTGAACCATATCTGACAGCAGGTTTACGTTCCTCGCACTGAAATTCCAAGACTCACTGGTAGCATATATTCCCTCCACAAAGGAAACTGCTCGGGGACCCGTACCACCAGGGCCCTCCATTGCTCTGCGATGAAGTTCGATTAGGTGTAACTGGATGCACAAGAAGTAAATTACATGCTAAATCGTTTACCAACACGAAGAACCAATCCGATCCTTCTTCTTACAAGGTACGAAGTAAATTAAAGACTTACTTGGGCATTAATTTGACTCCAAATTAACGTTTGCGAAGCACATCTACTTTATTGTGTCCAAATCCTTTTATGATGATTTGCTTTATAATGAATACAAATATATATTTAATACTAAATAGTTTTTGCGGTTTTCAATTTCACGGAAGACGTTGGTTGCTTTTGTTGCAAATATAAAGACGTGCATATGTATAAATTTTAAGTTTCCTAGCTGCCCGCAACAAAGACAAATTTTCTGTTTATTGTGTGATTTATTTTTTTTTGACAAAAAAAACATATTTTTGGGACTAGGTATGGTAGCACGAAATGACACAATCTGCTTAATTGTCAGGTAGTTAATATGGCGCCCGAAAAGTGACAATGAAACTACCTTCTTGCAGATTGCATTAAAAATACTAGTGACTTTTAGGACCTTATTATGAGTTGCATTCGATTTTCGTTCTTCGCTGGTTATCGAAGATCGAACATCGAAAGTGATATTATGAGCTATGCAACCGTATCGAAATTTTCGTTGAGTATCGAATTTTCTGTCGAACAGAATTTTGCTTTCGATGGTGTAGCGAACTGTTAGAAAATTGAAAAAATTTATGATTTTGCATTTGTTTTTTACTTTATGGCGACTAGACACTAATGTTAAACAATTTTTATTAATTTAATGCAGTTCTAACGTCGTGAATATTAAACACAAGCTCGAAAGGCTGGTTTCACTTGGGAAAGAAAATCCTAATACTCAGCTGGCACGAACTCTGAGGCCCAATTTCAGATGGCTTATTTAAGTAGAGATTGTTGATTAACTTCCACTATTCATTTTCAGGTCATACATTTACAGCCGTATTCTAACAAAGTCACAAACTTTAGCCCATCACTGCTGTGATTTCTACTGCGCCTCAAAGCTTGCCGCTGCAAAAAATATGCCGCTACAATACAAATTTTTAAATTTCTGTGTATTATTCTAGCACTCAAAATCGAATTTTTTGTGACACATTTCTCGGCGCACTAGAAATCACAACAGTGATGAGCTAAGTTTTGTGACTCTGTTAGAATAGAGGGGTTAATCTGCACTTAAATGGCCAATATTGGCTATTTAAATATGAGATATGCAACCCTGTGTTTTTACCACACAACCAAGATTGATTGGTAGGTTGTTTAATCAATCCCACCAAAAAACAATCAGCTGTTCAGCACAAAATGTAAACAAACAAGCGAATGCAACAACAATTTCAAGGAACATGCAGCAGTGCTGCCAATTGTTTGGCATATTGAAACAAAGTTGATCAGAAACCTAACGAAAGTTAAATGGCATTTAAACAACAATCCACAATTAAACTTAAATGCCATTTAAATATTCCTTTGAAATTGGCCCTGAGAACAAAATCGTAATCTGTTGGTGGTTTTACACCCGTATGCTGTAATTCGAAAGTTCGTAGTTACGAACTCGTAGCTCCGTTCTGAAAACTCGAAAATTGGTATGCTGTAATCCGATCGTAGCTATCAACGGCGTTGCCATCTAAAATAGTGAAATTCGAGATTCTTAATCAATTGATTTGACAGAAACAAATCAAAATAAATACCCAGCTAGAACGACCTAACGCATTCACTAATACATATGCATAAT
>NW_023458559.1:806067-806717 GCF_013731165.1 Rhagoletis pomonella | reverse complement strand
TTTGATCGATTTTGGCTGTTTCTCTTTCGTTTATTTAATATATATTATTTTTCCATAAAAGCCAAGCTCTTTAACAAACAAAATATAAAACCACAAAAACTGTGCAAAAATTATAAAAAATTTGCAAATTTTCAGCTAGATTTTCAACTTTTTATTCAGATTTTTTAGATTTTTTTTTTGAGTATGCAGTTTGATAGCGCATTAAATTTCAGGGCAATAATGTGCAAGTTTAAAGGGGCGTTGATTTTTAATATTGGTTTCTTGTAGACATTTCGGCTGTCGAAAATGCTAAATTACGTTCTGCTAGGAAGGAGCATAGCAATATTTCAGTCTTTTTTGCGTTCATTACATTTTCAATGTAGTCTTAAAAAAGTCACCAACTTTTTTCTGACGTTTTATGCTGCACAGCTATTTTGACGCTTTTGCGAGCGTGCGTCTTGCAATAGATCGGCTCTTCCTGATTCGGCTTTTAATGTGCAATTGCAAACATTACAGCAAGCCTCGTAACCTCAAGTGTTTACACAACCAGCCTTTGAACATGGGATCCTTAGTCCAAGAATCCAAAAAAAAAAATCTTTTGATGCAGCTGCAGCAAAACACAAAGATTGTAAAGATTTATTAAGAAAATAATTCAAAATCAGTTCCTCTTG
>NW_023458559.1:803967-805967 GCF_013731165.1 Rhagoletis pomonella | reverse complement strand
CCAGCCTTTGAACATGGGATCCTTAGTCCAAGAATCCAAAAAAAAAATCTTTTGATGCAGCTGCAGCAAAACACAAAGATTGTAAAGATTTATTAAGAAAATAATTCAAAATCAGTTCCTCTTGCAAGATTTAGTAACAAAGAAAAATTACTGCGAAGTTAAAAAACGTAATTTTTTACACAAAAAATGTCCAAACGTCAACAGGATAGAAAAAACGTCCAAATCACGTTAAAAACGTCAACCTGGCAACGCTGTTTGTAAGGGTACTTAAAGGTAAGAACTTGCACTTTCTAAATAATATATAAGTCTTTAGCATTGATTATGCACTTTTTTTCTAAAAAAGATTATTTTATGAAAAAATTATAACATTTTATTTGTTTTTTAATATTTTTCCCTTAAATATATAAGCAAGCAAAGAAATTTTATCCCCCTTATTCCAGAACCCGAATTTTCGTAATCCGTAGATACGCTACGAAAAACGAAAAATCCACATGCTGAAACCATTGCGGAAACACTCATTAAAAGGCTTATTTATAGTAAAATTTTTTGATTTTACATATTTTGAAGGAAACGGTGGATTCTATTGCATTTGCAATTATAGCAGCGCTTTATGGGAATGATTTCACAAAGATATGCGGAGCTGTCAGGCATAGTAACCATGGGCGTATCTATGTCAGCTTCTGGTTAAATTGATGAACCACAAGCCAGAACTACTCCTATGCCTGAAGAACTGGTTCTCAATCCAGTTAATGCAATAACAACTTCTTCCAAGCCATTGAAAACATGCACTTTATTAGGTCCACCACTTGTTGCACTTGCTTCTGCCTTCGGCCGCGCTTAGGGATTATAACCCTTACTAAGTAGAATTCTCTTTTCTGTGTTGCCGGAGAAGTGGGGCTTCCGCATGTCAAATGTATACAACACTTCTTGTGAATATCACTCCGACTACACCATCTATAGTATTTTTTGCGCAGAACCCACGTCGAAATTTGCAAAAAAGTGCATAGTGCAAACCGACTTTATTAATAAGCTAGTGGTAGGAAATTTGAAACATTTATCTTAAATAAAATTTTAATCCTTTGATTACACGTATATGTTAAATTTTTTGGATCCCGGTTATGCGTTTGGACACAACAACCGAAAATCGTTGTACAAATAACTAAACCGGACCCAAGTTTCTCGATAAGGGCAACAAAGATTCTTGCTTGCTCGTTTATATAAAGTAGTGGATAAAAATATACGTATATGCGAAAGGGAAATTTATCTGTTTAAATAAACACCACTTATATTTACTGCAAACACACATAGATTTACATCTTTCATCTCACCTCCGACGCAGAATTGTTTTCGTACAAAATTACGCAAAAAAGCGTACTCGTTCGTATTTAGGTATGCCACTGTTACGAATCTCTAAAGTTCGAATATACGATTCGGATTGCAGCATACCATTTCTACGATTCGTAGCAAAATCCGTATACGAAAATGTTGCAGAATAGGGGTGTCTTTTTTGCTCTTTTATATAAAGCAGTGGATAAATGTACGTATATGCGAAAGGCAAATTTATCTGTTTAATTAAACACCACTAAAATTTCCTGCAAACACACATAGATTTGCATCTTTTATCTCACCTCCGAAACAGCTTTGTTTTCGTACAATATTACGCAAAAAAAGCTTACTCGTTCGTTTTTAGGCATGCCACTGTTACGAATTTCGAAAGTTTGAAATTGCAGTTTCGGATTGCAGCATACTATTTCTACGATTCGAAGCAAAATCCGAATACGAAAGCGTTGCAGAATAGGGGTGTATATATCAGCTTAAAGATAAATTAATTGTCTTTATTTTGATATCATTACTTTTTTATTCGGTTACTTAGTTTAGAAAATATTAATATTTAAAATATCACAAACATTTTCTTTAACCTTTTATATCTTCTTTACTTTTTAATTGCGGCAAATAATATGTATATAGTTGAAATCAGCGTAAAAAGTACTATCGGTCTG
>NW_023458559.1:802819-803867 GCF_013731165.1 Rhagoletis pomonella | reverse complement strand
ATAATATGTATATAGTTGAAATCAGCGTAAAAAGTACTATCGGTCTGAATTTTTAGTTTTCCCATGGTTGAACGGTTGGTTATCTTGATGTGTTCCCAGCATAGGGGTGTTAATAGTTGCGTTCCTTATCTCCCAGAAATAGTCAGAAAACGTCCGAAGTAGTCAGATTTAGTCCAAAAAGTGTTCCTTAACTCGAAAATGACAGCAAAAATAAGAGAGCAACACTCAGTGAGAGTGACTCTCTTCAGTCCGAAGTAGTCAGATTTATTCAAAAGAATTTTTTTTGGCAAAATCTTGAAAAGTGTCAAACTCTAACGAATTAAAATTAACGGAAATTAAAGAATACACAAAAAGTAAGAATAATCTAAAAAGTAAAAAAAGTGAATTGAAATTTCAAGGAGGCAAAAAATAATTGATATAGTAAGTGTTTATTGTGCTTGTGCTTGTGTGAATGTGTTTTGTGCATACATTTCCATTCTTATTTTACGTTAGTTTTGTTGTTGCCATTCTTTGGACTAAAAATTTGTTTTTTTGCGTTCCTTTACTTTTCCTGTTATTCTCTTTTAGTGAGCGCATTTTGCTTATGCAGCGTTTTTGCTGCATTTAAAATGCAACATTTTGCACTTTCGAACATATGTTTTCGAAGAGCGTTCATGCTATGCATTTAGCAAATGCACAGTTACGCGAGTTCGAAATCGTGTGCTTTTGAAAAACAGCCGTGTTCCAGGCGTTTATTATCATTAAACCATGTTCGAATCGTGGAAATTTTGGAAGATCACAGGGTTGCTTTTAGCATTTAGATTCTTAATGCAAAAATGGAGTTGCATTTAGTTGCATTTAGGTGACAAATTTTGTATGGATAAATGTACATTTAGAGTAGCATTTAGAGCTAAATGCGCTAAATGTGCTTTTATGCGTAAGCAAAAACAGCCCATTACGCTCTGGCATTTTGACACTTCTCAGATTTTAGTCCAAAAAGATAAGGAATGAACCTAATGTAAAGAATCGGTATAGGGTACCGAAAGGGAAGTACTGGGTAGTGATCGGA
>NW_023458559.1:797374-802719 GCF_013731165.1 Rhagoletis pomonella | reverse complement strand
ATAATATGTATATAGTTGAAATCAGCGTAAAAAGTACTATCGGTCTGCATTTTTAGTTTTCCCATGGCTGAACGGTTGGTTATCTTGATGTGTTCCCAGCATAGGGGTGTTAATAGTTGCGTTCCTTATCTCCCAGAAATAGTCAGAAAACGTCCGAAGTAGTCAGATTTAGTCCAAAAAGCGTTCCTTAACTCGAAAATGACAGCAAAAATAAGAGAGCAACACTCAGTGAGAGTGACTCTCTTCAGTCCGAAGTAGTCAGATTTATTCAAAAGAATTTTTTTTGGCAAAATCTTGAAAAGTGTCAAACTCTAACGAATTTAAATTAACGGAAATTAAAGAATACACAAAAAGTAAGAATAATCTAAAAAGTAAAAAAAGTGAATTGAAATTGGAAGGAGGCAAAAAATAATTGATATAGTAAGTGTTTATTGTGCTTGTGCTTGTGTGAATGTGTTTTGTGCATACATTTCCATTCTTATTTTACGTTAGTTTTGTTGTTGCCATTCTTTAGACTAAAAATTTGTTTTTTGCGTTCCTTTACTTTTCCTGTTATTCTCTTTTAGTGAGCGCATTTTGCTTATGCAGCGTTTTTGCTGCATTTAAAATGCAACATTTAGCACTTTCGAACATATGTTTTCGAAGAGCGTTCATGCTATGCATTTAGCAAATGCACATTTACGCGAGTTCGAAATCGTGTGCTTTTGAAAAACAGCCGTGTTCCAGGCGCTTATTCAGATACGTACCTATTACGAGCAATTCTCACGCAGAAGATAATGTGCCAAAAACCCTACTGAAAAGGAAAAAATAAATTTCAAACCAAAAATTCAATACAAAAGCTTGAATTGTTTTAACCATAACCGAACATTTGTTTGTGTATATATTCATTTGTCGGTGCCGTCAAATAAAATTTCCTCACTTAATTGGGAAACAAAACAAACAGAGTTGATAACAAATTGATCCAGATTTCAATCAGCATCACATCGATGTTGAATTTGCGTAACTTTTCTTTTTCAAAATAATGTAAAATTATAAATGAAATCTTGATCGGCGACCAATGAAACGCAGCTAGCCACTGTTTACGCGAAAAAGCAATGGTGCCACTTTTTATCATTAAACCATGTTCGAATCGTGGAAATTTTGGAAGATCACAGGGTTGCTTTTAGCATTTAGATTCTTAATGCAAAAATGGAGTTGCATTTAGTTGCATTTAGGTGACAAATTTTGTATGGATAAATGTACATTTAGAGTAGCATTTAGCGCTAAATGCGCTAAATGTGCTTTTACGCGTAAGCAAAAACAGCCCATTACGCTCTGGCATTTTGACACTTCTCAGATTTTAGTCCAAAAAGATAAGGAATGAACCTAATGTAAAGAATCGGTGTAGGGTACCGAAAAGGAAGTACTGGGTAGTGATCGGATTTTTAAAAAATTCTGTGTGGTAGAATCTGGAAAAAAATAATGGTAAATTTCAAAAAAAAGTAGATCTCCGGGTTTGGATCAAACTTTGGACAAAAATTAAAAAAATTCTGCAAGGTTTCACCTAAATTGCAAACTTTTTAATTAGACTCTAAAAAAAATTAATTTTAGTATAATAAAGTGCAAGATTGAAGTTGCTAAACATTGCGTTGAGTTTTGGCAATTTTTTTCCTTCACAGTGTAAAGCAGTTCCTTCCATATTAAGATATTTTTCGAACATATTTTAAGAGATGTCTGCAATCTTGCGGAGTGCTGCCAGCTTTTCTTTTTATCACATCACGAAGTAGCGAACAAATGTGGCACGTTCCGGAATCAGCTAATTGGGATTTGCCGATTTTGACAATTCTCAAGTAGAAGTGATCAACGCTTCAGAAACATTCCCACGACAGCCGGTTCTACGTACCGGAATGACTCGGGTTTTACCCGACCAAGGGCTGTTGTTTCGGCGATCTAACCCCGTTTAGGTCGGCGAAGTATCTCAGAAGTTGTTCGTCCATAGCGCTACATTCACTACGTATTCTTCTACTCAGGGCCAGAAATCTACACCTGCTGTGTATGCCGGAAACGACTACACCACAACTCCACCTCTGTCAAGTGTAATGCCTGCGAGGGGTGGAGTCACCTTAGAGTCTGCTCAGGACTACGGACACATCGACAGTGGACAACGTCGTACGTGGCCCCCTGTTGCTCAAACAGAGCAGCCTCCACGGCCAACCTAAGTCCACCCGAGCAGCCTCACACAGTCACCACAACACAACAACATAATAAAAACAGACCATACCACAACCACGACCGCCGCCAACAACTCCTGGTTCCCCCTACAATCTGCACGGTATGTCAGGACTACGGACACATCGACAGTGGACAACGTCGTACGTGGCCCCTCTTGCTCAAACAGAGCAGCCTCCACGGCCAACCTAAGTCCACCCGAGCAGCCTCACACAGTCACCACAACACAACAATATAATAACACCACAGACCATACCACAACCACGACCGCCGCCAACAACTCCTGGTTCCCCCTACAATCTGCACGGTATGTCAGGATATTCCGTAATGTGACATCAGTCAAGTGCAACACCTGCCTTGGCTGGTGCCACTTTAGGACATGCTCAGGTCTGCGTACCACGCGAGATTGGACTGGGAACTTCGAGGGCCCGTGTTGCGCTGCTCGGTCGCAGACCCCAACTGCGACGCCTCCCGCCACCACCACAGGGCGGCAACCATCACAGCAGCGCACACAGCCAACGGCGGTAAGAGCACACACATCACTTACACCCCACATCACGACACGTCTCCCGAACCACATCAAGCTCCTTCAATTTAACTGTAACGGGCTACAGGGCAAGATTGAGGAGATAACCGTCTTCATGTGTCGGCATGGTATATTGATAGCTGCGGTCCAAGAGACGAAGTTGCACAGCAATTCAACTTTGTTGAATTGCGCCGGGTACAACGTGCACCGTCGAGATCGCGAGCGAGATAATGGTGGTGGCTTAGCGTTCATCACGCATCACACCGTGCAGTATCGTCTTATCGAAGCAGACATCGACCGCAGGGATACCACCCTAGAATGTCGGGGCATCGCTATCCGGTCAGGCGGTGTTGAGCTCGAAATATTTAACATATACATACCCCCTGTCACCTGCTGCCCGGTAGGATATCACCCTGATATAGGTGCGCTCCTCAGAGGTGAAACCCGTATGGTAGTAGGTGACTTTAATGCGCACCACGATCTTTGGCACTCAAGCCTGTCAAACGATCGTAGGGGAACAGACTTGGCTGAGCAGATAGACGATTCGACATTCTGCACAATGAACGACGACGCACCCACCAGGATTATGGGTAACTGCAGTAGCTCGCCAGACATAACCATAGTCAGCGCTGGTCTGCTAAAGAGCATAACATGGCGACCTTTGTTGACTTTAGCATCAGACCACCTACCCATAGTCATCTCGATAGATAAACCAACCGACTTTGCCTCCGCTAAACACCGGACCTATATCAACTTTTCTAAAGCTGATTGGAAAGGTTACGCGGAGTTTACCGAAAGTGGGAGGAGCATCTGAAGACCTGTAACTTCACCTCTGGTGTGAGCAAGCTTTGGTCAACCGTGAGGTCGCTGTCCAATCCGACGAAGCACGACGACAGAGTCGAAATTTCCTTCGGCGACCATGCTTCGTCGGACCCGGAGCGATGCGCGAGCTATTTTAGCCGGCAGTTCATACTGCATCATCCGGTGGACAAAGCCAAGCGTCGAGTGACCAGAAAGCTGCTCAAACCGCCAACAACATGTGCCCCCCTTGCTTTCACTTGCGGTGAAGTTCAGGTGGCCATCGGGAAGGCGAAAGCCTCCAAAGCCATGGGTCCCGACGGAGTATGCATGCTGATGCTGAAAAATTTGGGTCCTGCGGGGGTAGCGTACCTAACGGAGGTCCTCAACTTGTCTATGGCCACTCTCATCATCCCAGACATCTGGAATATGGGGAGAGTGTTCCCAGTGCTCAAACCGGGGAAACCTGCCAACAAAGGAGATTCTTATCGTCCGATAACACTCCTTTCCCCGGTAGCGAAGACACTCGAGGCCTTGCTACTCCCGTACTTCACAAACCACTTGACCCCAGCGAAGCATCAGCATGGTTTCCGTAAAGTGCACAGCACAACAACAGCACTTAACGCCATACACACTCAGATAACTCGTGGCCTTAACCGAAACCGTCCCTGTGAGGGAACGATTCTAGTAGAGTTAGACTTGTCAAAGGCGTTTGACACCGTCTGCCATTCCACGCTACCAGAATATATAGAGACTTCCTTTCTCCCACAGAGGCTCAAACGGTGGTCGGCAAATTATCTGAGTGGTCGACATTCGTCGGTAATGTTTAGAGACAAAACGAGTAAACAGAGGAAAATAAAACAGGGGGCTCCACAAGGTGGTGTCCTTTCCCCGCTACTGTTTAACTTTTACATTTCAAGGCTCCCTCAACCACCAGAGGGAGTCTCGATTGTCTCTTATGCCGACGATTGCTCGATCATGGGGACTGGGAATGGAATTGATGACCTGTGTTCGAAAGTAAACGGGTATCTCTCCGAACTTTCTCGCTTCTTCACTGCAAAGTGTCTAGCCCTCTCCCCTACGAAATCCTCTGCGACCCTGTTCACAACCTGCACGAAGGAGGTCAGGCTACCGCTGGGAATTCACGTCGATGACACAGCAATTCCGAAGGTGAATAACCCCAAAATACTCGGAGTAACATTCGACAGCCTGCTCTCCTTCTCTGCGCACGCAACCGTTATTGTCAATAAAGTACGGAGCCGCAACAAGGTCCTCAAGTCAATAGCCGGCAGTACTTGGGGCAAAGACAAAGAAACGTTGCTGGCAACATACAAGGCAATAGGCCGGTTTTGAACTACGCAGCGCCAGTGTGGTCGCCGGGGACTAGTAGGACGCAGTGGACCAAGCTACAGACTGCACAGAACACCGCACTCAGGACAGCGACAGGATGCCTCCTGATGTCGCCCGAACACCATCTTCACGGCGAGGCGCAAATGCTCCCCGTAAAGGAGCACAACATCATGCTCTGCAAGCAGTTCCTGGTCGGGAGCCACAGAAGTGGCCACCCAAACAGACAGCTGCTTGCAGAGGAGCCCTCGCCTAGGCATGTCAGGAGGCATCTATATGAACTGACGGACGAAGTCCAGAGGTTCATCAAGCAACCTCTGGACCCGACAGCTTACCGACTGGCCCTGAACGGCATTCACAGGGAGTCAGTCTCGAGTTATGTAGACCCTAGACCTGTGAATGCCGTTATAGGCATACCGCCCCGGACACAGACGCCCCCGGAGACGCGAACTACACTAGCACAACT
>NW_023458559.1:790868-797274 GCF_013731165.1 Rhagoletis pomonella | reverse complement strand
TATATTGAATTAGACCAGTCGAGCTACATCAGAGAAATACTTGAGCGCTTTCGCATGACTGACTGTAAGCCAATTTTTACTCCGAGTGATCCGAACGTAAAGCTTTCGAAATATTTGGGTACCAGTAAAGAATCATCATGGAGCGAACTTAAAAGTTTTCCGTACCAAGAAGCAGTTGGATGTTTGCTATACTTGGCGCAGTGTATCGAATGAAACAATTCATTTATGTTTTAATTGTATTGAATTTATTTTACTGAGCAACTCAATGTCGCTTTGTAGGTTCTTTTACAATTGAATTCTTAGCCTGACATATTGGGGTATTTATGGGAAATAATTGCTGCATAAGCATAAATAACATTATAAATAAATTGAAGCTTAAAGTTAGTTTGTTTGACGGTTTGGCACGTGTGCCTGACAATGCGTGAGTTCTATATTCAAAATATTGAAACAACTAAAATATGAAACCCTTGTTGTTATGAATAAATTAAATAATTATAAACGTTAAGCATGGTCGACTTTCAGTTACACTACACCTCCTTTTTTAAAAGAATGCTCATACAGAGTTTATTGTATGAACATTCCTATTTAGCAAGTAATTAAATATAATAATAGTTTATAAATTTATTTATACTTAAAAAAAATAGTTTTAATGATTATATATCTTAATTCTATTTTTATGTACAATTTGGGTGTTTCCCGTTTTCTTATCAGTTATAGTTACATTATTTTTAAAATCTATATTATTAATTTTAAATGGTCCTTTGTATTGTGGGTCCAATTTGTGCCCTGATTCGTTTTTTAGCAAAACTAAATCACCTATTTTAAAGTTATAATCTAAAACTTTTTTATCAAAATAAGATTTTTGTACTATCTTAGCTTGTTCTATCATATCCCTTGCTCTTTTATGAGATATTTCTAACCTAAATCTAATTTCCTTAGCGTAATTATCTAAATTATAAAGTGGGCTTATTTTGTCAACCTGATCAAATTGTTGAAACCCATTTGGAAGTTTTCCAAAAACTAACTCGTATGGACAATAGTCATGTACAGTTGATGGTGTTGTATTAAAGCAGTATGTAAAATACTTAAGCCACTCATCCCAATCACTTTTGTCTATCGATACATATGACCTTACATATTGGTTAAACGCTTTATGTGATTTCTCGACCGACCCTAACGTCTGGTGGTGGTGGGCGGTTGATGTTAGTTTTTCTATATTTAAAAGTTTGCATATTTCTTCTAAAAGTGAATTTTTATATTCCGTGCCCATGTCCGATATGAACGTCTTCATAGGACCGTAGACGAGAATAAAATTATCAAAAATTGCCTTAGCTATAGTTTTTGCATTTTTATCTTTAGTTGGTATTGTCACTAAATATTTAGTCATGTCGCATATTATCGTGACTGCGTATGCATTTCCATTTTCTGACAATGGTAGCGGGCCGATTGTGTCAACGAATATTGTATTAAATGCCTTGTTTGGTGTTGGCGTCAAAGTCATTGGACTTTTTATATGTTTTGTGACTTTGGTTATTTGACACTTATGACAATTCTTAACATATTTCGTGGTTGTTTTAGTCATGTGTTTCCAGTAATAGTATCTTTTTATTTTATTAAAGGTTCTTGAAATGCCACAATGACCTCCTTCTGCCGGGTCATCATGATATCTTTTTAATATACTTTCAATTGTTTTTGCATCTTTATAATTTATTTGGGTCACCTCATTCAGTAGCGCTACTTTCATTTTATGTAATTTCTTATTGCCCATTTCTTTAAATTCATTTATAGAGACAAATTCGAAAATTTTCTCACTAGGTGCCACTTGTAATTTGTCAATTGAATGCTTATCGGCCACATCATCGAGCCTAGAGAAAAATTTACCTAAGTCAAATTTCCCTTTAACAAACAAATCATTGATTTGTATATATGTTTTAATAGATTTACCCCGTTTGATATAGCATGTCTTGGGTGTAATCTTTAATTTATAGTATTTTCTCACGTCAGTGTTATTAATAGGTACATATATACTGGGCTTATCATATGTATTAGATTGATGCGTTTTAATTGTGTTTTGATTAAGAGAACTTTTGTTTGTCATAGATCTTGTTTGCATTTTGTATAAAGTGTTATTTTTAACATTTATATCTTTTAAATCGTCAATTGTAATGCGTGATAATGCATCCGCAACATAGTTGTCTTTTCCCCTAAGGTACTCTACCACAAAGTCATATTCTTCAAGATCAAGTCTCATTCTAGTTAGTTTTGAGCTAGGGTTTTTCATTGAAAATAGGTAAGATAGTGGCCTATGATCTGATCTTACCAGAAAATTTGTTCCGTAAATGTATGGTTTAAAATATGTTATTGCCCAATGTATGGCGGTTAATTATTGTTAAATTGTTGACTTATTGCTTTATCGTTTTGTGAAAGTTCTAGATGCATATGCCACCGGCAATTGTTTTCCCTCATATTCTTGTGTTAGTACAGCACCACATGCGTGTTTGCTTGCGTCAGTAGTTATACAAAATTGTTTGCTGAAATCTGGGTACTGTAACAATGTAGGACTTATCAATGCCTATTTAAGGTGCTCGAAAGCATTATTACATTCTAGTGTCCACTGAAAAGGTACTCCTTTCTTTGACAATCTAGTGAGATGTCTTGAGTATTCAGAGAAATTTTTTATAAACCTCCTGTAGTAGTTACAGAATGCTACAAATCTTTTCGCACTATCTGCATCTGTAGGTATAGGGTAATTTTTAATTACTGAAAATTTTTTGTCGTCGGGGAGTATGCCTTTGTCAGTGCACTTATGTCCTAAATAAGTCACCTCGCGCATAAAAAATGAACATTTTTCAGGATGTAATTTTAAGTTGTGCTTGCGACATAGTTCAAAAACATCCGATAGGTTTGATAGCATGTGTTTCTCAGAGCAACCCAGGACTACCAGGTCGTCCATATAGAGAAATGCTTGTTCTGGTTTTAAACCGCTAAACGCAATTGTCATCATTCTTTGAAATGAATTAGGGGCAATTTTTAATCCGTATGGGAGTCTAGAAAACCTGTAGGATCCAATATTTGTAGAAAAGGATGTCAGGTCTCGTGAATTTGTTTCTAGTGGTATTTGATGGAATCCTGACATAAGATCCAAACAAGAAAAATATTTAGCTCGACCTAATTGGTCTTGGATGTCATCTATTCTTGGCAGTGGGAATTTATCCGCTATTAATTTTTTGTTAATCTGCCTGTAATCTATTACTAACCTCCATCTTTTTTCAATTGAATTTGGAAGTGATTTTTTCTGAACTAATAAAATAGGACTATTATATTCGGAACATGATGGCTCTATTATTCCATCTTTTAACATTTTTGAGACTTGTCTTTCAATTTCTTCTTTGTGAGTGTGTGGTATACGGTAGTTCTTAATGTATACTGGGTCTGTATCTTTTGTCCTTAACTTTTGTGTGTAAAAATTGTTTGATGTGATTGCTTCTGTTTCTAATCCAAAAATATCGCTGTACCTAGAACATAATTCCGTTAACGTTTTTTCAAATAGTTTTGGAAAATTTTTCTTTAGTGTATCCAAAATTTTATTTTTTCTTTCTGTTTTGTTTTGATCACTTGAAATTAAGTTATAGTCAGTGAGATTTTCTGATTGAATTCTGTTTAGTTTTACCGTTACTGGTCTGTCATTTGTGTTAAGAATTCGTATGAATGCATTTTCAGATTTTACCAAGGTACTTGCAATGAATATACCTGTTTGTATTTCTTGATTAGGTATCAGTACTTCTTGAAAAGGAGTAGAAAGTTTCACCCTTCTTATAACTTCTGACATAGCTGGGAGTGTTATGTCATCGTTACAAGTAGTTATAATTGGTATTTCAATGTGCATTTGGAATTTTTCTGGTCTGAGGGTTAGGAAATCTTGATTCTCATTGAATTCAAGTAGACAATTGTATTTTTTCATAAATACACGGTATTGGGAAATCGTTTTGTACTACATGAAACTCGTGTGGTATTAAGTAATTTTTAAACTTTAAATCGAAAAATGTTGTGCCTATTGAATTTATTTTTCCTTGTCCAATGCCTTGTAGTGTTGTAATGTGTTTTTTGTTTATGTGTTTAAGTGTATCTTGGTCATGTTTAATTATGGAAATGTCTGCTCCTGTGTCAACTAGTAGTGTTATGGCGGTGTTAGTGTGAGCAATTCTGACTTGTATGTAAATGCTAAAGTTAAGGTTAAGATTGTATATTTTGTAGTCCGAGTTTATCTTAGGGGAATGTCCGGGTTTTCCGAACTATTGTTGTCTGTTTGGGTCATTCTAATATTCCTTGTATTACCTCGGTAGGTATTTCTGTTTTGACCTCTATTATTATAGTTATTTCCACTATAATTGCTGTTTTGGCCATTGTGGTTTCTTTGAACATTGGTTCTATTTTGAAACCTTCTTCCAAAATTTCTATTGTTTTGGAATCTGTTGCCAAATTGTCTTTGTCGGTAGTGCAAAATGGTATTTTGTTGGCCTGTAGCTTCTGTACAACTTCCAACAAATTTGCTTATTACTTCATTCATGTCAGTAAACTGACCTGCTTCCATAATAAGTTTGACTTTTTCTAATGTGCAATTTTTAGTTATTGCCCTTACGGCTGCTTGTGTCGCATATTTACTTGCCAAATTTAAGTTTATGCCGTCATTTATATATGCATTTTCTAATGATTTTGTTAGTGTTTCTATTTCATTGCAGTAATTTGCAGCAGTTTTGCTACTTTGTCTTATATTCATAAGTTTTGCAGTCACTACTTCTACTGACTCACCTTTTACGGTGGTGCGTAGTTTGGTACTGATTTCCGCAATTGTATTTTCATTGTCAATCAAATTTCTCGAATTTCCTTTAAGTTTAGTCTTAATTAAGGAAATGGCTATTGCCTCATGTTCGCCTTTTATCGCATCAACCAGAGTTAGTGCGTCAAGGAATGAACGTAAATTTTCTGATTTGCCATCAAAATCAGGTATAAGCTTTGTTGCTGTATTTATAAATTCTACTACTGTCTGTGTCATTGTGGGAGTTTGTATAATTTCTTGTAGTGGTGTAAATGATATTTCCTCGTGTAGTGACGTTGGGATATCTATTGTAATTCCTTTTCTTGAGGCTACCGTTATGAGTTTTTCCCTAATGTCAAGAAAGAATGTTTCAGCTGCTACTTTATGACCTTGTGTAAGTCTATTATAGTTGACATTTAGAAAAACTCTAAGTTTTTCAAGTGTGCTGACTAGGTTATTGATATGTTTATTAAGTGTCTCTGTCTTTATTTCCCTGTCGTTGTTTAGGCACTTATGTGTTTTCAAAAATTCCTCTCTAATTTGTCTAGCTTTAATTAATATTTGGTTCCAGTCCATTACCTTTGGTTGAACCTTTTATTGTAACAGTGGGTAATAAATTTGTTAGACTTGGTCTAAATCATTGCTTCTACTGGCTGTATATTTTTTTTTAAGCACCTATTGTGCATTCTATACAATTTAAAGCAAATATTTGCTGCTAAAAGGGCTACTATTACAAATAACAAGATGGTTATAACTTCCAAGTCGGGGGACGTTACGTCAACTTTGTTGATAACATTTGCAGTAGAGTCTACTGTTTTTACGTCTAATAGACCCATTTTAGGCCAAGTTTGTAGTATTTGTATTTGTATGTCCAGTTTTAAATTTTTCTAATTGTCTCCTATCATATAAGTTTTTTAAAAATTTTATGTAACTATAACCCTCTTTTTTTTAATTAATTCTTATTTTAGTAAATTTTTAATTAACATTTATTTATTTTTATTGATAAAATGTTGGCTTAATATTTAAAAAAAAGTCATCAAAATTTATTTTTTTTTTTTTTTAAAGTAAGATTGAAAGTAACTTAAGAAATGTATTGTATATGTATATAAAAAAAAATATTTTTGCCACGAGCGAAAATTCGCTTACTGGCCCTATGAGTGCGGATTGACGCACATCAGTTTTTGTTTGCTTATAATATAATTTATATTCCTCGAGAGTTATTGGTTGTGGTCCTTCCTTCATCACGCAGCTGACGGATCTTTGTGGCTGATCCACGTCAGGACAAATTAGTTTTAAGCTGACTGTCCGTCAGGCTTTTTTGTTTGATGATTGATTGATCTTTTTTTTTTTTTGGCTGATCAAGTCAAAGTGCTTTTTAGTGCATAATTTTTAAGCACAAAATTTTAAAAATGTTGCAATTTAAGCAAACCAGGGTTCAGGCTGATCTGTGCAGCAAAGCACTAGACTGCCACTGCGCAATTCCAATCTAAGCACCGGTTGGCAGGATAGCTTTTTTGCAAATTAATTTTCGCAAAAAGCTGGCAGGATCGCCATGTATCGAATGAAACAATTCATTTATGTTTTAATTGT
>NW_023458559.1:780197-790768 GCF_013731165.1 Rhagoletis pomonella | reverse complement strand
CAGTTTATTAGCACTTCGCTATTTAAGTCACTGGCTCTAACGCTGGTTAAAATCCCAACAATTCGGATTTAATGGCACAATATCGATGTTAACGATTTGCTATTTAATTGCTGATAATCTTTTCCGGCGGTTCTATACACAGGACATTTTGTATAATTCCAATTATGACTCCAATATCAGGTTAAAACCTCACAGAAAAATTGTTTTCTTCTTGCGTAGAAATCAAATATGGCGTGGAAATCGAGTAAACTTCCCCGCTCTGCACCGCGACAAATGACATTTGCCGATTAAATTCGATCCACGTTCGCAAACACTGCTGAAACATATCGATGACTTGACATTCCAATTGCAGGGTGATTCCTGTGGTCTGGAGAAACGGGACCACCTCGATATCATCATTGGTACCTTATCCGATCATCTGCGTGAACTCGTCCACACTCGACAAGTCCACACGTTGGAGCAATTGCGTGAGTTCGCTCAGCGAATTGCACCACATTCGTTCATTGTTGCCACACACCGTCCGGAAAGAACCCGTTCGGATAGACAGCGATCAGTGCCACGGGAAATTTCGGCAATACATGATCTGCCGGATGATTCTTCACATTCGGAATATACCGCTTCGTTTCCTGGGTCCGACTCCGATTACAGGGAATGTGCATACTTGAACAAGCAAAATAAACCAATGAAAGCATCTCAAAAACATAGGTATTCGAAACCAGTCGAGGATTATAAAAATGACAAAAATCCAAAGGAGAATGATACGAAGGTAGGAACTATCGTCGACCGATTTTTCGTTGTTGAGGGCGACGAAAATGTACGATGTGCCAAATGTCTCGTGTGGGGCCATCACTTCAAAAAGTGTCAAACCCAACCGAATCGGGTGATCTGCTACATATATGCACGACCAGGGGTTACGTCCGATCAATGCTCGTGTTCAAAAAACGCGTAAGGGAGTCGATTGGGAATAGTGGTCCATCGTACTCAGAGTCCACAACTTTATCTAAATCCACTGTCTAACAATCCGCACTCTACCGAAGTCCCTCTACAAATCGACAAATCTTCAGTCCCGAATTCCAATAATAATTCTACTCTGATTCTTAATGAATCTAATCAAATTCAAAGGGATGGCAAAGAACCATCAACTAAATGTTCTGAACGAACACTACCAATTACCAAACCTACTTCAGCTCCAGTCCCTACTAACCAGCAAGACGCAGTCAATTAAGTTAACCAACCACGACTCCGCGATGTTTTCTTTATCTCAGAGAAATGTTTGACATATAACTTTCCGAACGATTGTCGCGATTATCTCACGGTTATGGTTAACAATCATTCGCATACGGTTTTACTCGATGGTGGAGCCGAAGTCACAGTCATTTCACAAACATTTTATGAGAAGTACAGATGGGGGCAGTTGCAACCTACCAAAACCTCCATTGGTCTTGCCGATAATTCGATTTCATTTAAGGCCATTGGTAAAGTGGATGTATTATATACGGTCGGTAGTCTTACCCGACTGGTGGCAACTCTTGTAGTGCCTATCTCACTGGAACACCCAATTATGGGACGGACATTCCTTGAGGCCTTCTTTTTCGAACTGGTGCAGAACCAAGAGAAAGTTCCACGATTTTTAAAACATACAGCCAAAGGTGATACTGAAGAAGTTGCATCCATTTGAAAACTATGATTTATTATGTTTCAATTACATACGCCAAATTCAAACCTAATCGGACCATAAATACGGTTTTTGGAAATATCTCGACCTTGGCGCCACCTAGGAAGACCATTTTACGCAAACATGATTCTATTTTCATAGCCAGTATATATTTTAAAACGCAGACATATCGGCCCGTAAATACGTTGGATATAAGACTTTGATTTTTTTTGTAGTGGTGGACTTTCCGATCGAAACACCCATATCCAAAGAGTTTCTAAAAATTCTGCATTTTCGTGAACTTTGAGTAAAGTTTATTGGCCTTATTCATAAAAAATAAAAAAGTTTTATAAACTGAAAAATATATGAATATGTCATTTTATTAAGCTCTTTAAACCTACTTTATTTTTAATGAATAAGGCCATCAGACTTTTAACTTATTTGGTTTGTGTTATGCAACAGACTACACGAAATTTCACCCCCTTATTCTAGAACTCGAATTTTCGTAATTCGTAATTCGTAGCTGCGCTACGAAAAACGAAAAATCCACATGATGCAACCCTTGCGGAAACATGTGCAGCATTGCCAGCTATCAGTTGTTTTTCGAAGATAGCTGAATGAAGGGAAACAAAGTGGAAAGGAATTAAAAAAACACTCATCTTGTGCTTGTTTATTGTAAAATTGGTTAATTTTACATATTTTGAGGAAAATGATGGATTCTGATGCATTTGCAGTTATAGCAGCAGAGTAAGAGGGCGCTATGGCAATGGATTCACAAAGGTGTGCGGAGTTGTCGGGTATAGTAACCATGGACGCATCTATGTCAGCTTTTGGTTGAATTGTTGAACCACAAGCCAGAACTCCTCCTATGCCTGAAGAACTGGATCCAAATCCAGTTAGAGCAATAACAGCTTCTTCCAAGCCATTGAAAACATGCATTTTTTTAGGTCCACCACCTGTTTCGCTTGCTTCTGCCTTCGGCCGCGCTTAGGGATTATAACTCTTACTAAGTAGAATTCTCCTTTCTGTGTTGCCGGAGAAGAGGCACTTCCGCATGTCAAAGGTATACAGTATTTCTTGTGCATATCACAGTATTTTCGCGCAGAACCCATTTCGAATTTTTCAAAAAAGTGCATAGTGCAAACCGAGTTTACTAATAATTTTAAACATTTATTTTAAATAAAAGTTGAATCCTTTGATTACACTTGTATGTTAAAGTTTTGGATTCCAGTTATGCGTTTGGAAACAACCGAAAATCGTTGTACAAATAACTAAACCGGACCCAAGTTTCTCGATAAGGGGCAACAAAGATTCTTGCTTGCTCGTTTATATAAAGTAGTGGATAAAAATATACGTATATGCGAAAGGCAAATTTATCTGTTTAAATAAACACCACTAAAATTTCCTGCAAACACACATAGATTTGCATCTTTTATCTCACCTCCGACACAGCATTGTTTTCGTACAATATTACGCAAAAAAGCATACTCGTTCGTTTTTAGGCATGCCACTGTTACGAATTTCGAAAGTTCGAAGATACGATTCGGATTGCAGCATACCATTTCTACGATTCGTAGCAAAATCCGAATACGAAAGTGCTGCAGAATAGGAGTGTCAGTTTGTCTTAAGTCATGGACAAAATTGAATGATAGTAATCCATATAAGCAAAGAAGATTGGGTTGCCAATGGAAGAAAAAATTAAAAAAAAATGCATAGTCCAGCAACTAAGTCGAAACTAACAAAGTTGCAACTTAAATTTAAGTACCAACTTAAAATTTACCTCTATTCATAGTCGTAATTCAGACTTCTACTAAGTAGTTTCGACTAGTTTACGATTTCGAGTGTGAAAATGTATCGATTTTTCTTTACGATACTTTGGAAAAATTATGTCAAGTTTGATCATCTGTTTATGTAATTTTTATTTTCATTGCATGATTATGCAAAAGAATAAGGTATCATTTTCTCGTTATTTGTGTGAAATAGCCAGAACAACCGCAGTGATGTGAAGTCGATGTTTATCGAAAGCATCCTGTGAAACATACAAATAGTAGATATCTAAATGTTATGCACATATTTACTTTAAAAAACTAGCGTGAAACTTACTTATTATTTGAGAATTTATCTAAATTATTCCAATTATAAAATTGTGATGTAGCTTTATTCGAATTGTAAAACGCATTTAATTTCATCTTCCGATTAAAATGGATCGATATTTGTAAATTTTAATTGGAGATTATCCAATATTATAAAAATCACCCTCTACCAACTTAATTTTTACATATTTCGTCTGTTTTCCCTTAATTTGATAAAATACTTCTTCCTAGTTACGACTTAGTTGCAGCTGTAGCCGAAACTAAATTTTAAGTTGGTACTTAGCCAGAAAAGTCGAAACTAAGGCGACTATGAATAGCTTTAATTGTGACTTAGAATGGTTTCGACTTAGTTGAGTACTAAATATGACTATGAATATGCGCCAATTAAATTGAGCAGTTTGAAATGGAATATAACCCAACTAACAGAATCTGTGGGGTTTTTAAATAAAATAAGTTATCCCAAGGTGGTTATCAGGCGAAAGAAAGGGGGCTGAACACCTATCGCAGAGAACACCTTTCTTCATAGGCGGCCTTCGGCCGCACTTAGGGATTATAACCCTCAGGCAGTAGAATTCTCCTTTCTATGTTGCCAAAGGGGGCTGAACACCTTTTGCAGGGAACACCTTTTTGCGTAGGCGGCCTTCGGCCGCACTTAGGGATTATAACCCTTAGGGAGTAGAATTCTCCTTTCCGTGTTGCCAAAGAAGGGGGGCTGAACACCTTTTGCAGAGAACACCTTTCTGCGTAGGCGGAATTCTCCTTTCTGTTTTGCGAAGAAAAGGAGCTGAACACCTTTTGCAGAGAACACCTTTGTATATTTTTAATGCTTCTGGGATATATCCTATTTTCTTTTGTCTCTCATTCTTTTGCATATTTTGGAGTTTGACAGCTGAACTCCGCCATTTAATTTGCATATGCAACCAAAGTCAGACGCATGATTTATGTGTTTTTATTTAATAAATTGTGATTAATTGGTTAATATTAAAGTCATAAAGAAAGTTATAACTCATCGAGTAAAATGTAAAGTGAAGAATATAAAAATATATTGGTGAAGCGGCTGCTTTAAGGAGAATAGTAGTGATAAATGTACGCTAACTTCCGAATTTTACAAAAAAGGGCATATTTCTAACCCAATTTGTAAATAAATTAGTGACCAAAAATTACAATAGTGGGTGTTAAAATAATGTGAAGAACCTTGGCTACAAGTGTCACACCTTTGGACGTAATACCTCGAAATAGATCGGCAACGTACTAAACCGTAACCACAAATTGGCTTCTACCTGTTTTTATTGTACCATGGGTACAATATCCGAGAATATCCGTTATTCCTAACATTCGTATTCGCAATCGCCAATGTGAAAAATATGTAACTCTACTTCATACATATGTATGTATAAAATCCTCATGGACAAAGAAAAAAATAATTTTGTGTATATGTACAAGTTTACTTACGTTAAAGTATTCAACCCCAGTTAATTCATGTAGTTTTTCTACCGACAAGTATTGGGGAGGATTCCTATGATGTTCCAAACGCTGGTCGTTTTGCTCGTTATCCATATACCACACCTTAACCATTATTAGGAATGAAACTAGAGATGTGCTGAATTGTTGGTACTCAAAAATCGGATCCAATACTCATATATGTAATACTCCTTTATTGGCAGTAAGAGCTAGTAGCGTCCGAAAACACTACAGTACAGATATATCAATAAACACGTACGAAAGAAAAGGAACACACACATTTTAAATAAACATGTACACAACACATATACAAAACCGGCACTCAAGTACACAACACATTGACAAAACCAGTACTAGACTGTCGTCGCTTTGATTTCGGAATGCTTAGACTGCTTTTACACAGTTCAAGTATTGAATTCAATTCTGCTCGCATGTGGGAGAGAGGGGGTGAGAAGAAAAGGGACGAGTACACATGCGTCTGTACCGTCAAGTCGTTTCAACTTTCTTGCTTTGCTTTTAGCATTTTCGTTGCTTCCCATTTAAAGAACCAAAAACTTGAATTCAACACAATTGAAACGTGTAAAAGCAAATAGAAAACACAAAGGAGAATGAGCAAGAATTGCTTTCAAGTACTTGAATCATGTAAATCGGGTGCAACACATTGATATGTTAGCTTACTATCAATATAGAAGTATTACATATATGCCAATACTTAAAAATATTTCTATACCCAGTTCCAGTGATCGGACCTTCACCACATTGTGATAGATTATCCCCTTTTTTTGCATCTACCACTCAAGGTCTGAAATCTACCACATTTTCGCGTTTTTGGGAACAAATGCAGTTGAGCTCTAAATCTCAAAAAAAAAAAATATATTGGAATCGATAGAGATGATTGAGCTGAGTATAACGGTGTACTTCTTTTTTTGGGCAAACAACAACAAAAATTATCAAAGGTTAAAGTTCAAAATAAGCAATTTTTGAAAACAAAATTTCTTAAAAACGGATGGATGGATCTATTCATTTGTTTTTGAGAAATTTTGATTTCAAAAATTGCTTATTTTGAACTTTAACCTTTGATAATTCTTGTTGTTGTTGTTTGCCCAAAAAAAGAAGTATACCGTTATACTCAGCTTAATCATCTCTATCGATTCCAATATTTTTTTTTTTAATTTGAGATTTGGAGCCCAACTGCATTTATTTTATTTTTGCTTGATATAATTTTATTAATTTTAAGAGCAAAAATTGTCTAACACTAAACACTATATGGTATGATATAATACAAGATTCCGCATTCCCGGCGACGATGAAATTTCTCAAATAAAAGTAAACAAAGCCGTATGGAAGGATAAAATAAACTGTAAAATAGTAAATTTTCTGAGTAATAAATTTTTCGACAGAAAACGTGGCTTTATTGTATTAAATTGCAAAATATATGATTTATAAAAATAATTAATAGCTACAATTAAAAAAACGGCATTTCTTGTGAAAGTGTTAGCAAATTTAAGTGCATCCAAAGTTTCTGAAGCGTTGTTGTTGTTGTTGTAGCGGCTACAACAACCCCGCCCAGGTCGGTTGGTATCTCAGTCGTTGTCGTCAAGTTCCACTAACGGCAGCCCTAGGAAGCGTGCAGCTTCTGCGGGATTGGTCCACAGGGACAAGGCCGTTAGGGTTCTCGGGTTTTCCGGGCATGCGAAGAGATGTTTCGAGTCATGTGGGGTCTCTCCGCATGCCGGACACTCATTTGTCACCTCCCCATTCAATCTACACAGGTAGGAGTTTAACCTGCTGCAGTAGCCGCAGTAGTTGTGCTAGTGTAGTTCGCGTCTCCGGGGGCGTCTGTGTCCGGGGGCGGTATGCCTAGAACGGCATTCACAGGTCTAGAGTCTACATAACTCGAGACTGACTCCCTGTGAATGCCGTTCAGGGCCAGTCGGTAAGCTGTCGGGTCCAGAGGTTGCTTGATGAACCTCTGGACTTCGTCCGTCAGTTCATATAGATGCCTCCTGACATGCCTAGGCGAGGGCTCCTCTGCAAGCAGCTGTCTGTTTGGGTGGCCACTTCTGTGGCTCCCGACCAGGAACTGCTTGCAGAGCATGATGTTGTGCTCCTTTACGGGGAGCATTTGCGCCTCGCCGTGAAGATGGTGTTCGGGCGACATCAGGAGGCATCCTGTCGCTGTCCTGAGTGCGGTGTTCTGTGCAGTCTGTAGCTTGGTCCACTGCGTCCTACTAGTCCCCGGCGACCACACTGGCGCTGCGTAGTTCAAAACCGGCCTATTGCCTTGTATGTTGCCAGCAACGTTTCTTTGTCTTTGCCCCAAGTACTGCCGGCTATTGACTTGAGGACCTTGTTGCGGCTCCGTACTTTATTGACAATAACGGTTGCGTGCGCAGAGAAGGAGAGCAGGCTGTCGAATGTTACTCCGAGTATTTTGGGGTTATTCACCTTCGGAATTGCTGTGTCATCGACGTGAATTCCCAGCGGTAGCCTGACCTCCTTCGTGCAGGTTGTGAACAGGGTCGCAGAGGATTTCGTAGGGGAGAGGGCTAG
Organism: Rhagoletis pomonella; assembly: GCF_013731165.1. Lineage (NCBI taxonomy): Eukaryota > Metazoa > Arthropoda > Insecta > Diptera > Tephritidae > Rhagoletis > Rhagoletis pomonella. The sequence continues at coordinate 783,007 of NW_023458559.1, read as the reverse complement.
ACACTTTGCAGTGAAGAAGCGAGAAAGTTCGGAGAGATACCCGTTTACTTTCGAACACAGGTCATCAATTCCATTCCCAGTCCCCATGATCGAGCAATCGTCGGCATAAGAGACAATCGAGACTCCCTCTGGTGGTTGAGGGAGCCTTGAAATGTAAAAGTTAAACAGTAGCGGGGAAAGGACACCACCTTGTGGAGCCCCCTGTTTTATTTTCCTCTGTTTACTCGTTTTGTCTCTAAACATTACCGACGAATGTCGACCACTCAGATAATTTGCCGACCACCGTTTGAGCCTCTGTGGGAGAAAGGAAGTCTCTATATATTCTGGTAGCGTGGAATGGCAGACGGTGTCAAACGCCTTTGACAAGTCTAACTCTACTAGAATCGTTCCCTCACAGGGACGGTTTCGGTTAAGGCCACGAGTTATCTGAGTGTGTATGGCGTTAAGTGCTGTTGTTGTGCTGTGCACTTTACGGAAACCATGCTGATGCTTCGCTGGGGTCAAGTGGTTTGTGAAGTACGGGAGTAGCAAGGCCTCGAGTGTCTTCGCTACCGGGGAAAGGAGTGTTATCGGACGATAAGAATCTCCTTTGTTGGCAGGTTTCCCCGGTTTGAGCACTGGGAACACTCTCCCCATATTCCAGATGTCTGGGATGATGAGAGTGGCCATAGACAAGTTGAGGACCTCCGTTAGGTACGCTACCCCCGCAGGACCCAAATTTTTCAGCATCAGCATGCATACTCCGTCGGGACCCATGGCTTTGGAGGCTTTCGCCTTCCCGATGGCCACCTGAACTTCACCGCAAGTGAAAGCAAGGGGGGCACATGTTGTTGGCGGTTTGAGCAGCTTTCTGGTCACTCGACGCTTGGCTTTGTCCACCGGATGATGCAGTATGAACTGCCGGCTAAAATAGCTCGCGCATCGCTCCGGGTCCGACGAAGCATGGTCGCCGAAGGAAATTTCGACTCTGTCGTCGTGCTTCGTCGGATTGGACAGCGACCTCACGGTTGACCAAAGCTTGCTCACACCAGAGGTGAAGTTACAGGTCTTCAGATGCTCCTCCCACTTTCGGTAAACTCCGCGTAACCTTTCCAATCAGCTTTAGAAAAGTTGATATAGGTCCGGTGTTTAGCGGAGGCAAAGTCGGTTGGTTTATCTATCGAGATGACTATGGGTAGGTGGTCTGATGCTAAAGTCAACAAAGGTCGCCATGTTATGCTCTTTAGCAGACCAGCGCTGACTATGGTTATGTCTGGCGAGCTACTGCAGTTACCCATAATCCTGGTGGGTGCGTCGTCGTTCATTGTGCAGAATGTCGAATCGTCTATCTGCTCAGCCAAGTCTGTTCCCCTACGATCGTTTGACAGGCTTGAGTGCCAAAGATCGTGGTGCGCATTAAAGTCACCTACTACCATACGGGTTTCACCTCTGAGGAGCGCACCTATATCAGGGTGATATCCTACCGGGCAGCAGGTGACAGGGGGTATGTATATGTTAAATATTTCGAGCTCAACACCGCCTGACCGGATAGCGATGCCCCGACATTCTAGGGTGGTATCCCTGCGGTCGATGTCTGCTTCGATAAGACGATACTGCACGGTGTGATGCGTGATGAACGCTAAGCCACCACCATTATCTCGCTCGCGATCTCGACGGTGCACGTTGTACCCGGCGCAATTCAACAAAGTTGAATTGCTGTGCAACTTCGTCTCTTGGACCGCAGCTATCAATATACCATGCCGACACATGAAGACGGTTATCTCCTCAATCTTGCCCTGTAGCCCGTTACAGTTAAATTGAAGGAGCTTGATGTGGTTCGGGAGACGTGTCGTGATGTGGGGTGTAAGTGATGTGTGTGCTCTTACCGCCGTTGGCTGTGTGCGCTGCTGTGATGGTTGCCGCCCTGTGGTGGTGGCGGGAGGCGTCGCAGTTGGGGTCTGCGACCGAGCAGCGCAACACGGGCCCTCGAAGTTCCCAGTCCAATCTCGCGTGGTACGCAGACCTGAGCATGTCCTAAAGTGGCACCAGCCAAGGCAGGTGTTGCACTTGACTGATGTCACATTACGGAATATCCTGACATACCGTGCAGATTGTAGGGGGGAACCAGGAGTTGTTGGCGGCGGTCGTGGTTGTGGTATGGTCTGTGGTGTTATTATATTGTTGTGTTGTGGTGACTGTGTGAGGCTGCTCGGGTGGACTTAGGTTGGCCGTGGAGGCTGCTCTGTTTGAGCAAGAGGGGCCACGTACGACGTTGTCCACTGTCGATGTGTCCGTAGTCCTGACATACCGTGCAGATTGTAGGGGGAACCAGGAGTTGTTGGCGGCGGTCGTGGTTGTGGTATGGTCTGTTTTTATTATGTTGTTGTGTTGTGGTGACTGTGTGAGGCTGCTCGGGTGGACTTAGGTTGGCCGTGGAGGCTGCTCTGTTTGAGCAACAGGGGGCCACGTACGACGTTGTCCACTGTCGATGTGTCCGTAGTCCTGAGCAGACTCTAAGGTGACTCCACCCCTCGCAGGCATTACACTTGACAGAGGTGGAGTTGTGGTGTAGTCGTTTCCGGCATACACAGCAGGTGTAGATTTCTGGCCCTGAGTAGAAGAATACGTAGTGAATGTAGCGCTATGGACGAACAACTTCTGAGATACTTCGCCGACCTAAACGGGGTTAGATCGCCGAAACAACAGCCCTTGGTCGGGTAAAACCCGAGTCATTCCGGTACGTAGAACCGGCTGTCGTGGGAATGTTTCTGAAGCGTTGATCACTTCTACTTGAGAATTGTCAAAATCGGCAAATCCCAATTAGCTGATTC
>NW_023458559.1:775818-780097 GCF_013731165.1 Rhagoletis pomonella | reverse complement strand
GGAAATTCGTTCCAAAATACATCATAAACAAAAATAACTAACAGAATATAATTGTGATTACTATGCACAAAGTACGGCATGCCAAACAATATCGGACCCTTTCTTTTTCTTACAACAGAAGAGAGAGACAAAATGATTTCCAAAACATAAATTTAATTGAAGCCTTTTTCTTGACACAAAACAATTTTGGGAGCAACCCTTATTTGAAAGCAAATAAACTTCACTCAAAACGATTTTACATAAAGAAAGAACAAAAGACTTAAGCAACAAACTGCATTACAACCTGAAAAAATATTGCACGTTTACCATAGAGAGAAGATAGGCGAAACAAAGCTACCAAGATAAACAATTATTTGGACTGACTGATATCGACAGGGTGAGATCGCTTGGACAACAGTTCGCAGAAAAACGGTAAGCCTACTCTTGATTCCTTCCCCGTGGATTACCCAACCGGCACTTTGTGGAGCCCAAGCCGTCAAAACTATAGGCCTTTAATGGCATTCATCGAGAAGCAATGAAAACCTTTGCAAGCTCTTGCCCTATAAATCCCGGAATCGATTACCACTCAGCACTAATTGAAAGCAAAGAGTTCAGCGCGAACTCCTGAGAGCCCCTTATCAGCATCGACCTGGCAAGTCAGTACTAAGAAGGTATCTGTATTTCTAATTTTGCCGACTGGATAGCTTTCTGGGCCTGCTGTCAATGAATTCACTATTTTGCAGGTACAACAACAACAAATTAAGCCGCTCTCGGATGCATTCAATAATTTAGAAACTTTCTAACAAGATACAAAAAATAAGGTAGTTTCCAAGGCGAATTCATATAAGGTGGTGGTGGTAGTACAAAAAGAAAAACTTACATGTACTTTGTATTTGCTTTCGGTACACAAATGTCAAATATCTGCTCTTCTTCGCTCAAGGAGGAAAAGGGAAAGAAACACTCTCACTTTCGCACTCACTGATAAGAAGTTTTGACATCTGTGTCCCTAGGCGAATTAAAACAGCTGTTCTAGCAACACCGCCTTATATGAATTCGTCTTGGTAGTTTAATTAAAAAAATTTGACGTTTCATACAATTTTCTGAGGTTTCATAAATTGTGAACATTATCCATAGCCTTGCTACCTTGATAACGTTAAAACAGTACATCGTATAATACATAATATTTGAAATCGAAATTCAACATATTTTCTTATTAAAAAATATTATCTACTTGTAAACTTTTTTCTTCTATACAATTTTGGTTTCTTTATTCTTGCGATTACATATAAATCCTATTTTAAAGTATGTTCCTCCCAAATAGGTACTCTTAAATTTCGAAATCTACTTTTAAGTTTATAATAAAATGTTGCAAAAAATTAGGCTTTGTAGTTAGCGATTCACCATTGAAAATTAAAAGTCTGAATGCACCGGAAAATTGCACTGGTGAATGAAATGAAAGGACCTATTTAGAAGCTACAACAACACCCAAAGAACAGAAATGGTGCTTTGCTTGAAGATCTCACGTACGATACTTGAAAATCGAATTTCAACAGAACACAAAGATATAAACGATTACCGGAGAGCTTCGAGCAACGATTTTTGTAGGAAAAGTAGTTATGGAGAAGTATCCGAATACATTCTAAGGAAACGACGTCATTAGAAACTTTGACTAACTGGCGTAATTTGCCAAAATATCGCAAGGGTTTTCAGCACACACAGTGATAGATTGGGAGACATCTATCCCCCCCAGCAATATATAACGCATCACGTTAACCGATTTCTACAATTCTTTTTTTTAAAGGAAAGGTGTTACCTCAAAGGTGGTTCCATACTGGTTTAGATCCGATCATTCGAACTTAAAGAAATTAACGATAATCTTGAATTTTTGTATGGGAATTGACGTCGGTTTTGTTTTTTGCTTAAAAATTATTTGTCGTTCAACAGGTGATGTACATATGTCACCGATGCAACGATATGACTCTCAAATAGGCCACTGTACACATTAATATCCGGTCATTGAAGGGATATATCAAATGAACAAACGTATGGCTATGCAATGCTTCAAGCAAACAAACATACATACATACATGCACATATGCATACATGCATATATACATACGTATATATATGTATATGCCCATACTTCTCTATCAAATAAATGCTGCTGGAAATGCATTTGCGAAAAGTACAAAAACCTGTTTGAATGCAAATTCCAATACATATGTATGTATGTATGTATGTAGTCACTTGCAAGGTTTACGTCTAAAGTGCCCACTTGCATGGATGCATGAGTACCTATGTATGTATGTACATGAGCGAGTAGATATGTGCCGAGAGCGATGCAAACTGACCTGACGAGTGATTGCTGTTGTCGTACTTTCAAGTACTAGGTACTATACCTTTGAAAAGAAGCTAAATTTATTTTGGAATTCTAAGGCATTGTTTTGCTTCGGTGGAGGCGTTACTACTAATAGACACAAGCATGGCTGAAAGAATTTCCTAGTAAACTGCGCAAAGACTTCGAAGAATGATTACTAAGTACTACATTTAAGAGAATGTTTATTGACTATGTATAAGGTGCGATAATAAGCAGTTAAATTGCTTCTTAACATACCTACAGTCATGTGAATAATTATAGGGACACGACATTTTGACCAGTTTCGATTTTTTTTTTTTTTTTTGTTTATTTAAGGCTTATGCGGTTTTATAGCTCATTAAATTCTAGCTTAAGAAACTGCAAGTTTCAAGTATCTAAGAATTCGCGTTGACTTTTGATAATTTTTTTATTATTTTCTTCCATCAAAAAGCAAAATTCGAACATAAAAAATTTATCAAATATTAAAGCGATTTCTTAGACACTTGAAACTTGCCTTCGTAAGCTAGAATTATATGGGCTATAAAACTTATACTTAGATTTTTTCTACGAATTCTTAGTAAAGTTTGTTGTTGTTGAAAATTTTTTTTTTGAATTTTTCTAATTTTTCTACAAAGTTTAAAATTTGCATTGATCTTGTTTTTGTAAAATAGTGAGCTGTCTTTTTATAACAAAAAAAAAAATAATAAACCTTAAACAAAAAAAAAAATAAAAAAATTGCCGAAACTTGTCAAAATTTCGTGTCCCTATTATTTTTCACATGACTATACATACATTTGAGTTCTATGTTAATATTGTAAAGCGACTGATTTTTGAATCGAGTTGGCCCTATAGAACCATCTTTATTATTATTATTATTATTATTATTAAGGGCCATATGCACCGCAACCTCTATAGAGATAGATCTATTGTGCGAAGCCCTCCGTCCTATATGGGAGGGTTTTTTAATGTCGGTTAGCACTTCCAAGGGCGTTTTGTTTCAAATTTCAAATGGACACATTAACAGAAAATATGTCGTCCAGCTCGCAAAAGCGACAGAAAACAGTGTGCCCAGTGAGATTTTTGAGGTCTTATCTGCCTAAATTTTAAGTATGCAGGTTCTTTGAAGCTTCTTTGAAGGACAGACAAATCGTTTTGCTTGTCTCTGCCCTGGACATTCCATCCAGTGCCTGTTGAACATTTTGTCTACCCAGTTATTTATTGTATCCTTTATGTGTGAGTCCACAAAAGTGTTTCGATCATTGAAATACTGGGGAAGCTCCTTGTTTCGCTAGGCAGTCAGCCTTCGCATTGCCATCATTTCCTTCGTGCCCTCGGTAACTATTCTAATAAAAGTGTATTCTTGGCGCTAAGAGGTTTATAGGACATTGAAGCAATCATATACTCGCTGAGAACTTATTGTGTGGGATTTCAGTGCCCGTAGGGCTGCCTGATATTTTTCGAGGATGTGCCTCTTTTAAGGCATTCTCTATTGCATTAATCTCCTATTGAAAGATGGTGGGGTAGCTACATAATTACAATTACGATTATCTTTCCCATTACAATAACTAATACTATAACCATTGTCATTACCATAGCCATTACTATTCCCATTACATTACCTTTTGTGAGCAATAAATAAAATTCTACTTGTTTTTTTTTTTTTGTAAAATCAGTGCCGCTGAAGGTAGTCCGAGTACCAAATAGGATTTTGGTTAAAAAAAAATATCATTATTTTCGGTCCCTGCTATTTACTCATTAGAAAATTTTTATTTTTCTAATTTTTTAGAAATTTTAGTATTTGAACTAAAACAAAGCTGCAATTTGAATAAAATAAAATTATGACAAAGCATATCAAATTCCTCACCACCTATCACATGTATCTACAGCTTCAATCATTTATAGGGCGTTTTTCTCGTCATCGCTTAATCAAGTTTTGACGCCCCC
>NW_023458559.1:766128-775718 GCF_013731165.1 Rhagoletis pomonella | reverse complement strand
GACAATGACCTCACGGTTGACCAAAGCTTGCTCACACCAGAGGTGAACTTACAAGTCTTCAGATGCTCCTCCCGTCAGATGCAAAACCGTCTAAATCGCCGTTGTGGCAAGAATGAGATTTGGTAACCCCGAACTCCAGGCATCGAGATTTTTGCATAAAACTCGTAAAATCGTTATTAAAACAACAGATTTGTAAAATAAAGAAAGCCCGTTTTTTCGCTCTCCTGTAAAATTTGAGTGCCGCAAGATAGCGGTTTTGCAATTGGTCTATGAGCGGTTTGGCAAAAACATCGACGGTATGTATATATATTAATTTTTACTTCAAAGGCCTTTTTAAGGAGTTCTTTTAAAGATGCTTCTTTAATTTATAAAAATCATACATCTTTTAAGTATTTGCTTACTGTTTATAACAAATATGTGTTATTGCAGCTTAAAATGTTTATTGAAATTCATTTCAAAATTGTAAATGAAGAAGGGCTTCTTCTAGAAGGCATGCAAGGAAGCACTATTTTCAGCCCTTCTTGGGTAGGTCTCTTAGAACTTGCTTTACTTAAGAAGGCCTACCTAAATTATCTTCTGAGATGTGCGCTAAGAAATAGTTTTTCGCATTCTCTGACAAAAGTGTAATTTTGAGTTATGTCACCTTTAAAGATCGTGTGCGATATGTAAATTTATGCCACTATTGAAGTAAATGAGCGATATGTGTTAGATTTTCTCCCAAGAAAAGTAAATTTTCCGAGCTATGAAATCGATCGAGTCTACGATGGATTCAGTGATAGGCCTGAATGATTTTTATATAGTAAGTAGCCATCGTCGATGCCTTTACAAAATCGCCCATCAATCAGTTGCAATACCGTCCATCTTGTGGCACTCAAACTTTGGGCTAATTATCGGAAAGGTTTTCAAAACCTCAACTGAATGATGCAGAATGAATTGCCAGTTATAAACACTTTTTGAGTAAGTAAAACATGTATTGAAATTATAATTCATTAAAAAATTACTCCAAATATTCTATCCTTTGACAAAAATCGAAACAAATACCTTTACGCAATTACTAACTGGTGAAAGTAATCGTTATATGCATACTCACTTAAGTCTAGTAATAGTATTTCATATAAAGGATTGCAAAAAACGTTATTTACGGTTCAATTACCGTCAGGCACTCAGACATTGCACCCAATCAATAGCATGCCACTTGAGACGTGTTTGAAAGAAAAGTAAAAACATTTTCTATTCAAAAATAAAAACTAAATAAATAAATTTTTGCATAATTTCTGCATTCAACGTACAACTTTCTTTTACTTTCAATTTTTTTTATCAGCAACGAAAGTACCAAATATGTATAATGCAAAGACTACATATGAAAATGCATACATACATACCTTTCTTTAATCTTTCAATGTTTTGATTGTTGTTGTATACAAATTTTGCTTGTAAATACATACTTTTCTGATTAATTGCTAAAGTATTTTACGTTAATTTATGCTATATATGTACTAGCCGATTAGACACTCAAACCAGCCATGAGGGTGCATGCAGCTAAAAACGGCTAGTATTTTTTCTAATTTAATTTCATTTTCATTTGACGTACACGCTCAAGCCAATACATCACACTTCCAATCAATAAGCGTTATTTGCGGCTTAAAACGTTTTTGGGGTGCTGAAGAAAGAAAAGAAAATGTTTTTATTTTGTTTAGCAAACGTAAAAATATCTCAACTGCAGCTAACTAACCCAAAACGGCAAATCGCTGCTCATTTTGTAGCTGTGTGTAATCGGTGTAGGGCGTTGGTTTGTACTGCATCGCTTGCGCATTCAGCAATTCGTCTGTCCATATCGCATCGAAGGAGTCTTGCAGCAACGCCAATAAGTGGCCGTATTGCGTTTGCAGCGCCGCAGCCACCTCATCGCGTTGCAATTCGAGTAAGGCTTTGCATGTGTCACGCACCTGTTGCTGTTGATTGGCTAACTTCATGACTTGATTGTACAGCGCATCGATAAGTGCGATATCTTCGAATGGATTGCCTGGCTTGAGACTAAGCAACTTTCGTTCGTGCTTTCGACGATTCTTGCTCGACCGGAATGTTTTGCTGTAAAGCAGGGTCGTGGATAATATAAATAAAATATTTTAAGAGATGAGTATAAAGTTACTAACTACATATTTAGATTTAACTATTTTGTTGCTACACGTTTACATACATATTTACTTACAGAGCATTGAAGCGTAAAATAAAATATAAATCGAAAATAAGGAAAGTACTTATATTTCTATTTGGACACTTACCCAGTGCCCTGCGAGCTGCCCGTGTAGCGTGATGAACGCAAACTGGTGGTATCAGACAGCAAATCAGCCTCATCAATATCGGGCTGGTCATAGCCATTCAAGAGGCCATCACGCTTTTGCTGGGCCAACACACGCACCACTTGCAAACGCTGCTTGTGTTCAACGAAGAGCTTTTCATCATCAGCCAATTGTTGCTGTAATTGTACAGTGTATGCAAGCAATTCGGGTCGTACTAGCTCATCTAGTAAATTTGCTTCTTCGATGTTTAAACGCGCCTCCAATATCGCTTCCAAGTAGAGATTACCCTTTAGTAGGCACTGAAGCGCTTCCCTAAAGTTCGTGCCATACGTTTTGTGCAGCTTATGAGCTATGTCATAGCGACCTTGCTCCTGCAGTGCCGGTACCATAGATCTAATCACAAGTTAAAAAATCTATGTCAAACATATTTTAATTGCATTTTTCTTGTACTTACAACGCCAACGTCGCTATATCTATGCCATCTTTTTGTGCCAGCATTAAAACGCGCCGCCAATCCAATACATGTTTGGCGCTGAGCAAGGCTTGTGGGAGATTGCCGCCACGCTCATACATAATGCTTGCACTATCGAGCTCATTTTTGGCGCGCAGATGGTCCGCAAATGCCAAACAGATCTGCCGCTGACATTCATCCAAGCTGTTTAGTTGTTCCTCTGATTTATTCTCTTCCTTAACCAACTTATAAAACTGCAATGCCTGCCGATATAGGCCATGACGCTTGATAAATTCCAAAGCTACATCGAATTTTTCGGCGCCGCATTTTAAAATATTTTCCAATGCCTTTACGTGACGCTTCAGGTGTTCATCAATTTTGAATCTACGATAGTTTACTTCTAGCTGTTTTAGTTCATTGAGGAACGGCAAAAATTCTTTGGGATCCTTTTGTGATTTTTGCGCAACGAAGAGCACCAGGCCAAAATCGTATGTGCCCAAAGCGACATTATACAATTCATTGACATCAACTAGATAGAGTAAATATTTAAGTGCTTCCTCGGCTGCTTCTTGAACAGGCTCGTCGGACTTTTTGGCTAATTCATTTTGTTGCTTTTTAACATGCCAAATTAGCTGCAGTGCTTGCTCCAGTTTGCCTAATTTTACATAAGCCGTAATGATGGGCGACCGGAAGCGTTCATAACCGCTTTTTGTCATATGCGTGCACAGCAATTCGCAGAGATAAACTACTTTAGACTCGATATTGAAGTCTTCAGGGTATGCTTGTTCGGCAGCAGTGTAATTGCCAGCGTACATGGTTTTAGAGAAGTCCTTAAGTGAAAATAAAGAAAATTTTAATATAAGCAATTAATGTACATGCACATCGTAAACATACCTCATTTTGAAGATCAGTCAGAAATAGATTTAGCCAATTCGGGTTTGTTATTTCAGATAAAAAGATATGTACATTATTCACGAATCTCACCAAATTGTGATCACAAATAATGTTCAAATTTATGCGCTGCTTTCGCAACATATCGAAGGCATCATGGTAACGTTGTTGGTCCAATAGTTTCCCGATTATCTCCAGCGCCAATACGCGCGGTGAAATGACCTCCAAATTACCACGCGGCATTTGTAGCACGACACGCGCATCGTTTACTATAGTTGTGACTAGTCTGCCGCCCCGCTCCATATTACGTTTGTAAACGTTTTGCCGTGTGGACAGCAATACAAAGTTTAATTCGGTCAGTTTGGTGTACGCTAAGTAGTTTCCTGCCAGGCAGAAAGAAGTCACATCGCCGGACACCAGTTGGCTGTCTATATAAAGTCGTTGATTATTTAGCAAAGCGATCAGGCAATCTCCTTGTGCTGACTGTGTTTGATGCCATTCCATCTGCAGGGCGTTTTGCTCCAGCTGTTGGTATGTTTTGTCCAATTTAAGGCTGTTGGCCGAATGAAGTGAAGTTTGCTCTACTTTGCCATTTATGGTTTGTACAAAGCATTGTTCCAGCATGACAAAGCCCATGCAGCTGCTAACCGCGTTGCTATTCAGCTGTAAGACAGCAGCTATGCTATAAGCACCCACTAGCTCGTCCAATGCAATCAGCAGCACTTTGCTTTTTTCTCCAATGTTAACGGTTGCCACTAAACAGTTTTCTTCGAACCAGAACATATTTGCCAGCTCTAATGGTGGTCCACTACATAAATCTAGCTCAATTTGCATTTTTTGCATAACAGAAACTCTTTCGAAATCCAATGATTTTCCATCGCGATAAACTCGATACAATTGCAACTCTTCATTGGCATCGTAAATGCACAACTGTAACTCCTCGTGGTTATTTTTTGAAATAACACATGCGTTTATATAAGCATCGGAATGAATTTCTTTGCTGCACATCGGCGGTGGCACAACAGCCTTGGAAAAGTCGGTCAAGAGTAACTTCTTGCCGTCGATAACGGCCACAATGCCGCTGCGTGCATAACGATCAAATTCAAATCGCCAGCGATAAATCAAATATCTGCCACTTTCCAGCCAAATATGCAGAGTTTTCTCCTCGCCTATCCTTTGATCCCAGCAGTGGCACAAAAGACGCTCAGTTCTATTAAAAGTGAGTACCTGCTTTAGATACCAATGATAATTACCAATGGTGTAAAGGTACAGATTCTGATTTTGGGTGGACGCATCCAACGTCTCTATTGCGAGTATGTCTGAATCATTACTCCAGCGGAGGCTACGAATAGGCTCGTCGTTTAACGAGAATGGTAATACGATTTCACGATGACGCAAGCCATTCTTTTCGAAGAGAGAGACTGTGCTCTTGTTTGGGAATATTTGAGGCATTGCGATCCATGTCCCCGATGGACGCCAAGCAATAGGTGGTTGCAAATCATTCCAACGCTCGGATATGTAAGTTAGGTCTCCCTCCTTGTTGAAAACTTTAAACATACGACCCGCTTCAGCGCTAACGAAGGATACGGCAAAGTATGCGCCATCAGCGCGCCAGGTTATTTCTATGTCCTACGAAAATAGCATATTTTGGCAAAAGAAAATGCTGGGAAATCGACAAATAACTAACCTGCGCCAACTGCTCCACATGCTCGGGTGGCTTGAAATCGGTTGTCATTTTTGCAGCAGCTTTACCTTCCTTACCATGAAATTGTGTTTCTTTCTTTCCCCAACCGACATTAACGAATTGGCTATCCGGGTCGCACTGCTCCTTCAAAACATGCTCATGTATGACGTCATAGGTGCAAGTCATTACAACGACATTGCCCGATTTTGTAATGAAAACGCCAACCTCTTGATCAGGACTCCATGACATGCACTGCAAACCAACATCACAAAAAGTGCACTCATTTATGGCGCCAGTGCTGGGTGAAACAGCGAGCACCTCGCCCGCTTCGGTAGCTAGGCAAATTTCATTATTTAATGCCAAATATTCAGCAGCTACAATGCCTGGGACGGCTGCGATTTCTTTCGAAATGCCAGTAGATGTTTTTACCTCGTAAAGTTGAGAGTCGGTAACCACAAAGGCAAGTGAATCGATCTCTTTACGACTTGCATTGGGATCCAGCAGCAAATATTTCACATTGGACACCTTGCTGCTCAGTTGTTTACACGATTGCAACTTCAAATTTCGCATTTTAACATGAAAATATAACTTTTTAATAAAATTACGTATGAGAAACCAAACTTCACGAATTTATTGCAAGCGGCAAAGAAATGATAAATGACCGAATACAGTCAAAACGTGCATAGACGTCAAGTTGTTGTTGACATCAGGTGTTTTTGATTTGACACAAGGGAACACTGCGGCATCTGTTGGACAATAGTTAAAGAAAACTTATCCGTAATGAGTCGACTTTTTTAGTGAATTATTTGATCCTAACCGGTTTAGCCAATACGCAAACCCTCGACTTTACAAATTCCTTTTGCGTCATTCGCAAAATCGTGGTGGAATCCACTTTCAAAGGTTGGTAGCGATGCGGGCGTGTTGAAGGTATTTTCCCCAAAGACGGCACGAAAATATTCGTTCGCTGAATTTACAGACGCATTTGTCTAGAAAATATAATGGAATTGTTATTTAGTTTACTTATGTTGTGCTAAAAGTGAAATTCGACATTTAAGTGTTAAGCAAAAAGTGCGAAATTTTTAAGAAAATACATATTTGCTAAATTTGAGACCAGAAGGTGGGGCGAAGAATTTCTGTGGGTCGGTCGTCATTTGGCTGGTATTTTTTCCAATTGCTTGTACCTTATTTTTCCACTTGTTAAAAAAGGAAGAAATAAATAAATGATGTGAAAAATTCCACAACGACAGCAAGTAAAAATGAATGATAAGTGCAAATAATACGCTGAAATTTTAGAGCGAAAACCTTGCAGTAGAGTGAATGAATTGTGTGTTTTGGGAAAAGTTCAAAGTAAAGGTGCAAATAAAATATACTTTGCTAATAAGAAAATTCCTTTGGCTGGAGAGATCTAACATATTCCTGGACACCTCTTGAATACACATACAGGGATTAAAACTGGGAAAAGCTTGTTAAAATCCACTGCGCTCCAATAAATAAGCAATAAGGTAAGTACCACAAAGTAAACTCCATTGAAAAACTAAGAAATTGCAGACGTGTAGGTATTTTATGATGGTTAATGGAGCCCCAACCCATTACCAGTATTGGTTGTTTTAACTAACGAACACCATGGTAATCTGTCAACCCAACTTGCCTTCGCTTCATAATTTTAGCGCGTGGAAATGATCGAGAAGCCTCCAGGGCTGGCACGGTCCAGCAGCCACCGCCTCTTTTTTTTTTAATGTGTTGTGCACGCAATTATTGTGAAGCCAAATGAAGTGCTGTAGTACCAGAGTGCGGCAGTGGGACGTGGTTGGTGGTTTCTACATGTCATACTTAAAAAAAAGGTGTAACCAAGGAACCAGCTATAAGTTGGAATAGCTACCGGAAACAGGATATTTGAAGTACATTTACGACAGCTGTGAAGTAATCATTTTATCTTCCACGTCTGTCGGCACAACTCGTTCCAAGTAACGTATGTACATACATATGTACGTGCGTACGCTGTGGCTGACGATGGCCCAACATCGGGACTCATTCATCAGTGTCACAGTGGTACCGAGTGCTAGGCAGCATGTATGCATGAATCGGGGAGAAGTGTAAAAAGTGAAAAGTGTTAGAATGGCGCATCCACTACAGTAACAACAATATTATAGCTTCTAACAGGATGTAATGGCGGGCGACAACTTCGTTCGTAGTGGATTTAACGAAAATGTTTTTTGTAGGTTCTTTGCTTTAGCTATTACGCTTTCGTGCAACATACGCGCATCGGCGATATCAACAACAATTGTTAAGTGGGCTAAATGGGCGGCAAGATATACCTCAAAGGAGGCTGCTGGCATACGAAGTCTGGCGATTAAGGGAAAGTGCGTGCCGTACTGTGCGCAATTGCTCTTCCTTTTTCATAATTTTCCCAACAGTACAATTGTGTGCTCTATGTAGATACGCATGTTTGCAATGGGCGCGCCTTTGATATATATTTTTTCTTCAACTCAAAGATTTTTACAGACTTTGTGGCTGTGAGGATGATTTTTGTTGTTTTTGTTAATTGAGCTTTTTTTGTAATTGACATTAAATTAAAAAGTTATGAATTTTGGGGATCCACTTGAATGGATGTACTCGAATTTTGATATTTCCGTTAAAGTATCGAGCTCTTGGACTCCAGTTTCGTTAAAAAAAAAATCCATATTAATACATATTTTTAGTAGATTAGAGAATTCAGAAAAATGTTAAACAGAACGCCGGTGGGGAACGTGCACGGCACTCCTTTGATCTCCTGAAAGAGAGTTGACACGGCCCAATCAGCTCGTTGAGGTGCTTATCCCGCGGTAGTTGGTGCTAATGGCGGGATCGCCTCTCTTGTGCATTGGACAGAGCTTACATAAATTCCAGTCGTCGAGCATGCGTTCATCTGACTACCGTCCGTCATCATCGACTGGAGGATCGGGTTCATTTTTTCCACAACTTTCAGTGCTGCCTCCATTCAGTAGGGTAGGAAAGTGCTCCCTCCATAATTTCAGCACGTTCTGTACTTCGGTCATTAGGACGCCATAATTGTTCTAACAGGAGCACCACCTGGTCCTGAAACCTTCCGGAAATCTCCTAACGATTTTGGTTTTAGTTAGCATAATTAAAGAATTCTTTTTGGTACAGACCTGAGCTTCCTCATTAATGCTAATGGCTTTAGTGTTCCAAATTTTTAAATTACAAACCAAATACTTATTTCTTCTTTTATTAAATATTATATTATACTTACCCTTTTAGTCACTTTTATTGTGTAGTGTCTTTTTAACAACAACATTATTTGTGCTCTTTGTTTATTTTGCATTTGTTATTGTTTTGAAGCTGCATGACATTTTTTAAGGTCAACTAGGTTATAATATATTTCATTTCATATAGGCTGCGTTTCTTTATACATTCCGGATAATCACATTTCACAGCCGGAATAAACAGAATGCGTTTGGAATATACGTTAACATATCATCAGGAACGTTCTAAAGAATAAGTAAACAAAAAAGTTTATTCCAAACGTTCAGAATAAATAAAGAAATGCAGCCATAAAAAAAAAAAAAAACAACAACCAAATTTGTTTTAAAAACACTCACGAATCCCCAAGATGGGTACATATAATGTAAAATATTGCAAACACCAAAACCAAAATAAAATATTTAACAATTATGGTCAAATCACTTTTACGAGATTTTGCGTTGAATAAAAAAAGAAGTCAACTAATGTATTAAAACGTTGTTTTATAAAATGGGGGAGCAGCAGCAGTGCTAAGCCAGTTTGAAATCAAAATAACTACATTTGTGTTTCTGCGTCAACATGGATGCCACTGTTTGCTGATGTTGATGGCGCGATGTTTATTTCTGCTGTGTTGGTGGTGTCAATTTTCATGCAAACTCATTCACCAATGTACATACATGTGTACATACGTATACTCACAACAATAAAAATTTCAATTTTATTTAACTACCAAATGTAGTATCGCTTAAAAACAAGTTAAGCGTAGGTAACATAACCTGTTCGATGTTGTAATGCATGTTGAAAAAAAAAATGAACAAAACATAAAAGTGAAAACAAAAGAGTAAGATAGCAAATTTGAGTGATTGCCGACATAACGCTCAATGGATAAAAGCTGAATGGCTGATAATCTACAATCTACCAGCAAGAATTTATTGTTTAGTGATTGATTGTTATTTAACAAGTCGGTCTGATTTCAATACTAATTTTTGATTTAGAGTGCGAATAAAATATGTAGTAGGTATCG
>NW_023458559.1:756225-766028 GCF_013731165.1 Rhagoletis pomonella | reverse complement strand
CGATACCTACTACATATTTTATTCGCACTCTAAATCAAAAATTAGTACTGAAATCAGACCGACTTACTAAATAACAATCAATCACTAAACAATAAATTCTTGCTAGTAGATTGTAGATTATCAGCCATTCAGCTTTTATCCATTGAGCGTTATGTCGGCAATCACTCAAATTTGCTATCTTACTCTTTTGTTTTCACTTTTATGTTTTGTTTTTTGTTTTTTACACATGCATTACAACATCGAACAGGTTATGTTACCTACGCTTAACTTGTTTTTAAGCGATACTACAATTGGTAGTTAAATAAAATTGAAATTTTTATTGTTGTGAGTATATGTACATATGTATGTATGTACATTGGTGAATGAGTTTGCATGAAAATTGACACCACCAACACAGCAGAAATAAACATCGCGCCATCAACATCAGCAAACAGTGGCATCCATGTTGACGCAGAAACACAAATGTAGTTATTTTGATTTCAAACTGGCTTAGCACTGCTGCTGCTCCCCCATTTTATAAAACAACGTTTTCATACATTAGTTGACTTCTTTTTTTTATTCAACGCAAAATCTCGTAAAAGTGATTTGACCATAATTGTTAAATATTTTATTTTGGATTTGGTGTTTGCAATATTTTACATTATATGTACCCATCTTTGGGCTTCGCGAGTGTTTTTAAAACAAATTTGGTTGTTTTGTTTTTTTTTTTTTATATGAAATGAAATATATTATAACCTAGTTGACCTTAAAAAATGTCATGCAGCTTCAAAACAATAACAAATGCAAAATAAACAAAGAGCACAAATAATGTTGTTGTTAAAAAAGACACTACACAATAAAAGTGACCAAAAGGGTAAGTATAATATAATATTTAATAAAAGAAGAAATAAGTATTTGGTTTGTAATATAAAAATTTGGAACACTAAAGCCATTATACATATACATATTTTTTTTTTTAACGAAACTGGAGTCCAAAATTCATAACTTTTTAATTTAATGTGAATTACAAACAAAGCTCAATTAAAAATTTCCAGCAAAAACAACAAGAATCATCATCACAGCTCCAAAGTCTGTAAAAATCTTTGAGTTGAAGAAAAAAAAAACATATCAAAGGCGCGCCCATTGCAAACATGCGTATCTATATAGAGCACACAATTGTACTGTTGGAAAAATTATGAAAAAGGAAGAGCAATTGCGCACAGTACGGCACGCACTTTCCCTTAATCGCCAGGCTTCGTATGCTAGCAGCCTCCTTTGAGGTATATCTTGCCGCCCATTTAGCCCACTTAACAATTGTTGTTGATATCGCCGATGCGCGTATGTTGCACGAAAGCGTAATAGCTAAAGCAAAGAACCTACAGAAAACATTTTCGTTAAATCCACTACGAACGAAGTTGTCGCCCGCCATCACATCCTGTTAGAAGCTATAATATTGTTGTTACTGTAGTGGATGCGCCATTCTAACACTTCACTTTTTACACTTCTCCCTGATTCATGCATAGGTACATGCTGCCTAGCACTCGGTAGGTACCACTGTGACACTGATGAATGAGTCCCGATGTTGGGCCATCGTCAGCCACAGCGTACGCACGTACATATGTATGTACATACGTTACTTGGAACGAGTTGTGCCGACAGACGTGGAAGATAAAATGATTACTTCACAGCTGTCATAAATGTACTTCCAAATATCCTGTTTCCGGTAGCTATTCCAACTTATAGCTGGTTCCTTGGTTACACCTTTTTTGCCCCTGAAGCGAATTGCGAAAAGTATTAGTGGCTACGCAATAAGTATGACATGTAGAAACCACCAACCACGTCCCACTGCCGCACTGTGGTACTACAGCACTTCCTTTGGCTTCACTATAATTGCGTGCACAACACATTAAAAAAAAAAAAGAGGCGGTGGCTGCTGGACCGTGCCAGCCCTGGAGGCTTCTCGATCATTTCCACGCGCTAAAATTATGAAACGAAGGCAAGTTGGGTTGACAGATTAACATGGCGTTCGTTAGTTAAAACAACCAATACTGGTAATGGGTTGGGGGGCTCCATTAACCATCATAAAATACCTACACGTCTGCAATTTCTTAGTTTTTCAATGGACAGTTTACTTTGTGGTACCTACCTTATTGCTTATTTATTGGAGCGCAGTGGATTTTAACAAGCTTTTCCCAGTTTTAATCCCTGTATGTGTATTCAAGAGGTGTCCAGGAATATGTTAGATCTCTCCAGCCAAAGGAATTTTCATATTAGCAAAGTATATTTTATTTGCACCTTTACTTTGAACTTTTCCCAAAACACACAATTCATTCACTCTACTGCAAGGTTTTCGCTCTAAAATTTCAGCGTATTATTTGCACTTATCATTCATTTTTACTTGCTGTCGTTGTGGAATTTTTCACATCATTTATTTATTTCTTCCTTTTTTAACAAGTGGAAAAATAAGGTACAAGCAATTGGAAAAAATACCAGCCAAATAACGACCGACCCACAGAAATTCTTCGCCCCACCTTCTGGTCTCAAATTTAACAAATACGTATTTTCTTAAAAATTTCGCACTTTTTGCTTAACACTTAAATGTCGAATTTCACTTTTAGCACAACACAAGTAAGCTAAATAACAATTCCATTATATTTTCTAGACAAATGCGTCTGTAAATTCAGCGAAACGAATATTTTCGTGCCGTCTTTGGGGAAAATACCTTCAACACGCCCGCATCGCTACCAACCTTTGAAAGTGGATCCCACCACGATTTTGCGAATGACGCAAAAGGAATTTGTAAAGTCGAGGGTTTGCGTATTGGCTAAACCGGTTAGGATCAAATAATTCACTAAAAAAGTGGACTCATTACGGATAAGTTTTCTTTAACTATTGTCCAACAGATGCCGCAGTGTTCCATTGTGTCAAATCAAAAACACCTAGGTGTCAACAACAACTTGACGTCCATGCACGTTTTGACTGTATTCGGCCATTTATCATTTCTTTGCCGCTTGCAATAAATTCGTGAAGTTTGGTTTCTCATACGTAATTTTATTAAAGAGTTATATTTTCATGTTAAAATGCGAAATTTGAAGTTGCAATCGTGTAAACAACTGAGCAGCAAGGTGTCCAATGTGAAATATTTGCTGCTGGATCCCAATGCAAGTCGTAAAGAGATCGATTCACTTGCCTTTGTGGTTACCGACTCTCAACTTTACGAGGTAAAAACATCTACTGGCATTTCGAAGGAAATCGCCGCCGTCCCAGGCATTGTAGCTGCTGAATATTTGGCATTAAATAATGAAATTTGCCTAGCTACCGAAGCGGGCGAAGTGCTAGCTGTTTCACCCAGCACTGGCGCCATAAATGAGTGCACTTTTTGTGATGTTGGTTTGCAGTGCATGTCATGGAGTCCTGATCAAGAGGTTGGCGTTTTCATTACAAAATCGGGCAATGTCGTTGTAATGACTTGCACCTATGACGTCATACATGAGCATGTTTTGAAGGAGCAGTGCGACCCGGATAGCCAATTCGTTAATGTCGGTTGGGGAAAGAAAGAAACACAATTTCATGGTAAGGAAGGCAAAGCTGCTGCAAAAAGGACAACCGATTTCAAGCCACCCGAGAATGTGGAGCAGTTGCCGCAGGTTAGTTATTTGTCGATTTCCCAGAATTTTCCTTTGCCAAAATATGCTATTTTCGTAGGACATAGAAATAACCTGGCGCGCTGATGGCGCATACTTTGCCGTATCCTTCGTTAGTGCTGAAGCGGGTCGTATGTTTAAAGTTTTCAACAAGGAGGGAGACCTAACTTACATATCAGAGCGTTGGAATGATTTGCAACCACCTATTGCTTGGCGTCCATCGGGGACATGGATCGCAATGCCTCAAATATTCCCTAACAAGAGCACAGTCTCTCTCTTCGAAAAGAATGGCCTGCGTCATCGTGAAATCGTATTACCATTCTCGTTAAACGACGAGCCTATTCGTAGCCTCCGCTGGAGTAATGATTCAGACATACTCGCAATAGAGACGTTGGATGCGTCCACCCAAAATCAGAATCTGTACCTTTACACCATCGGTAATTATCATTGGTATCTAAAGCAGGTACTCACTTTTAATAGAACTGAGCGTCTTTTGTGCCACTGCTGGGATCAAAGGATAGGCGAGGAGAAAACTCTGCATATTTGGCTGGAAAGTGGCAGATATTTGATTTATCGCTGGCGATTTGAATTTGATCGTTATGCACGCAGCGGCATTGTGGCCGTTATCGACGGCAAGAAGTTACTCTTGACCGACTTTTCCAAGGCTGTTGTGCCACCGCCGATGTGCAGCAAAGAAATTCAATCCGATGCTTATATAAACGCATGTGCTATTTCAAAAAATAACCACGAGGAGTTACAGTTGTGCATTTACGATGCCAATGAAGAGTTGCAATTGTATCGAGTTTATCGCGATGGAAAATCATTGGATTTCGAAAGAGTTTCGGTTATGCAAAAAATGCAAATTGAGCTAGATTTATGTAGTGGACCACCATTAGAGCTGGCAAATATGTTCTGGTTCGAAGAAAACTGTTTAGTGGCAACCGTTAACATTGGAGAAAAAAGCAAAGTGCTGCTGATTGCATTGGACGAGCTAGTGGGTGCTTACAGCATAGCTGCTGTCTTACAGCTGAATAGCAACGCGGTTAGCAGCTGCTTGGGCTTTGTCATGCTGGAACAATGCTTTGTACAAGCCATAAATGGCAAAGTAGAGCAAATTTCACTTCATTCGGCCAACAGCCTTAAATTGGACAAAACATACCAACAGCTGGAGCAAAACGTCCTGCAGATGGAATGGCATCAAACACAGTCAGCACAAGGAGATTGCCTGATCGCTTTGCTAAATAATCAAAGACTTTATATAGACAGCCAACTGGTGTCCGGCGATGTGACTTCTTTCTGCCTGGCAGGAAACTACTTAGCGTACACCAAACTGACCGAATTAAACTTTGTATTGCTGTCCACCCGGCAAAACGTTTACAAACGTAATATGGAGCGGGGCGGCAGACTAGTCACAACTATAGTAAACGATGCGCGTGTCGTGCTACAAATGCCGCGTGGTAATTTGGAGGTCATTTCGCCGCGCGTATTGGCGCTGGAGATAATCGGGAAACTATTGGACCAACAACGTTACCATGATGCCTTCGATATGTTGCGTAAGCAGCGCATAAATTTGAACATTATTTGTGATCACAATTTGGTGAGATTCGTGAATAATGTACATATCTTTTTATCTGAAATAACAAACCCGAATTGGCTAAATCTATTTCTGACTGATCTTCAAAACGAGGTATGTTTACGATGTGCATTCACATTAATCGCTTATTTTAAAATTTTCTTTATTTTCACTTAAGGACTTCTCTAAAACCATGTACGCTGGCAATTACACTGCTGCCGAACAATCATACCCTGAAGACTTCAATATCGAGTCTAAAGTAGTTTATCTCTGCGAATTGCTGTGCACGCATATGACAAAAAGCGGTCATGAACGCTTCCGGTCGCCCATCATTACGGCTTATGTAAAATTAGGCAAACTGGAGCAAGCACTGCAGCTAATTTGGCATGTTAAAAAGCAACAAAATGAATTAGCCAAAAAGTCCGACGAGCCTGTTCAAGAAGCAGCCGAGGAAGCACTTAAATATTTACTCTATCTAGTTGATGTCAATGAATTGTATAATGTCGCTTTGGGCACATACGATTTCGGCCTGGTGCTCTTCGTTGCGCAAAAATCGCAAAAGGATCCCAAAGAATTTTTGCCGTTCCTCAATGAACTAAAACAGCTAGAAGTAAACTATCGTAGATTTAAAATTGATGAACACCTGAAGCGTCACGTAAAGGCATTGGAAAATATTTTAAAATGCGGCGCCGAAAAATTCGATGTAGCTTTGGAATTTATCAAACGTCATGGGCTATATCGGCAGGCATTGCAGTTTTATAAGTTGGTTAAGGAAGAGAATAAATCAGAGGAACAGCTAAACAGCTTGGATGAATGTCAGCGGCAGATCTGTTTGGCATTCGCGGACCATCTGCGCGCCAAAAATGAGCTCGATAGTGCAAGCATTATGTATGAGCGTGGCGGAAATCTCACACAAGCCTTGCTCAGCGCCAAACATGTATTGGATTGGCGGCGCGTTTTAATGCTGGCACAAAAAGATGGCATAGATATAGCGACGTTGGCGTTGTAAGTACAAGAAAAATGCAATTAAAATATGTTTGACATAGATTTTTTTAACTTGTGATTAGATCTATGGTACCGGCGCTGCAGGAGCAAGGTCGCTATGATATAGCTCATAAGCTGCACAAAACGTATGGCACGAACTTTAGGGAAGCGCTTCAGTGCCTACTAAAGGGTAATCTCTACTTGGAAGCGATATTGGAGGCGCGTTTAAACATCGAAGAAGCAAATTTACTAGATGAACTAGTACGACCCGAATTGCTTGCATACACTGTACAATTACAGCAACAATTGGCTGATGATGAAAAGCTCTTCGTTGAACACAAGCAGCGTTTGCAAGTGGTGCGTGTGTTGGCCCAGCAAAAGCGTGATGGCCTCTTGAATGGCTATGACCAGCCCGATATTGATGAGGCTGATTTGCTGTCTGATACCACCAGTTTGCGTTCATCACGCTACACGGGCAGCTCGCAGGGCACTGGGTAAGTTTCCAAATAGAAATATAAGTACTTTCCTTGTTTTCGATTTATATTTTATTTTACGCTTCAATGCTTCGCAAATATGTATGTAAACGTGTAGCCACAAAATAGTTAAATCTAAATATGTAGTTAGTAACTTTACACTAATCTCTTGAAATATTTTATTTATATTATCCACGACCCTGCTTTACAGCAAAACATTCCGGTCGAGCAAGAATCGTCGAAAGCACGAACGAAAGTTGCTTAGTCTCAAGCCAGGCAATCCATTCGAAGATATCGCACTTATCGATGCGCTGTACAATCAAGTCATGAAGTTAGCCAATCAGCAGCAACAGGTGCGTGACACATGCAAAGCCTTACTCGAATTGCAACGCGATGAGGTGGCTGCGGCGCTGCAAACGCAATACGGCCACTTATTGGCATTGCTGCAAGACTCCTTCGATGCGATATGGACCGACGAATTGCTGAATGCGCAAGCGATGCAGTACAAACCAACACCCTACACCGATTACACACAGCTACAAAATGAGCAGCGATTTGCTGTTTTGGGTTAGTTAGCTGCAGTTGAGATATTTTCACGTTTGCTAAACAAAATAAAAACATTTTCTTTTCTTTCTTCAGCACCCCAAAAACGCTTTAAGCCGCAAATAACGCTTATTGATTGGAAGTGTGATGTATTAGCTTGAGCGTGTACGTCAAATGAAAATGAAATTAAATTAGAAAAAATACTAGCCGTTTTTAGCTGCATGCACCCTCATGGCTGGTTTGAGTGTCTAATCGGCTAGTACATATATAGCATAAATTAACGTAAAATACTTTAGCAATTAATCAGAAAAGTATGTATTTACAAGCAAAATTTGTATACAACAACAATCAAAACATTGAAAGATTAAAGAAAGGTATGTATGTATGCATTTTCGTATGTAGTCTTTGCATTATATATATTTGGTACTTTCGTTGCTGATAAAAAATTGAAAGTAAAAGAAAGTTGTACGTTGAATGCAGAAATTATGCAAACATTTATTTATTTAGTTTTTATTTTTGAATAGAAAATGTTTTTACTTTTCTTTCAAACACGTCTCAAGTGGCATGCTATTGATTGGGTGCAATGTCTGAGTGCCTGACGGTAATTGAACCGTAAATAACGTTTTTTGCAATCCTTTATATGAAATACTATCATTAGACTTAAGTGAGTATGCCTATAACAATTACTTTCACTAGTTAGTAATTGCGTAAAGGTATTTGTTTCGATTTTTGTCAAAGGATAGAATATTTGGAGTAATTTTTGAATGAATTATAATTTCAATACATGTTTTACTTACTCAAAAAGTGTTTATAACTGGCAATTCCTTTTGCATCATTCAGTTGAGATGTTGAAAACCTTTCCGATAATTAGCCACAAGATGGACGGTATTGCAACTGATTGATGGGCGGTTTTGTAAAGGCATCGACGATGTGAACATGTAGGCTCCATATTATTTTCCAATGTCGACGAATGGCTACTTACTATATAAAAATCATTCAGGCACTGAATCCATCGTAGACTCGATCGATTTCATAGGTCGGAAAATTTACTTTTCTTCGGAGAAAATCTAACAAATATCGCTCATTTACTTAAAAGGCCTTCTGAAGTAAAAATTAATATATACATATACATACCGTCGATGTTTTTGCCAAACCGCTCATAGACCAATTGCAAAACCGCTATCTTGCGGCACTCAAA
This sequence comes from Rhagoletis pomonella, assembly GCF_013731165.1. Classification (NCBI taxonomy): domain Eukaryota; kingdom Metazoa; phylum Arthropoda; class Insecta; order Diptera; family Tephritidae; genus Rhagoletis; species Rhagoletis pomonella. Next base: position 757,634 of record NW_023458559.1, on the reverse strand, counting down.
TTTTACAGGAGAGCGAAAAAACGCGTTTTTCTTTATTTTACAAATCTGTTGTTTTAATAACGATTTTACGAGTTTTATGCATAAATCTCGATGCCTGGAGTTCGGGGTTACCAAATCTCATTCTTGCCACAACGGCGATTTAGACGGTTTTGCAACTGGTCGATTGGTGCAACCGAGGCATTAGTCATGCTGGGGACATGATTATACCCTTATACCCATTTTCCATATTCCTAGAATGATCAGGGTGTACGGTAATACGTTGAATCCGACTGTGAAGAAAAAGTTTCTTTGCAAAAAAATAAATAAATTAAATAAAAAATAAGAAATTATAACGGCAAAATTTATATCGCTATGTAAACGTCTTTTTCGCATCTTTATTAATAAAACTTGTCTGCTGGATGCACACAAATAATTAGTTGAACGTAAAAAATAATAATAATGATAATAAATCATTTAAGTCATTACATAGATTCACTTTTTATCTCAATTTCGCAAGATAGCCATATACATATATATGTTTGTACATTAGGGTGGTACAAAAATGCATGTGAAAAAGTAAAGTCGAAACATATACCCCTATTTTTTATTTTGAAATTAAAAAGTATTTAGGGTCACTCAAAGCGCTCAAAGTTGTCCACATATTTTATATGGGGAAAATCACCTTTTCGTAGAAATGGTATAGAATTCTTGAAAATCGATATTTTTCGATCGGTAAACTCTGTTTCTCTTCAGGAGATTTCCAGTAATAATACCCAGATGTTCATTTTGCCATTTTTTCATAGTAGCTTTATTTTATATGCCCGCCAAAAACCCCAGAAAGTGCAATGGGGGGGAGGGGGGGGGGCGATAAAAAATCTTCAGTATTAACAAAATGGTCTCCTAAAGAGAATCAGAGTTTTCCGATCGAAAAATATTGATTTTCAAGTACTCTATACAATTTCTACGAAAAGTTTTTTTCCCATATAAAATACATGGAAAACTTTGAGCGCTTTGAGCGACCTCTAAATATTTTTTGATTTCAAAATAAAAAAATAGGCGTATATTTTTTTCGATAAAGAACAATCCTCGGGGGCGAGAGCATCAAAATTCCGACATAACTTTTTTGACTACCCTAATGTACATGGATACATACATATTAGTATTTTTAATTATGCTTTTGTGTGTTTTCGACACGCTAATTCACGTGTTTTTACACTTTTTTGCAGCCGATTGTTGCTGTGGCAGCAACAAAAAGGGGTGTAGATTGCAGCTTGATTTAAAGAAAATTTTGAGCTTAAAAAAACTTCATTCGCATGCCAATCGCACATTTTTCTGTAGAAATTTACAAGTACATGTATGTGCATTCATACTTATCGAAATAACAGCATTTAATCATTAAACAATTAAAATGTTTCTTGCGAATGAGGGGG